>NC_141794.1:3593554-3958420 GCF_054643075.1 Acanthaster planci
ATTATTATGGGGTGCATTAAAGGTGACACCAATAAGTTATAAACTCGGCAATTTCAGCTGCCAGTTTTCTATTTGAGTGCTTCCCATCGACGCTGCATGCATTCAATTTATACGAACATGTTAGCCCGTGTGACCGCTGCAAAGGGATGTTGGTGCAGTATCTATCAAGACGAGACAAGACAGCATTAATAACTCTGGTTCGTGCCAAAGAGTCCTTACAATATAATCAATGTCAGCCGTTCGCCGAACACTCACTTTCGGTTGGCAACATTTTCATCATTATACTTGCAGCAGCTTACTGTCAAGATGGTCCATGACAATCTTGTCGACCTGCGCCCCGGTCTCCTGGAGTACTCGCACTGCCTCCTCGGGTGATCTGGGATCCAGGCCTGGGTGGATGGACACCGGACAGCCTAGTTCCGACTGCACGCTGGCCGTGGCGCGAAGAATCTTCCGCTCGTTGTCTGGGGAGCAAAAGAACATCGCCGTTGAACGTCTTCTTAGTAATCTTAGAGATATTCGAGGATGGGGACTTGCTGGGAAGTTATATTTTGGCATTTGAAGCAGTAGGTGGGGGTGGGGTAGGCGCCAGCCTGCCGTAAATAGGACTATTACCTCTCAAGGGCCAGGAACACCCTATCTCGCCGATGACTCCACACCGACCTGTGCTACCGTCAGCCCCTTGCATTATGTCAGTGGTCATGACCTTTTCAACGTCTTCCTGTGACATCCTGTCCATTTCTGGCGGGTGTGTGCTTGACGTGTAGTAGCCTACAAAACGCAGCCGAAAAGAGCTCACGATAATTGCCCGACAGCAGTCATATTTGCCATGACACAAGAACTAAATGCACGCCTATAATTATGTCTTCAGAGGAGGTTTATCTAACAAGCTTAACTGGGATGCGGGATGATATCACGACAAATGAGACTTCAACGGAGCAAAACACTATTCTCACAAAGTGGAAGGGAGTGGCATATCTTCCCACCCCAAACCGAAATCCCAGTTGGGATTAAGGAGCTGCATTACCCCTGATCTGCTACGAGTACTAACTCGTGAGGATCAGACATGCATGTTCAGACTCTAAGACCTTAAATTTAATATCATTTTACTTTTTCCAAGATGACTTGTTTTTTTTTGTTTTTGTTTGTTTTCTTTCACCTGTCCCAGCAATGACATTCACCCCGGTAGCGGTGGAGAACTCGACCAGTTTACCGACATTACGGTCGAGCCCAAGCGTTGTCAACTCTACCAGGGACTGGCAGCCATTCTTCTTCAGGTAAAGGAGCTCCTTGATAAGAGCCTCATCTTCGTTCTTGAGAAAAAGGTTTTCCTTCCAACTGTAACTGAACTTAGAGAAAAAGTTATCCCATCAGGATTCATGTGAAAGTACGCCCTTTGAAAAGTGAGCAAAACGCTTTTGAAAATATTTCAAAGATGATCATACGCGCTCAGAAAAATACCAAGTTCAAGAGTCGGTCAGGTGTAGGCTCTGAGGACCAAACCCCTTTACTTGATAGGGTTCAGAGAACCAACTCTCTAATGAAATAAGGTTTAAATGAAATAAGGTTCCAGGTTCTAAAAAGAACTGAATCCTTTGAGAACCTTGCCTTCGGCCATGAGTTTGAATATAAGTACTCGAAGGCTTTTATCATCATCACCACATACAGGGACATGTACTGAAAGTTTTCTTTCATTTACAGTCCCAGACCCAACAGATTCATATTAAAAGATCCAACAGTCCCTTGCAAGCAAGATCGATCCGGCTTGTCGTTCCAGAAACGTAAACATTCGCATTCAACAGAGTAATTGTAATGACCGTGATATTTACGGATTACTGCGCAACCAGTACAGGTTCTCCATGGTGATTGGTAATCTGCATATTTCCCGCCCCTCCTCTGTGATTGGCTCGGAGTAGAAACAACCAAAGTCGGCATGCAAGTGCTCATGGCTGAGTATGCACCCCAAATCCGCCGGATCAATGGGTCCAAGAACTGCAAAACAAGAAAAAAATAACTGTTCCATTCCGATATAATTATTTAAGCCAAATGTACCAAGAGTTTGATTTTTATATTTGCAGTGCGTTGGAATGAAGTGCTCTAAAAAATTTGGGAACTCGTGCAGAACTGGACATGGTGCGATGCGTGCCCTCACCCGTTAATACTTTTCCTCTCAGATTTTCTACCATTCTGTGTTAGGGCAGAGCGAGTCTGAGAATTGAAGTGCAGAACACGCGGTAGTCAGTTGAGTGGACCTGTGTGACCGCACGTGGTTTCACCCAGGTGAGCTGGCTAGTTCTTGACGTCCACTTATCCCTGTATTTAGGTGAAACTTACACGACGACCACCCTAGAAATGAACGACAGAAAATCCAAATTACAAGTTGGGCCATGGGTGTCGTGTCACCAACAGCCTGAGTGCTTCCAGGCGACCTCCATATTATGGCCGTGTATTTATCGCTAAGCCGTGGCGTGACGGTGTTGCGCTGTATCACGGGAAGGACCGGTTTTTTACAAGCGTGGTGACCCGTGACTACATGCATGGTGATGACTGGACTGAGTAGATGAGCTGTCGGCTCTATCATGGTTTAGAGATAACCTGTGTTAACTCTTGTGCTTAAGTGCAACTCGTCGTCACACAACTCCTGTAGTCACAGGTAAACATGAAATAAGCAACACTATCTAATACAGGCATGCAGTGATCATTAGCCAGGACAAATTTAAACTTCGTGACTCAGTGGCTGATCGACTCAACGTGCGTTCTCGATGTCCTTGCATGAGTCGCAATAAAGCGGGCACCGTGCACCCAGCCTGAGTCTCGCACCGAGACGCTTGTCGTAATGAACCATCAACCGTCGCTGAAAGATGGGGCTAGCTATGTGAATACAACCGCAGAGCAAGGACAACTAGTGTGGGAGGGCTGCGTATAGCACCGTGATCAGAATATTGACAAGAATATAATATCATTTATTGACAAGAATGTAATATAAAATCAGTGCAATAGAATATGTGATTGCACATATTCCAGAGCACTGATTTTATATTACAGTAAAATTTCGATACCTCGAATCTCCGGGGAATGGACAAAAACATTAGTTATCTGAAATTCGAGTTAAAAGAAGGTTTCGATTTCTTTTGAAGTGAAGTCATTATTACGATGTGTATTTCTATGATTTTAGGGATGGTCTGCTTCTGATGAAAATCTCTAAAAATTTCACTGGTCACCCCCCCAAAAAATTGAAAGGCAAATGAAACGGTACATGTCGATCGTCGTTTTTCTGTGCAGCCTGAACACCTGCAAGAGTTGTATTTTTAAAATAATTGTGAAGTATGGGGACTTATCATTGCTGTCTGTATGGGAATTTAATTGTAATGGTGCACCCTTCATGGCAACACGGAGGCAGTTTGGAATACGGACGTGTATAATAAAATCTGGACTCGCAATGCCCTTAATCAGCTTATAGAGTCATTGAATCCACTCGCGGCCATTTTACCGAGCCGAATACAAAGCTTTCCCGGCAATGCCCGCCTTTGTTCTTCCTGACGTCAAAAGAAGGGAGCCAACCCACAGTAACTTCATAGCTAGCTCAGTGCGCCCTCTTTAATGAGGATTTTTACGTAAAATTTATATCATCATCTTTACCCATCAGCCAGTGGTTTTCTTTTCCCCGGGCCGGAGTGAGACTGGAGTAAAGTGAAACCTCAATGGAACAATTGCCAGAGGTTTTGAGGGCCCACGTCAGCCTTGAGTCTACGGTATACATGTTGGTTTGCTTCAAGATCGACACCCATTAAAAATTCCAAATTCTTGTGTTCAGTGTCAACTTTCACAAGTAAAGACACCTCACTGGTAAATTCAGACTACTCTAGATTTTAAAGAGATTGTTTTAAAATTCCTGAAATCCAGAAATTCGCCTTGGTTGAAGAGGAAAACCTGTAACTGTGTAAAGCTTGGTGAGCAACTTTTGAATATTTTTAGAGCAGCAAACCAGGGTTGCATTTGTATTAACATTATGGCCAAATCTGTTCCCTGGACCACTCAGAAATGTTTCAATAATTGGATTTTGAGAGATTTGGAGACTGTTTCATTTCCTTCGTCCCCTAAGCGTGTAAATATTCCCTATGTGTAGGTTAAGCTCAGAATATTCATAAAACATGTAACGTTACGTAACATAAAGAGATACCAGTGTCGTCGGTCGTTGCCCACCCCCGGCCTATAAGAAATGTGGTTCTGGATTGCGATTATAAGTTTGTTTTGTGCGTTTTGGACGCAAAGTCGTTGTTGTTTCCATACAACATTTTCTAGAAAGGGCAGGGGGCTAGTTAAAACCTTGCACTTAAACGCGACGATTCTCAAAACATGCATAATCAGTTTTAGACGCAAAAGGAGCACATAACCATGCCAATAATTTTGGGGATTTTGAAAAAAATAAAATGGAATTAATCTGATTTCTAAAATCATTTTTTATTTCTGAAAGAGACTTAAATGCGACTTGAATTAAATGCGAGCCAGGCACTCCGCGCATGACGTCACCATGCGAAACTCACGCTGCATCCAAACCCCGTTTACAGTCGGTCCGTGATATACACGGCGGACCGACTACGGACCGACTACCGTACAAACACACTGCAAACAACACGTGGGTGCGGTGGCACACGTGCACGAGTGTAGTACGATACTGAGCGCATTTTCGCGACGTCGTGTATCATCAAGAAATTAGTGAGAAATCGCTGACATACCTACGTGATGACATTGATGGAGTAAGTACAATGGATTTTGCTTTTATTATTTTACACTTTACATAAAATTCATAAGCCTGCCGCCTACATGTAATTGTGCTGCAGTTGGGCTGGCCCAACTATTGTTGACCAGTGCTTGTGGGAAATGTCTCGACATTATCCAAGCCAATGTGTCTCACACTTGACACAATTCTTAAAAAATGTGGCACTTAGCCCTATGACCAATGACATGACATTTGTAAACAATATGACTTTGGCACGTGCTGGGCACATCATACACACAGGACCTCTCTGCTGTAGTTGGGCCGGCCCAACTGTAACACTCTAGTTGGGACGGGCCCAACTATAGTTGGGACGGGTCCAACTACAGTTGGGACGGGCCCAACTATAGTTGGGACTGATGCTATAGTTGGGGCGTTACAAGACCATGGAGTTGGAGAAAGGAAAAAGACCATGTTGAGACTAATCCTACATGTAGGACTACAACGGTTTCCCCGTCGTATATTTGTTCAGGTTGTGTAGATAGAAGCATGAGAAATTGTGAATTAATAACAGAAATACAGACATAAAACGACTGGTTTATTTACATAGATGATCAACCCTTGGAAGCCATCTTGCCAACGCACATTACAAACAACACATTCGACTTGTATGCCATCGGCTCAACCATGTTTAAATGTATTCATTGTTCCACGCTTAATGTCTTCATTGTACAGAGCATTTGAACGTATCTATTTAAAATTTGCGCTTTATAAATGAATAAATTATTATTATTACTGGCAAATAGTACCCTCGCCCGAGACAGATTCCAGTGGAGAAGTGCAGTGAATCAGTCTCACTTTTCATGAGCTCTGTGGTGGAGTCCACAATAATTTTGCTATCATCTTGAAAGCTATTATACTAATATCGAGTTATAAAGATAATCAGAAAACAACTACTTTCAAAGGCTTCTTTGTCCGCTTTCGAGTCAACTCGTATTACCATCCGTGAAGAAATAAATTTTTGCAGGTAGATTTGGCCCTGGTCCTTCCTTACGTCTTGTACATTGGACCACCTCACAGCCACCTGCAATCCCCAAAGAATTGGGCTGTCCAATACTGGACTTTTGTACAAACTTCGTATGCATGACTGTCCTTCTCAACAATACAAATGTTGAAATTTTATCTCAATCTGTAATATGGTTTGACAGTCACTTGGAAGTTGGGAATGGCAGCGGAAAAGTATACATTCTTGGTTGACCTCTCTCAGAAAAAAGGTGCAGTGCAAGAACGGTATGTTGGATTTTCACAAAAATGCTGTCAGAATGACCAAAAAGAGTTATTTAAACAAAACTCCAGAAGGCTTCTGGAAAATATGCACCTTGATAAAATTGGAAAATATGTTAAAGGGAGGTATATTCCTTCTCCTCTTCTCCCTTCAGAGGTTCTTCAAGAAATTTCCACTCACACAGCCAGAGAGTTCACAATTTGCTAAGTTGAGAAAGCTTCAAAGCAGTCTCTGGGTACCTCCTGTTGTTTGTACTCGTGTCAACTGGCTGAAGATGGACCTTTTCCGAATCAGCCGGCTTAGGCTGACAGAATTACACAAGTCTGTGGCAAATGACTGAAGCCACTCACATGTGGCTTTAATCATTTAGCCTCAGCCACATCTTTTGGACATTGCCTTAAAACCCACAACTTTGCTGGGGACATGCTCAAACGAAAGTACATATTACAATGTAAACAGACATAACTGCTCCCTTTTGTCAGGTGTCAAAGGTGATAGCAGCGTGGTTGGTCCCCTGCCTATGAGCTCATCTTCTTGCATCACTGCCCTGGTAGAGCTAGGTGATAGCAGCGTGGTTGGTCCCTGCCTGTGGGCTCATCTTCTGGCATCACTGCCCCAGTAGAGTAAGCCATCTCTTGTTTTATGACAATAGTAGTCATAATTTTGGTTGTCGCAACAATTTGTGTAAAGGTACAGTCCACCATTTGTCTTTTGTGGATTATTTTCCTTCATATGAAGCAAAAGAATCACTGAAATCTAAAGAAGGGAACGCAAGAACGAACCTGATAAAGTTTCAGCTTAATAATGAATGCTCCATATTCTGAGAAAACTATTGTAGGACTTGGATTTCAGATCAAAAGTTGCTGAGTTGTGTTTTAAATTGTGCCTGAATTCAGCATCTGGGAAACATTCTCATTCAGTTGAATGCAGCTACACCTTGTCACCCCCTGAGCTGATGAATTATAGAAACTGCTAGTGTCTGTGCATCATGTCAATGCTTGTATGTATTTCTAATAATATTGACTTTCCAAAAATTTGAGAAGGCACCTGCTTGAAATCATCGTTTCTTCATGGTGACCGTTTGCCAGAAAGAACAGTTTCTCACAGAATTTAGTCCTCCATCTAAAACCAAGTATGCTTTTCAACAACAATTTGGATACCTTTGGATAACTGCAAATGGTGGACTGTACAGTACTTTTAACCCATTTCTTCTTGTGCAGGGTTCCCACTGTCAATGAAAATCCTGGGAAAAAGTTGGCCTGGAAATTCATGAAATATTGGTCTGAGGAAAAGTGATGGAAATTAAGATCATGCAAGGGTGATATTGATGGTGGTTATGGATAGTGGCTATGGCCGTCTTCCCGTTTATTATACCAAACAAATTTTCTGTGCATAGTGACATGAAATGTCATGGAAATTGTCATATTTAAGTTCTGGAAAGTGCAGGAAAGGTCACTGAATTTGATTTTCAGATTTTGTGGGAACCTTGCTTGTAACAACCAGGACCCAATTTCTCATCCAAAACATGGATGTTTTGCTCATTGAGGAAAAAAATTACTATTACAGTGTGACTGAAAATCCTTAGGTGACCATTTCTTGTTTTTTGTCATTTTTCCCTGTGTTTAGATTTGGGAAGGCCTCGTTGCCAGGTGAATGTACTTGTACTGCCATGGCTGCCTACATGAATGTTGAGGCTGGCTAGTGTCATGGTGCAAGTGGACTGACCGATGATATCTCCAAAGTGAAGAGGCAGGTTACTTCATGAGTAGCACAGGTAAGAGTCCTGTGTTTCATATCATTGCTGGCTTTCTGCAAGGATGAATCCAGGAAAGGGGGGAGGGGCCAATTGGGGTCATGACCAAAAAGGAGAAAACATGAAAGGATCTTTTTGATCTGTTTAATTTCCCTTCTTTTGAAAAGTGGAAATGTAGCCTAACCCCTCAAACAACTTTAAAAATAAGAAAAACTATTTGGCCCCGAGAATCAAGTTTGTCCCCGCTCCCCGAAAAAAATTGGGTCCTGGATCCACCCTTGGGTGCTTGTGGCTAGCTTTTAAGGCAACCCTGACCGAGGGATGGTTGTGTGCATTATGCCAACCAAGCAAGACGATAGGGATCAGGTTAAACCCTTGTAACCAGGGCAAGCTAGTTGAATGCACTCACTATACTGGAATACTTCACATTTTCCTGGCCTAAAGTTCCTTTTCCTTCATGGTTTGTTGCTGTTTCATGACAAATTACCATTGATCAATGGTCCACATTTCCTGAGACATGTTCAACGTGTTCAAGGAGCAATTTGGGTTTCACAGTTTTAATAGTAAAACTCATGAAATGAAGCATCTAATCATAGACATAAAATACCTGTAGACCAACAGCAGGGGCATAATTTAAGGAAATTCTCCATTTTTAATAACCATGAGTAAATGGCTGCCTTGTCCCCTGGGGTTACATGATTTTCTGTGCAGCACTGCTCTACATCAAAGGAGATGGATTAGGGGCAACTGTGGCAATCGTCCATTAAACATTATTTGGCCCTGTTGGTCTTTTTATTAAAGTTCTATCCTCCATAGTTCAATTTTTCTTCCTCATAATATTGCCTATTATTACAAGCCATTAGTAGAAGCCAAGTTGCACATTAGGTGAAATTCAGATAAATTCCTGACATCCCTGTCGTTAAGTGAGTTTTTGAAAAGCAAATTTTACATATGTTTAAAGTTTTATCTGATAGAGGACTGAGACTTGTGTTTCCAAAACATTTCAAAAATAAAGTCTAAAAGTTAAAATCACATACATTATGGGGATTTGTTCAGGCTGTCTGACGGTGAGCAGTGAATGTGGACAAAAAATTTAAGTGTTCAGAGCTCTCATTTAAAGAAGGATCTACCTTAATTTTGACAAATATTGAACCAAAACACAAAAAGGACCACGTTGTAAACACTTAACAGTATTTCAGTCACCATCCAAAATTTCATTCAACTCAACAGACTTGAGCACACTGTTGAAATATTTCTACCCACACTTTCAGGATCAATCGTTGAGTTCTGTTGGTATTTAGATATTTTAGGTTTGTAGTCTTCCCTGATTGACATTACAGTATTACTCGAAAACAGCGCCCTCGCTTGTTAGGAAAAGGGAAAGACAATTTGAAGTGTGTAAAAAAGTAACTTTTTGATTCACTAAACCCTTGAGGGGTGTCTGGAAAAATATTTTTAATGATGAGTATAAACCACAAATGCTTTCAGAAGTAATGGGTCAGCAGTGTCAACGGAATCCTCTTGTCATAGTTCATTTTCTGACATGAAAATGGATGAAAAGCAATAAACACTAACAGTTTTTTTATGAAATAAAAGGTGTAAAAACAAGGAGCGTACAAGGATCCTGTAATTTTTAAAGAAATGTCTCAATTTCTGCTGCAACTTAGTTCCTTTTGTGATTAATTTCTTCTCCAGACCTCATATGAAAGCTGTGGGTATGCCCCAGGAGAAGCAGACCATGATGCTGATGAGAAGAGCGCCCTCGCCTCCTTCAACCTGGAGAGAAGGAAGATGGAGGACAAGATCCTATGGGACTGCACAGAGATGATTCATGAGAATGTCAGCAAGAGGAAGTAACTCAGATAGATGCCAGATGCCAGCCCTCGCCTACATCACTGAGGAGGAACAGTTTCCAAGATTGCATGAGGGAACCTCATCTGAATCTTAGGCATTGATTCACAAAAAGGCAAGGAAAGGACTCAATCTTGACAGAGATGCAGTTCCTTGCTTTCATCTTGGTGATGAAGCAAGTCTATCTGCATTTGTACACTACTCAAAGGATCAAAGGATCATACGTAGTGATTAATAATTTAAACAAATGATATTCACATTGCAAAAAATGAGCGTCATTTAATTTGGCTATTTTCTGGCATCAAAACAAGAAACTTTCACTACAGAGTACTGAAGTCTCACAACACTGAAAAAAAAAACTTTGGTCAGCACCATGTCCAGGTCGTTTATGGCCCTGAAAATGATATATAAAAAATTGAGTTTTCACCAAGTAATGTGAGGGCGCTATTTATGAGTTACAATGATATTGCAGTTATGTGAGGGCACTGTTTATGAGTTAAATCGATATCTTGGAAATGTGAGGGCGATATTTATGAGTTACAATGATATTGCAGTTATGTGAGGGCACTGTTATGAGTATATTCTGGTAATGTGAGGGCACTATTTGTGATTCTGAATCACAGAAATGGAGTACTTTGAAGATATAAGTATTTCAGCATGAAAGAATTACATGTAACTGTTGTGAATCTTTTATTCAGTAAAAAAATGCAATGTCTGACATGTATGTTTGCAAATCTTCCCCAAAATAACTTATTTTTCATAATTATCTGTAAAAATGATGATTGATACAAAATAAAATCAAATTTGTGATTGTCAGGACATTAAAAAAAAGCTTCACAGTTTTCAAAACCTAAACACAAAATGGTAAAAGGTCCAATATTTCAGTCACTTTTTCTCAAAATGTCCTAAAGTAAAACACATACGTGTACATCATTGTACAACGATAGGGTTGTATAGTGCTGGCCAGTCTCATTCATGTCATTGTAACCCCCCCCCAGCTCTCTGAGACACTCCCAGTCTCTCACCCCCTTGCCTCAGAGTCATTCCATGAGCAAAGGGAGTGAAACGTGACCATTTTGAAGTTGTGCTACATGTATACCTAAGCAATACACATCACCCAATGCTTTTTTACCTTTCCAGCTAATTGGGCTCTGAAACATGACTAAGCCGTTGCATTGTCTCGCATTCTATGGTGCTCAGCCAAGCATGAACATGAGCTTCAGTGTACAATAAGTAAAGTCAATGAGGTACTCGCCTTGCTAAAATTTTCAAAGACAAATGTCTGATCCTTTAATTTTTTTGAGTAGTGTATATTGGTATACAGTACAATGCTGCTATAATGAACAGGGCAGGGTCCATACACAATGCTTGGTGTTGCATACCTTCCCAACTATTGCGATTTCATTGGTACTGTTCTAATTGTCGCATTTTCATAGGCCTAAAAATCAAAATGTTCCAATTTCCATTAAAAAAAGGGGAGGGGGGTAAGTCCTGGCAAAAGAGGGCACTATTTGCCAAAACAGAGGGTGCAATTTGCAGAAAAAAGAGGGCGCTATTTGCCAAAACAGAGGGTGCAATTTGCAGAAAAAAGAGGGTGCTATTTCCAATGCTGAAATGTCAGTTGTTTTACATACCTGTATGTTCTTGTTCGTGTAAAACAGATTTCCTTGTGCGGCTGCTTGTTTTGCTATGGTCTCATAGCATGGCTGTTCCAATTTCGGAGTTTATTGACATCTTAACTTTTGAGTCACTGTCATCAATCCTAATTTATTTTTCTTTACTAAAGCAAATTTGCGATATTCAGTAAAAGTGCGCATAAAATTTGGGAGCCAAGAGGCATGTTCTGTATGCCAAATTGTTCAGTATAGTGACGTTGTACTGTACTTGCATCCAAATTATTCATGACTTCACAGGGTACTCTGTAAATTGAATGGACAATTGGTCAGTTTGCTTTTGAAGAAAGACTATTGTTCACCTTTAATTTGTTTCTTTACATCATGACGCATTGACTCATATTAATGCACATTTAAAAACGTCCATGTTTACATTTATCAAGTGCTCTACATGTACTTCAAAATTTGCAAATAATTACCATTTGGAAAGACTCTAGACACTTTAATACTACTTTTGAGGACTAAAAGCTTGTAACTATTGCATGATTTTAAAAACTGAATGGCATTCCCATTCGGGCAGCCAAAATATCAGCTCTGTTCAGTCAACCCAGTGGCTGTTCTGAACCTCATTTTTAAAAGGTTCACCACCGAAGGGAGATATTGACAAATTGGAAGATCCACCAACAAAGGGCTGGATAGCTCAGTTGGTAGAGCACTGGTATAGTGTTCCAGAGGTTGCAGGTTCAAATCCCACTCCAGTCAATTTCTTTGTTCATTTTTACAAGTTTTTCCTGGGACAAAATTCTATGTGCCTTTTGTATTTTTCAAGTTGTACATCCACATAGCCAGAGCATTAGAAAACAGTCTTTCATTTAAAATTATCACAAAACTGCAAGTCATCGCAAATTGTTAGCTCAGTGCTGAAAGGTCATTACTGCCAAAGTGTAATTTTTGAAAACACTCTAAGAGCCTTACTCTGTGCACGAAAAAAATATTTGATTTAAATAGTTTATTTTTTTGTCATAAAACTGGGTTTTTTTGGCCAACATGTTTAAATTTTAACCAATTCTGTTTCCCAAATTAATATCTAAAACAATACTTTTCACGAAACACCTGTTAGTGCATTTAAGGACCTTTTAGCACTGACATGAAATTTTTTTCATTTGAAAATATTACCTTGCAAAAATACTTTTTGTGTATGTAAAACAATCACCATTTATCGCTATTCATGTAACCAGTTAATTTCTATTTGCAAGTGAAATAAATGTTCATTTATTTAAACTAGCAGAAGAACTTGTTTGTACATGTATATCTATTTGTAAAACTGTAGTACTTTGCCACTTCACCCTTCTCCTAATCTGGACCACTTTACACTGCCAGAGTTCTATTTGTAAACTTGTAGTACTTTGCCACTTCACCCTTCTCTTAATCTGGACCATTTTACACTGCCAGAGTTTACATCTGTTACCATCTTTAGGTTTTACATTACAGCCTCATCCTACATTAAAGCCCTGCTAGTCTTGAACATCTTCCAAGCTCCTTGTATAAAGTTCCCTCTTGGAGCCTTTTAGTCTCAATCTTATAAGGGCTACAATAAACCCAATAGCAGAATGGAACATTAAGAAACTACATCCTTCAACCCCATGGGATCCTCAGAGCCGTAATACTGACAGTCCCAAGCCCTCAGTCATCCCCTCAACCCTACCTATCAGCTCTCAGACTTCCAGCCCCAAGGACTTCCACCCTTGCCCATCTCCAGTACACAGTTTTGGCTGAAAAATATTCTAAGTCCAAACAATGGAAGGTTTAACATTTAGAAACGAGCACATTTCTTCAAGAAAGTGCCGTGGCATAGCGGTTAGAGACCCTAACTGCTATGCACAAGGACCTGGGTTCAATTCCAGGTGGGCATGCACAATTTTGTTAAAAAACTTAGTAAAAAAAAAAAAAAAAAAAAAAAAAAAAACTTCCTTTTCCGGGGACCCCGGGATTTGAACCAGGGTCCCCTGGCCTGGCAGCCAGCTAGCTAACCACCAGGCCAATTGCCTCTTGATAGATATTATTTCGGAACTTATATTTAAAGGTTAGGATTGCGCAATTTCAAAAAAGGTCAGAGGGCACAGCACATTTGCATGTATTTAAATAACAAACAAATTTCAATGTGTTAAGAAAGGGAGAATACACTAAATATTCAGACCTTGCATGTATTTCACTATATTTTAGGTCAAACATATTTGCAAACCTTTTTATATTTATACTTCCAAATGCTCAGTTTTATATCGTACATGTCACTAAAAATTCAACTGTGTTGGTTGAAACTTGAACACATAACTTGGAGAAAGATTCTGCTAGGATTGAAACGTCACGTCCTCTGAATTTTTCAATTTAGAAAATATTTTACTGTTTTCAGTATCTTGCTATAGACATTAACATTTGTCAGCTTTTCTGGATGAGTGGGGGCGCTACTGCTGTGCTGTAAATTAGGGAATTCAGGCAGGGTTCAGTTCTTTTTTCCCTCTTTCCATTACACCATTGTGGGATGTAGCAGGCTTCATGGAATGGTAATAGCGCCCTCTATGGTTGGTCAGCATTTTGTAGCGGAGCCTCTGATGCAGCCAACACAAGGGAGTTCCTCCTGCCAGGATTGCTAGGAGAAACCAATCAATGTCATCAAGTTCTGTCAATTTTAATCCAGTGTTAACTCTGAAGTTGCCGGGTTATTTCGTACCATCTCACAGCCGAGATCAGGGCCGTCCCAAGCTCGATTTTTTTCAACACTCGGCGTGCATGTAAAACTCTCTTTATCAATACAGATGTGGAGTTTCAAATCAATCTGATATATACAACTTATATATGTAGTTGATACGCTCATTTGAAGTTGAAGGTTACAATTGTACCAGCCACTGTGTGCACTCAGTGCAGCAGTTGAAAGCAAAGATCGTATAGCGCCGCAAAGCGATCTTTGGTTGAAAGCACAGGTGCGTTTTTTGGTTGACCTATTTCGGGAAAGTGGGTGCTGCATGAGAACAGTATGTGTGATTTTCACAGAACTGCTATCAAAGTGACTGTAAAAAGCTGCTATATGAAACTAAAGGCTTGGCTGGAAAAAAATGGAAACGTATGGCTGACCTCTTTCATGTGGCCAAGTGGTTTGGGTCTACGGTTTCCAATCATAGGTTTGGTGGTTCGAATCCAGCTGCAGGCAGTATGTGTTGTGGCCCTTGGCAAGCCACTTCACCCCTGCTTGCCTCTCTCCACCCAGGAGTACAAATGGGTACCAGCATTAGCTGGGGAAGCAACCTGTGATGGACTGGCATCCAATCCAGGGGAAACAGAAATATTCTCAGTCATTTCATGCCAAGGAAACTGCAATAAACACCGGCCTGATGAGCCAAATTGGCCCAAACCAGACTTGCTTTTTGGCTTTTTCTTTCAGGAAAAAGGGGTGCTTGTAACGAGAAAAATACATGTGTATGTGTGATTTTCACAGAGTTGGTGTCAAAAAAGACCACAAAAGAGTTACTTTAAACCTCCTGAAGGCTTGACTGCTGTACTGTGGCAATATCAGAAAAAATCTTGAGGGGGCAGATTCTATCTACTCCCCGGTACTTTTAGAGTCGAATGAAGACATACAATTAACTGCACAATGGTGATTGTTTAGTTAAAGTGATTTGGTTCAGGTAATATCTTACAACCTCTATTGGCTTGAGTGTCTATATTTGAAATCTTCAATATAAATCGATCAATCAATGACGTTTATTTCCATACTGGTGAAGATCAGGAAAAGTAAACAATAAAAGTACAAATACATAAATCAAGAGATTATTATAGAGTAACAAAAACATAAGTAAAGGGAAAACCAATATGGAGGTTTTTTCAGAAGCCAGGAGGCTTGTACTGAAAAGCCCTTGACTAAACAAACTTTACAGAGAGACAGCAAAAAGCAAGATAACAAAAAACAACAACAGCAATAAATTAACTTAATGGGGAATACCTTATGACGGAAATAAAAATTAGTGGAAAATGACGCTACTAAATTTGGTACTTTATACTAACGATGATGATAAGGAATTATGCGGAAAGACGACATGAAAATTACAAAAAACAGAAAAAAAACCCACAACAGTGTGATAAAAAGGTAGGAATACATCAGGAAACTAAGCTGTGTAGATGTATTGGGAAACCAAAAATAATTTGAATGAGGCCTTCAATCGACCCAAAGACAACTGTGTTTCAAAGCATTATCAAGACCGTTCCACAAGTGTGGCCCCTGAAATCTAAGAGTGTATGCTGTGCGGGTGAAAGGAACATAAAGATTGCTAAGATACCAAGTGCTGTGCTCTTGAGTATCGTGAACTGCAGAAAATTAGGATAAAAAGATAGAAGAAGTTTGTTAATGAACTTATACGTGAAAATGCTGGTGTGAAATGTGTTAATGTCAGTTAGAGTTAATGTGTGGAGTCTAAAAAAGAGAGGTGCAGTGTGGTCACGAGGGTGTGAAAGTGTACAAATTCTAAAGGCTCGTTTCTGGTGATTGTAAGAGGAGGATGCCCAGACAATATTGCAATACATGTAGTTCAGATAGGGAAGCATTAGGGTAAAGAGAAAACAGGTTAAATGGCGGTAGAAAAGCACACAGTTTAGTTAGATCACCTACAGTTTTAGAGATAGTCTTGGAAACAGATGAAATGTTGTCAACTCCAGGTAAGTTTGTTGTTTATGATGATGCCAAGGAGTTTCATAGATCGGACCTGGGTAATGGGGCTGTACATACAAGGTTGCTGGATGCAGCGGGGTGTGATGAGGATGCTGGTGGTGGGCGCTCATGCGGGACAGGGTCCTGCAGGGCAGTGAGGCGTGTCAGTTGGGCATAGGTAGGTGCTGGGTGAGGGCCGAGGGTATAGGAGACCCATAGGCAGGGTGGGGGTGTCCTAGGGTATAGAGGACCCATTGGACTGGGGGTTGAGCAGGGGTTGCCAGATGTCACTGATTGAGAAACCGATGTCTTGGGGAACAGTATTGTCCAAGGTTTCTCTGATGCATCTTGGGTACCAGTTTTCAACGCTAGTGATTAGGTGGGCTTGATCCCAGTGGATGCGGAAGTCTTTTGAGTGGGAATGCTTGACTATTGCCGACTTCTCATAGTTTCCCTTCCTGCCATGGGCTTGGTGTTCTTTGAGTCTGGTGGGGAGGTCTCTACCAGTCTCGCCAATATACACTTTGCCGCACTGGCAAGGGATCTTATACACCCCTGGTGGGTGGTGTGGATCTTGTCGGTCCTTGTGGGATGTCGGCATGCTGCGGATCGTGAGAGGAGCTGTGTGGAACCCCTTGATGCCCTCAAATAGCACAGCTTCCTCTCTTTCGAAATGGCATTCAGACACAAATCAAAATGGCGTAAGAAATTGTCAGGTTGAATACCAGGAGCCCTGTAGACATTTCCTATGATTAAATTACAGGCATGTTCACGTTCAATTTCAATGAACACACATTCAACATCTTCTGAAGTTTGCATCAGATCATCACGGACATGGAAATTCAGAGTTTTATGCATGAACATGGCTGCTCCCCCTCCGAGTTTTTGAGAACGGGAAGAATGAATCAAGTTGTAATTAATCATGCGAACATACGGAGGAGGAGCTTCTCTGAACCACATTTCTGTGAACCCACAGAGGGTGAAGTCACAAGAGAGTGTAGAAAGAAAGTCCTGTAAAAATGATACCGTAGAAATGTCTGCAGAGGCTCCTGGAATTCAGGTAAAAGATTGAAAAAGAGCCGTCTTGTTGAGTGTTTAAGCTTTAGAACTCGTCGCTGTGTAAATTTAAGCATAAATTGTTGTCAACATTATCAAGCAAATCATGGGAAGTTATGTAACATAAGACCTTATGAAAGAATACAAACCAAAGACAAAAACTATGTAAAGGGACAAATAAAAATTAAGTATTATTATTTTTACGTATTAATTATATTTACAGTAAGAAAAAGAGGGATGAAGTGTCTTTGTAAAAGACCTACAATCACACAAACAAGATAACAAAGATGAAAGCTGGAGCTAGAGTAAAACAACATAATAACTAAAATGAAAGTAATCAGCAAGGTAAGCGAACAAAATAAACAAGAGTGATCACCGAAGCAGGTAAAAGCTGAAAGGTGACGCATGAAACAAATGGAGATAAATAAAGTAATTGCAAATGTCAATGTTTAGACGTTGAGCAGCTGAAGCAAAGGAAACATAGGTGAAGATGCTGATGATTAGTGGGCTTAGTTGTAAAAGTGAACCAGAGAGCCACCCTTACCTCTCTACTTACCAGCCACAGACCGGTACTTGATGCCTTCTTGGTAGGCTTTAGCAGCATGTGCAGACCACAGTCTCTTTTAATTGAGATTGATGATTGATCTTGGTCAGGTCATCTATGCAGTAGAATGGCTTGCTGGACAAGATTTGGTGTTGGCGCTGTAGGATCGAGATTTTATCCTTGTAGCAATTTAACTTCATCAGTAGGTGTTGTGATTTCCCATCAGATTTGGGGTCATCTAGATGAGCTCTTTCCAGCTTAACATTGGCCATGTCGAACTTGTCACTCAATAGCTTCTTTGCTGGGCTAAGCAGTCCTCTCCGGGTTTTTGTGGCTGGCCAATAATTCTCAAATTATTCCTGCAGGAGAAGTGTTCCAGCTTGTTGAGTTGCTGTGCCTGATCCACGATGATTTTCTCTGCCTTTGCCATCTTCGATACAAGCAGATCATGGTCAACCATCTTGGATTCTAGATCACCGATAAGCTTACTCTAGAACTCTATTGTTTCGTTGATGTTGGCTTCCAAGTTGTCTTCACGATCACGCAATTCCACATGCCCAGCACGAATTTCAGCTTTCAAATGTCTCTCGCTCGGTGTCGGAAATTGACGCAACTTCGCTGTGTAGTGTAGCCTGTGGCGATAGTACAGGAGGAGGCTCAGTTTCACTCACAGATTCACTTGTTTTCTTCGGCATGGCTCGGGTGATACTCCCTCAAATTGATCACAGAAAAGGAGCAATGTAGCCCTGATGTTTTGATTTGGAAAACAGCAGGTGGAATGCATGATTATGGCGTGTAGGTTGCTAAGTTGTCAGACCCTCTTAGTTGTTCATCTTGTCAAACAGTCGCCATTGTAATTGTTGTTACTTTGTGCACATGTCTGTGATATCAATGTATGGACTCAACATCATCTTCAATATTTGAAAAGACAACTTACAGTCACTGCAGAAGACAGACTTCTCCTGGATGGACAGCACACGTTTCTTCCACTCTCACTACCATTTCTGCTTCTATCCACTTGCCAACAAGTGCCCTAACAACAAAGAAAAAGTTAAATTGAATGGAGAAATAGAAAGGCCTCATTTCTGTCAATTAATATGAATGATTCCAAAGCCATTCTCATAAATAAAACAAGCACAACATATAACCATAACTGTTCAGGGTTGTTTGGCTAGAAAGCCCGCCAGACACATAAGTCTGCATAATTTACCAAAGTAATTTGCTTGCCCAGTGTAACAAGATCCTACAGATCGGCTCTCCCCAAGGCCAAACAGCCTGGGAGTCTGTGGTTGCCAGCCACCACAAGATCCAACAGAGGCATTGTTCAATGAGACCAGCTCCCATTGTCTCTCCATGACCAGTTTGTTTGGCTGCTGTTGATTGCCCAGTACATCAAAAGGTGCATTAATTCCCACTGGACTTTGTTGGTTAACTTACCGTGACTTCCCTGTAGAATTACAAAATTCAATCCAATGGGAACACGCGGTAAACTAACGTCCCTGTCAACTTATTGCGATTGCGATGTAAAAATAACAGGCCGGAAAGGTCCCGGAGGATTTCCGCGCAGCCATATTAAGTTAACAGGGGGGCAAAAAGTCCAATGGGAACAGTTCCCATACAATGTAGATTGACCGCGACCACACTAAACATACGAACCAGACCACTGCCTACACAGAGGAAATGGTTGTATGGTTCCCAGCCCCCAGCTCCATGCGTACAGTACAGCAGCACGCCACGCACACACAATGAGGCGTGCCCGGATAAAGCTATACACACATTGTGTACAGGGCTTTTCGTGTACGAGGGTGTAATCCCTGTGGCAGATTTGGCCAAATTCGTCTGATTTTATCTTTGTCTTTGTCAGATTTTGCCGATTTCATCATGATTCGTACAGCGCAGGCAATGTAATCAGCTGGCCTTATTAGGCCTAACACAGTGAATAAGCACTAAATTATGGTTTAAAAAGTCCATGTGGCAATGCGCGATAGATTGACATGACGGAATGTCGCGGTTTCCACATGACCGCGGAAGAAAAAGTCCAATGGGAACACAGCTATAGTGCATCAGACTTGTACATCTGCTGCAGTATGCCGCATCTGGCAGGGTTAGGGTCAAGGTCAATGTTTGCAAAGTGATACATGCAGTTTTCACCATTGCTTAAAACTCCTCTTCTAAAGATTGCAGACTGCTGGCCCTCTTTGATTCCACCATCTGACCGTCTTGATTGGACCTTCATCAATGTTCCAAGAGCAGATATTATGACAAAAATTGGGGAGGCTTGATCTGTGAAATAAAAATAATCATAAAATTATTTAACTAATTCACCCATCTATAATAAAAAAAATTCTTTTTCAAGACAAATACATGTATTCATTTTCATTTCTTTTTTTAATGAGCTGCAAGAAAACTGTTCAAAGGTTCAAAATTGTGGCTTTCATCAGTAAATTTTGGGGGAAATTACAACCCAAGACAGGTTTACCGTCGGTCATGTTCTCAGCCAGAAAATATTTGTCATCATGTCTACAAAGTGTATAACATCCGGCACTGTGCAGTCTCTTTAGTTTTTAATTAAGTTCTCTAAAACAACAGAAATTAACACAGAACCGTACATTTTTTTTGATGGCTGCAACAAGTGGTAACTTCAACTTTATTTTAAATAAGGAAAGATTTTTAATTCAAGCAGATACATTATTCAATTTATGCATGATCGTCCCACCCTATAGGAGCAGGGAAAGGTTACTCCCTCCCTCCCACACACATGGTGACATAACACCTTCCATTGCTTTCCACCCCACGCAGCCCCCCTCCCCCATTCAAAAACTTTCTTCCCCTCTTTTTTCCCTTTCATGGGTGGAGGGTGAAGCCACCTCAGCTGCCTAACTGCGATCAAATCAGAAGGGTTAGCGGGTACGTGTGCATGAGCATGATGTCATATCCAGACTTACATGTCTCCATTGTCCAGTCATCTCTTACCTGATTGGCAGCTGCATATGCAGGTGTGGGGTCCGGCATCAAAGTGTGCCAATGCAATGCAGGCATATAGGGTGCGTTCGATTACAAGGCAGACCTGGAAAAATAGCAAGCTATCACAATAAGAGAAACTCAAGCCAACTCAAGAATCTTCAACGGCAAAGTTGCAGGGGGTGAACTGAATCAATAGGGACTCACACACCAAATTCTACATGTATCAAAACCCCCGAAACTGATCAACCCTTAAAAAAATGATCAAATTGAAAAATTAAATAAGACTTGAAAACCATGAACTAAGGTTTAACCAAAAAAAAGAGCTGGGGGCTGTGGAATCACAGATCAGCCAAAATATGTCTCCACTGCCATGCTCAATGTACATCTAGGCAGGCTGGCACATACAGTGTGTGTGGTCTTGAACTTCAAATGACCATCATAACAAAACAATACACGTACGTCAGATTGAGCGCACCTGATTATTACAAAACAAAGCAAGGGACGTCCGAGTCAGTGTCAGCTGTGACAAGTCACATGGTCCAAAATAACCTGTTTTTTTTAGCATTCACCAACACAGTGTATCAAACAGAACTTACAATAATACATGTACATGCACACTCAGGCTTCAATCACTGACTCTAGCAGACAGGACTGAAAATCAAAATCACTGCCATGATTGATTGGTTTAAGTTTGGTTTTTCTTCAGGTTGATACATTTTGTAAGAGTGGTCCTAAACAGGCAACAGGAATTCACCATTTGGGCAAATTGAACATGATAAACTGCTGGGTGAATTAATCAAAAAGGCAATTGAGAAATACCTGTATGTGGCTGATACCGGGGAGCTGGGGAGTTTTATCCCAATGTTTAAGCCTTCCTCCTTTTGTTTCTAGTTTAGGAGTAGGGCCACGTATACGGAGTTATAGTCCACTAGCCTGGCTCTAATGAAGTGGAGTCTCTAACGACGTTTCCTTGACTTTCCTCATGCATCACCGCCAAACCTCTTTGCTGAAAAAATTTGAATTCATTCAGTTACAGTAAATAATGATATCATAACCTTTAAAATACATGCTACTGATCACCTCTGTGAACAATTTTGGAGTCATGAAATTTAAAAGCCTGGAATTCAAAAACAACAGCACCCAAAAATTGGCACAAATTCGGCTGACTGTTCCGCATTTGTTGCACACTTGAACAAATCTCAGAAAATTCCACATCTCACATAAGAAGTTCTTCAAAGTTGATAAATTCTAGTATTACCGCTAAATATACATACATGTACAAACGTATTTTCAGAAAAGTAGGCACGTTAATAGTTACTTTCTTCACTGTGGGTACATTTTCAAAGCGTTTATTTTGCACTCCAAAACAATTAAAATAAAACTGGAAATCAGGTCAATAGACCTACATACAGTACATGATTGAGGTAATTGCAAAGGCTTCGGAACTCAGTACAGGACGCAATGACAGTGGTAAGTGTGTGAACTCGGCATTGTTGTCATGTATGATGCAGGCCTACGTAGGCCTACATGATCATGGATGAAGGCCTATTGAAAGGTAGACCCGTAAACAGGGCCTGACGTATACTCCGTCAGATACTGGGCCCTGTCCCAATTCATAGGGATTTCTTTCAAAAAAGTTTATCCTGGATATCCGGGGGCATAGCTAAACATCCGCTTAATTTTATGAGCTGAAATTGCACTGGTATGTTCACTACTCATGGTCTAAACTATCCCCTAGGTTGCTAATTGCAGAAAACTTGCCTTTTCCTTGTTTGGAGGAAAATATGTTGCCTTGTTGTTGCCGCTTTCCCACTCCGGTTGAATTTTGCCCCACTTGCACAATGCTGACAGTTGCTTCGTCACTTTCGTGTCACATCACAGAGTGCGAGCCGCGCTACCAATTATTTGCCACAAGCAGTGTGTCACTGGACAGGGAACCAGCCAAGGGCGTACTAGCTGCACATGTCAGTATAGGACTATATGTGTAAATATAGTGTACATACAATGTTAGAATTCTGGAAATACTTACAGGGCCTACATGGCAAAGTTAGTCAGTCTAGAAAGAAAGACTGGGATTTTGCCTTCTCACCTGAGGTAATTAATAATGGATTCAAGTGCCTGGCCTTCCCAAATTACAAGGCCAGGCATCTCATGTACATGTCAACATAGGAATATAAAGTGTACATGCAATGTTAGAATTCTGGAAATAAAAGTTACATGCCAAAAAGTCATCTGAATCGTATACATGGTATAGGCCTAGTCGGCAAAGCCTCAATCAGGAAACATCACACCAACTTGGGGTTTAGTTTGAGGCGTGGAGCTAGACGTGTCTCCTGAAAGAAGTCCTGCCATTTTCACAGAAATGGGCCATGTACATGTACTGTAGGCATGCCTAGTGTTGATCCTAGTCCTACTCCTTGGAAGTATGATTACTAATCTTAACATGGTCTTTTCCTTTCTCCATGGTCTCAACGACTAGGCCTGTGAATTTTCTTCCTGTAAAGTGTAAGTGTGGAATAATAAAAGCAAAAATACCTTGTACTTACTCCATATCAAGTAGGTGTGCCAACAATTCCCCCGAGACTAATTTCTTACGAGAAGTCACGAAAATAAATGGATTAAATCGACCACCATGCGCTCATAATACAAGCGTACAGTCACTCAACGTGCACGTATCCCACCGCATCCACGTGCAGAGTGTATGTCTGTAACCGGTCCGCCAACATCCGTCCGTTATGTTAGTTTTGCGTAGTGACGTCATGCACAGAGTGCCTGGCTTACCAATACTCGACGGGGGCTCCGTCTCAGGCTTCGTTCCCAAAACCAATCCCCGACTGTGGGCCTGAAGCGTTTAAATTAAATTGGATTACTGTAATTTCTGGCTCTCTTGCATCTTAGTTGATGTTTTGTGGCACTATTAAACTAATTGATGCACTTACAGCTTCAACGTCAGCTAGTTAAAAACAGTTGAAGCCTCAGACAGAGCCGAAGTTAAGTACTGGAAAACGGCCTTTAACTGCCTCACCGGCACCCAGAATATAATACGGGTGATTCACAACAGTGCGCCTCCAAGAGTTTATAACGCGTTGGCCAATCACAACACGGGAGATCTGTCGACCCGTTCCATGATTCAAACGCGCATTGGGTAGACTGATTTCGCGCGTCGTGATTGGCCAACGTGTTGCAAACTCTTTGAGGCTCACCATTGTGAATCGCCCGTATTGAATAAAAATGTAAATGCACATTTGTTTGCAGTCAATTTCATGTTGTATTTATTCTCCCCAAACTAAATAAATTCGCACGCGGTTAACTCTGCATTTTTTTTTCAAAGTGGGCCAGCTATGACTGAGATTTTTCTGTAAATGACTCAGAATTTCTTTTGGAGCAAGATAGGCATGGTTTGGAGCTCAGAAATGATGATATAAAGAAATTCATATATGGCTCTCAAATTAAATAAATTCGCTAGGGGTTAGCATTGCATTTTTATTTAAATCAGACCAAAATGTGACTTTTCCCCCCAAGAAACTGGGAGAAACTCTTCTTGTGCGAAATGAGTATGGGTTGGGCACAAATTCGTATTAGGCTAAGATTAAATAAATTGGCAAGAGTAACTCTTGCACTTCAAGTTTTACAGAAAATCCGCAAAATAAAAAGGCTAACCTTTCACAAATAAAAATCTGGAAATGTTCATTTTGAGTGAGATTTTAATTGCAATAGCAAGGCTAACCAACAACCCACTTTAAAATTTCCATTGACACAAGACAAGCACATTTTAAACATCTGCTGCAGATAATTTACTCGACTGGAAGAACACTGGTTCCGTAAGAAATAAAACGATGATTTCAAATCATTCTAGAACATTTTTTATTTCAGAATTCAAAATTATAGTTCAACACTATAAAACATAAACCAAACTTCATAACTTAATTTGTTCAAAACAGAATCTCGAAGTCCCACTCTGTAATATTAGAGGCAAAAGCACACTTTGCAACAATTTCCTAAACTTTTCTTGACTTCGAATTCTTTTTCCGATTAAGAAATGTTTTTCATAAATCAGTCCTAAAGAGTAGCAACTTCAAATAATATTTACAACCTTAAAGGCTGTTTTTGCGCAATGAGCAAAACATTACACAAACTACGATGCTATTGCCTACCATTACCTCTATGGGAGGTCACAGCTGGAATGTAAAACCTATTTCATAACTTTCTTTACCATGAGGTAATACTTGTTTTTGAAATCTCGGAAAAGTGATTCCTAAATTAAATGTGTAATCAGGCCAACTTGTTCTTGTCATTACCTGAGCAACAGTGATATCATTTCAATTCCCATGAGCAGGGAACAAATTCCACACCCCCTTCCTGTTTTCTTTTTTTTTATCGAGTGTACAAGTGCACACCATCTCAGGTCTTTCAAATACTGTCAAGAGGTTCTGGAAAATTTTCTAACATTTGGGAAGGTAGAGTCCAGCCAACAATATTTCTTGCTACGGGACTCGGTCCACGATGCCCCTTAATAATGTTGAAGTGCACAGAATTTGCTGTTGATTTCCTGAAGAGAGGATGAGTTTGGAAGACTGAGGAGGAAGCTTCCTTCCAAAATGCTCAGAGGGTTAAAGTTAATCAATTCAACTGTCTATCAGTTCATCCTATAAAGTAAACATCATCATTAAAAATTTAACGTGAAAAACTGGAAAATTAGAATTGGTCAAAAGTTTTCGGAACAACCAAAAGCATGCACTGCTGTTGTGAGCGGTTTAGAAAATGGCAAACGTCTGCCCATAAAAATTAATTAGGGAAACAATTCCAGAGAGAACAACAGAAGCAACAAATGTAACAGCCAGAGTTTTTAAAAACATCAACATCTTCGCTTGCTTCAGCAAAGCAAAACATTACATATCTTATAAACTAAATTGGTGTAAACTGTCCTTTCATCTTTTCTGCTACACCCTGAAGATGTTCAGCAGTCCTTTCCTCATTTGCTGCAGTTCATGTTGTTGCTGTGGTATACAAACAAGGCAAAGTAAGATGAATTTTCAAAGCCTCTCTGTTTTGAATGAAATGAACAGTGCTTTAAAGGGTGCTAGTTCCGTGCATAAATAAATTGGTTGGACCTCATTCAAACTGAAAAACATTTCTATTTCTATATTTCCAATTTCATGTTTTCCCCAAATGTTGCCATGTTGGGGTTGTGCTCCCAAACAGGAGTTACCTGGGTCAACAAGAAGTAGAAGTACTTTTTGGCAGGGGCCTTGCTACAGATTTCTTCCCCCCGTGACGTGGTAGTCCTACAGATGCAAAGGGCAAAATGTACTCACAGCGTCTTGAATGAGCAGCTTGTGCATGTTGACCATCTCTTGGTGCAGCACCTGCCTGACGCCGTGCTGCAGGTGCCGGCCCAGCTGCCGGTTCAGCTCCCCGGAGTCCGTCTCGTGTTGGCTGTGCAGTGACTTCACCCGCTGTATGCTGCAGGAACAAAATGGCGTTGGGTGAAAAAATGACAGGAATAGAATTCCGAGGGGCACTGCGGCCGAGCACGGAAGTCAATGAAGCTTCATATTCGGCTACACTGTAAGTATGCCACGTTTTGAGACGAGAGCATTTGGCTGATTGCAAGAACAGAAAATGTTTACGCTCAAGTAGGAGTGAGAGACCACACTAACCTGCATGGGACACAGCTCAACTCAACAAGTTACATGTTGCTAAATGTACTTCTGCAGAAATTGTATCAATTTATTATTGTGGGTGAAAATGATTGCTATGACCATTGGATGTCGACATGAATGGTACAAATCACAATCACGGACAGTTTGCTTTTTACAATGCATCAGAAAAGACAAAAAAAAAATTGTTCCAAGAACTCAATCTGTTGTGTCTAGCGTCATATGGCACACGGACTCATTGACGATGTCATAGACAATAAAGTGAATGGGTCCGTACTTCAAAATCTAAGTTTCATTCAACACCAGACACACTGTCAGAAGGAGCATTTTCACCTCCACACCACTGAGGAGGGGGCCCTACTCACTGCTTGAGCAGAGTGGAGGCCGTCATGTGACAGTGCTGCTCCAGTGTTGCCTGCAGCTCTCTCTGGACATCCTTTAAGTGACACAGCTCGTCCTCCAGGGAGACGATTTCGGCCAGCAGGCGGCTCTTGAACTCCTCCTGAGCTTCGCTCCTGGAAACAAACCAACCAACCAACAAAACAAACATCATCCCAGGATTGAACGTTGATGGGATAGGCTGCCGAAGGACTAGTTTTGGATTACATGAGAACTTGGTTGTTGGCTGGACGATTTCTTTAAAACTACCAACGACTATTCATCCAGATATGTCCAAACTCAAAGCCTGGAAAAAAAAAACAGACAACGAGGGGCTTGATGTTTGGAATGAAAAAACAGGCCCGGGGAGTGCACTCACGGATGATTCAGTAAATTCTAGGCTAGTTGGCACTCGCTTGAAATCTGACCTAGTAAGGCCAGGTAAGTCAGCTAGCCTGCACTGCTACCCAAGAATTCCCTGTAAATGGTAAACTGTAAGTGGGTAAAACTATGCTGTGAATCCGTGAAAGATAGGCTTCAGTAGCCCCTTGATCATTGGCTAAAAACACCCTGTTTAACCGATTCAAAAGTTTTGTTTTTGGTGTTGCCTTTACACCAGCATGTATTCTGTGGTCTAAGAGTTGGGACAAAAATCACCAACTTTTTCGGGTGTGATTTGAACCCACGACTTCCTGCTTACTGTTGCAGATGTCCCAAGCACTCGACTACTGAGTTTGTCTGGATTCAGCTGGCTCAAATCCAATGCAGCAGCAGGTACCACAAGTAATAAATGATATCAATTTTGTTTTGGATTGAAAAGTCGGACAATTCAACCTGAAGGGAATCACGAATGAAACACTTCAGTGCAAATGACACTTCTTGTGATTCCTCGGATGTAACACATGGTGACAAATTGCGCATTGTCTGCATAACACAACACTGTGTGGGCGACCAACAACTCCATTCGCATCCCAAGGGGGTGGTCTTGAGTTGTTTATACCTTGCTTGGTGCTGCTGGGACCAGAGCTTGGACACCTCTCTCTTGGTTGTCTTCACTGCTCCTTCGGTCAGCTGTCGGGCCTGTCTCTGCTCGGTCTGATGGATACAGAAGGAAAATCATTTAAGCAGGTTTCCCACAGAAAGGGGAAAGCCAGATTCAATGACTTTCCAGGACTTTCAGGAGTGACATATGACAATTTCCATGATATTCAAAGCCATTTTGCAAAAAAAAAAAAAGTTGTTAGGTATTTGGAACTGGAAAACTGACATAGTCATTACCACAGACTGACATGGATAGCCTATATTTATTATTCCATCATAAAATCAAACGCAGCTTATCAAAAATAACCCTTGCATGATCTTAATTTCCATGACTTCTTCCCTCTGACAAAACAACTCCAGGAAATCCTTCCTTTTTCCTACTTTTCCATTACTTTTTCTGTGACATGCCAGGACAACTTTTATTGAGGCCTTTTCAGGATAATCCATAACCATGCCAACCCCGATTAAATACGTTTTATGGGTATTCTACAAGCGTACATTGATTATACATGCTGAAAATAAGGAAGCAAAAAAGCTGGACCACGTTCAACAGTGTTTTCTTTCAATATCAGCATCATTCTGCTGTGTCAAGTGGTAATAAAGTTAGGACAGAAGTCAGGGCACAAATCTGGGTACAATCCCAGGCCCATTTTAATGGCGCAGCTTAACAGTTAGCAGAAAAGTCTTGCTTACTATATTAGAAAATGTTCCTTACAGTAAGCACGACTTCATGGCAGTGTCAGGCATGGTTGCGCTTACGGTTGTGCGTGAACAGTGATCTCTATTGTTTTGTCACAGCGCGTTAAGCAAATTTTTCCTCCAAGGTAAGCGTTCATTTTGCCGTGCTTAATGCTTACGGTTGTCATGAAATACATTCAGCCTCTGTTGGTGTAAAATCGGGTGCTTAGCAGTGCCTTGAAATTGGGCCCAGGTCACAAACAACAGGCGATAAGCAAAGAAAAAGGAGTGTCTATATAGCTGCTATTCAAATCGTTTGGGACTCAGGACTGAATAGCCTGTGACAGACTTGCATAGAACTGACAAACTCTGGAAAAAGCCCCCTTGCTAGTTAGGTGCCTGGTGTTTGCTAGGCTGTTCCCATTGGAAATAGCATTCCTTCCCCAATCCAGAGCCATCAGTACTCCCGTGAGTAACCTTCTAAGCAGTCTAGGTTTGGAGATTGCTCACGTACCAGCATTCTCTGCTTGTGAGTGCTGGTGATCGTCTTGAACATCTTGGTGATCTGCATCGTCGGGAAGCTCCCCAAGGACTGAAAAGAGGATGGGATGTCACCGGTGCTGGTGTCTTCGGTGTCTTCCATCTCCACCTCTGGAGAATTTGAGCTGGTAGTAGCTGATGACGAAAAGCAAAAGTATATAACGTGATTCAATTGTTGGTTTGTGTTCAGACAATTTGCAATCGTAAGAAACAACCTTGGAATTACTAATCTGCCATTTTCTGAACTTTCACCTGATAAACTCCAGTCTTCAACAATAAAAACTGGACCCCAGACTTACAGAATGACCCACATAAACCTCGTACAAGACATAATAATAATGCACATTCCAAAGCTGTCTAAAAATTCAGCACTCTTACTCATGCGTGCTTTGAAGAGCTTCTTTGGTCTCAGCGACCCCTGGCCAGAGTGAGGCACTAGTCCACAAGGTGGCACGTCACCGTCAGCATCTTCACCGTCAGAGCTGACTACTGTGTCTCCATCAACCTCTGCCCCGTCATCTTCTCCGTCGTCATCGTTGAAGATGTCGCCATACTTCCGCTTAAGTGTTGAGGCAGTGGGACAAGCCCTGGAGGACGGACCTGAGTTGTAAATGTAATGGGGTCAACAATTAATTCATCTTTCCGGTATAATTTTGTTACAAACACAGTCTTTGAACTGCACAAGAAAGAGAAATTTATTAGTGTGCATGGATGCAGGAATGGGTATTTGCCCGAACTGTACAAAATGCAACTTCGTCAGCCTTTGTGACATTTTTCTATTCAACAAGCTAACAAGTACATTTCAGCATGTTTTGAATTAAGCAATTGGTTAAAACACAGCGCTCAATTTGGTCGCCATCATTTACACAACTATGTAACTTTAAGCGCAGGAAGCATTAGTTTTCCAAATGTTGAATAAATTTGAGGTAACATATTCACCTGTACCTTGTTACAACAGTTACACTGATTCTGGATTACACACCTGACTTGAGACAATCTTCTTCTATCACTGGTGTGAAGTCTTCAGCATGATTTGGATCAGAGTCAAAGGTGACTTGCTAAAACAGAACAATGATTAGTTAAGTTTCTGGCTGTTGAGGAAATTAAATGGGCTGTTACAACACTTAAATTAGTTATCTTTTAAGCAGTGATAAATTGTCTGTAGTTTTGGTTCATTCAATTTAATCTTACACTTTTCAGTTTAATCTTATACCAGATTTTGCCCTTAAGCCAATGCTTATGTTCACATTGTGTTTTTAATTGCAAAAAAACTCACAACTTGCTGAGGTGGATTCGAGCTCACGACTACTGCTTACTTTATAACTTCCATATTTTAAGTAATATGGCATTCAGAAATATGTGACCGGTGCCACAAAAATGGGTATTATGGGACAATTTTGCAAAATGAGTCACATACACTTTTGAATAGGTGACATCATCGTAAGCTTTAATTTGGTGTAAGTTTGAACCTTGTGGCATTTTGCAATCTGGAGATATATTGATTTTTGCATAATCATATCATACACATTAACAGAATTACTTTCGGACCGGGCGGAGATAAAGCCCTTTAAACACAGGAAGTGGAGAAAAAAAATCTGCCAAGAAAAAGATCTCTTAATACCCATAGCAACAGTTAGGTTTCTTGTATGAATTGTGGAAGTACTGATATAATAGAACCCAAAAAACCAGGAAGTAAAAAATCACCCTGTCCACATAAAAAAGCCCTTAGTGTGATATAGCACAGTGTCCCTTATTACCCTTTTTGGCAGAGCGGGTCACACATAAGAGTGTAGTTTGAAAAATTCACATCTCTTCGCACATACAGGTGCAGCAATGACATGATAAACCAAATACTAGTTAACCCTGGCTCCAATAAACTGAACCTTGACTCTAGCTCATTTTTTTAACATCAGGAAGAAAAATACCTTGGGTGTTTTCCCCGAGGAGCTTGTGCCTCGGCTGGAGATGGACGAGGAGATCTTTAGGGATTTGGGAGTGACCAGGTCAGGCCGGCCCCCGGCCTGCATGTCCTCAACCAAGACCAAGGGAGTGAGCGGGTAGAGGTCCTCCTCTATGTCACCAGTGGCTCTGTCGGGATCATCTCTGGCGACCTCTATGCTGGACTCCTCCTCCTTGCCTTCCTCTTGGGAGGACCAGTGCAGCGACCAAGGTGTGCTGGTGCACCGGGGCATGGACTGTTAAGGAAGGGAGCAAAGAGCGCAGGAGTGAAGGCCAGTTTGCAGAATGTCAATGCGAGGTCAATGTCACGTCATGAAATGTTGGCGGTTCGATTCGCCTGGCTCGAAATGTCTTCAGTAGTTGCTCGCCAATCTACAGTACCAATAGTATTGTAATGTAAATAATCCATGTTTGTTTTACTCGTGTAAACTGGCTTTGTAATGAGCAAGTGCAAATTACAATGGAAATGTGACCTACTTGAAGGGCAGCAGGTAATGCCCTTGCCCTTGCTGTTGATTCAGGTCTGTGCCCTGCGCACAGACATGAAAAAGGGTAAAGTACAACCATCTGAATTCATACCTTGACGGTCTTTTCACTTCTGGTGGAGTTGTCCAACAGGGTCTTGTTGGCAGAGCTACGCCTCAGCTGGCTGTCCGACAGACTGCTGGACTCGTGATTCTCCCTGTAGTAGAACAAGCACATGTCCAGGCTGTCTACGTCTGCCTCCTGGGAGCTCTTCAGTGGATTCTGTTTCCTCTTCCTAGGCAGAGCCGGTTTCTCGTCCTGAAAATCAGAATGTTACAAAGTAGACTGCGACCTCGTCACTGCCTCGTGATTATGCAGGTTGCATGTTACATTTGTCCAATGTGGATCAAGATGTCAAACGGTCTCATCGTGCAGAAAGAGTACCACTTTATTATACCTTCTTCTTTCTCGGCTTTCTCTTGTTCAGTCTGGGTTTCTTCTTGACCGTGGTGTCCAGGTTTATCGTGGAGGTGAGCGACACCCACTCCTTCTTGTGGGTCTTGGAGTAAGTGCAAACCTGACATCCGCATGCATTTTCCATGGAACAATGATCGATGTCAATGACGGAGGTAAGGGATGATTGGGAGTAGGCAGCGGGTTGACGAGGGAATAAAAAACGGGGAAACAGGTGTGTTGGAAAGGAAAGAAATTGAAGGGGAGGACGGTGTGAAGGTGGTTTTAGCCAGAAAGGTATCTCAGAGGCTTTGAAGGCCACTAAACATCATGGCTTCTGCTCACTCTACTTTAATTTTACGGCAGTTTGGTGTATTATTTATTTTTGACGTATTTTTTGTTTATTTACTGTCCAATATGTTTTCCCTTCTCTACGCTTCTCTGTGTATGACTTAAAAGTTCTGGCAATTAAATTTACCATACACCCAGCTGTTTGCTGTGCAGGGCTTCCCCTGGGCTAAAAGACTGTGAAAGGAAGAAAATGAAGGGACTTGTGGAAGAGGCCACATGTGGTGGCATTTTCTGACCTGTACTGTAGACCCCAGCAAGTACAGATTAACCAACTAATTATATTAATTTGGACACTGTCTTACTTTCAATTTACAGGAAATCTGATAATTCTCTGGTCAACTCCTGGCTAAACCCTGGAAGGGAATAATGAAAGCGATGATGGGCACGGACAATGATCACCATGACAACAATAAACGGGGGCAGCAACCCCTGACCTGAATTTTAACAAAAAGTGGCAGCTAGCTGTTGAATCACCGGCTAGCTGCTGAATCACCAACTGATCAAAGCAGTAAATGCAAAATCCAGTTACCTTCTGCTTGGGTTTCTCGGCCAACCAACTTCTTTCGCTGACAACATCGGGTTCACGCCGCTTCTTGCTGGAGTGGCGCGGTGGCTCAGGAGAAGCTGCCAGACTGCCTGGCTCCTCCTCCTGTGCCCCCTCGTGTTCCTCGTCATTTGACTGCCATTCACTGAATTTATTTTTCAAAAAAGGGAAAGTTATTACAAGTCGAAATGGTGAAATGACCTATTCTTTCAACACTGCAAACTCAGGAGATGACCTGATTTCAAAAACAATTCTTTCAGAAACTTCACAGAAGATTTTCTCAAAATTTTTCAAACAATTCTGAGGAGACATGCATTTTTCTAAAAGCTGATTTTTGTTGGAGAGGGGAGCTAATTCTGTGGTTAGGTCTCTGAGACCTCTAAGACCTGAATAAGTTAGTGCTGGCTGGTCTGCTAAGCCCAAGTTGGCAGCCGGGTGTAATGAGTAGAAGCAGGTATTCACAGCCTAAGGTGTACTACCGAGCCTTGAGAGCTTTCAGTGGGGTAATTCCAAAAAGCTCCTGACCGTCCACTCAGTGAACTATCACGCATTTTTACATTGATAACCAAAACCAGTATGCACAGCAAATCGATCACTATAGCCTATGCAGACAGATTTGCTCCAAACGGGCTCAACGATGGGTGTGCAATCTTCCAATCTTTCAGCTGCAGCTGGAAAGACATGTAAAGAACACACACACATCTGTGGAAAACTGTTGAAGCCATTAGGTGTGGCTTGGGAGGGTACATTCTTATGCCAGAACCGTGTATTTCAAATAACATGGGCAACTTCAAGGAAAAATGCTTGGACAGTACAGGGGGCATGCGGCCTGGTGGTTAGAGTTTGTAGCTTCTGATCATAGGGTCAGGGGTTCGAATCCAGCTGGTGGCAGTATGTTGCGATCTTGGGCAAGTCACGTTACCCCTGTGTGCCTCTCTCCACCCAGGAGTAAATGGGTACCTGTGAGGGTAGATTTGGTTGTTAGCCGTGTGCGCCTGATAGGGCAGCATCAGCTAGTAAACTCCCCGGGGAACTGAGATGGTTTTAGGAATGTTCAGTTGTTGTGAGCCCAATGTGCAGGGATAATGATAATACAGTGCCTTGAGCTTCAGTTGTGATGGATATGTGTGCTATATAAATATCCAGTTATTATTATAACAGTGCACTTTTGATTGGTGATGCAACAAGATTACCTGTCTTGGCTTTGATAATAGATCTTAGGGATGTTCCTGTATGACTGTTTTGTTGCTAGTCCTCGACCTGACTTATTGACCAAACTCTGGAAGAGAAGAATAAGAAAAGGGTTCACTTTCAATTGCGTCTTGAGGAGCGATCTTTGGTTCCAATGCCGATAACCAATTGATGCTGATCAAGCCCGTCTAAAGGGTCATGCAAGTCACAAGGAGCAAACAGACTACGGTTTAATGTTATAGTCCCGACGGAACATTTTTTTGGGACTGGTCTTCAAGTAGTGAGAGACCAACCTGGCAAACCTTGCTGAAGTTCTCCACGGACACAGTGTCTGTGTTGGCGTCGTCGTCACTGGAAATACTGACAGCATCTTCTCGATTGGGGACTTCCTCCGACTCATCTTCGACAATCTCCACTCCAAAGCTTGATCCTTTCCTCCTCCATGATGGCTTGCGACTGCTGATTGGCTCCCTGGAGGACTGCCGCTGCTTTTCCACAGATGCTGTTGAGGATTTCTTGCTCGGCCTCTCTACTTGTTCCTTGTCCAGGACATATGTGTTTCTACCAGATCGAGGCCTCTCCCTTCTTGATTTCTCTCCCCTGCGTGGTACAAGATTTACATTAACCATACAAAGCTTGGAGCATAACTACTTTAAGAGCAATCGAATCTTTTTGGCAGTATTTGAATTGCTAAAAGGTCCTTTAAGATCTCAATTGCAAAATGCACCTTTTTGAATCACACAATCAAGGTCTTTACACCAGTGAAATCAGCACCTTAAAGGTGGACAATGAACTCACCTCTTGTCTGTCTGACATCTGCTTTTTCTGCTTTCAGACATCAGCTCACTCACTGCTTCCGCAGCCCTTTTCCTTTCTCTGTTGGTGAAACTTTTGACAAAGCTGTGCACATCCTGGTCACGGTACTGGTCATCACTGGATTCTACTGGAGACAGTTGGGCATTCCCCGAGAGGAATGACATTTGTGGTGCATCTCTGGGTTGCTCAATGTCGGAAAGCTCTTCTGGACTTGGGGGAGGCTTCACAGTTTTGTTTTTTGATCGCAGCCTGGACGAGACATTTATTTGATCATCATCTGTATCCCAAAGCTCTTGGGAATTTCGAGATAGCTTCTTTGAGGTTTTCAGAGGTTTGTCTGACTGTTCCAAATGCACACGCTGGTGTTTCCTAGATTTAGCATGCTGAGCAAGGGCATTCACCTTGGCTGGAATATTTCTTGCTGCCTTGGTAGGAAGAGATGGCTTCTTTTTGATGCATGGCTGAAGGCTGACACTCTGACAGCTTTCTGAATCTGCAAAGTCATAGACAGAGATGTCCAGTGCCTCTTGAGTTGACTTCAAAAGCTGACCTCTTTTCCTTGCCCCGGCCGTTCTCAAATGAGGTTTTTTGACAACAGAGTCACTAGATGAGGATCTCTCTACCTCTACTTCCACAAAGTCATACACAGACAGGTCCGCAGAATCTTGACTTGACCTGGCTGATAGGTTTGTCAGTGCCTTCAAAGATCTAGATGTTCTTGTTTTTTTTTCAGTTTCATTTTCGGTCTTCTTCCCCTTGGATTTCTTGATGATTGGGTGACTTGAGTCTGATGACTCCATCCCAGAAGTAGGTTTGTCGTTAGCTTCAGGGCAACTGTCAAACGACTGACTGAGTGTGCGTATTTCCCTCTCGGCTGCCTTGGCTGCCGCACGTTGACTCCTTGCCCTGAGTCTAGGTTCCTCCACAGGGGGCCTCTCCTTTGCTGACTTGCCTCCTCGTTTCTTAGGCTGCTTCTTCACGTTGCCTTCTCTCCAGGCCTTCTTTGTGGGCCGGCCTCTTCTGGGACGAGCTTCCATCTGGGAGGTGAAGAGCTCCTGGCTGGAATCCGGCATCTGAAGAGGCACCTTGCGAAATGCCCTTGAGGGAGGCAGGGGTCTGGATTTGTCGTCTGGGGCTTTGCCTCTATTTTTGGCAGCTTTGGTCTTGTCAACATCAGTGTCTTGGTAGTACTCTTCCTCATCTTCCCTTCTATCACCTTTTTGATCAGGTTTTGAAAGTTTCTTGTTCCCCGAGGGCACATCTGGTAGAACCTCATCTCCATCAATGATAATAACATCAGCATCCTCACAGCTTTCACCAACCTTCTCAGAGTCATCTTTTGCATTGCTGTTCTTGTCATGTGGTCCTACTCTGGCATCCCATCTCTCCTGAACTTTGCCCGCATCCATCTTACTGTTGTGACAAGTTTCTGGACAACTGCTGCCAGCTGCGACTCGCGAACTGAGAACTCCTTCTTCTGACAACACCTCTTGAATGACTTCCTCCTGCAGGGTCATCTTGCTCTGTTGAAGGCTGGCGTTTGCAGTTGGAGCTTCACTACCTAGTTCAAAGACAATGCATACAACAATCACACCATTAAACCATCACTCCTGCACGTAAATCACTTCCGTGTGCAAAAACATCCAATCAAATGAAAGATGTCATGATTAGTTTCGATACTTGCCACTGATGATGGTCGCAGTTGTTTTAGTACTTCTGCCCTTGGCACTCTGTGCACTTTCCTCAGTCAGTGTACTAAGGGATGGACTATGGGCTACAGGATGATACCTGCCAAAGTTTGATCTATTTTGGATCCTAAAAGAATTAAAGAATGACAGCAATTGTCCAGTCTTGTCATAATATGAATACATACTATATAAAAGTCGGGATATTTAAAGCATTTGAAGGTAAGCAAACAGTTTAATGTGGGCTCTGAAGCAATGGAAATCACAAAAGCCATCCTACAATAAAAGCCAATAAATAGAAACAAGTGCAGGTGACTTTTTTCAAGAAATAAGGATCATTTCACAAGATTTGGCACCACTGTCTTGAAAACCCATCAGTAGCAGGAGATACCGTGGTGCCTTTGGTCTGGTAAGTGTTGCATCTTAGAAACAAGGTTTGATTGTTAAGAGGCAAACTCAGACAGGTAATAAGGCAAGCCATGCACAAACAGACAAGTTTGTTGCATGCGATGTTGGATTCTACAGTGGTACTACCTAGATGTGTTAGATGTTGCTTCATCGGGCTGAAGCTGCCCAGAGGGAGGAAGTGAGTCAGGAATAACATCCACTGGACTCTCCTCAGTAGGAATGGTGCTGGGAATGACTAAGTCTGGAAAAAAAGAAGCAAGCGTAATCACACATTCATAAATCCCTGGGACAGGTTTTCTATTCCTATTGGTTGAAACTGGTCACGTGACCAAGTATTAACATTTGACTGATAATGCCAGCTAAGAAGTGATAATGCCTGCTGTAAATCATGCGCTGGCTCATGGATACAAGACAGTTTAATCGGATCTGATTGATCAGGGGTTGGAAATCCATCTTGACTATGTGCTTGGCCAGTCTTGAGTTTAAGACCTTGTTCAGGAGAAAGAATGCTGATTAATCGTGTCCATTCTCCTCAGCTGGTCTTACATGCATGTTTAAGAGTGGCCAAGCACATATTTATTCCCAAAACTGGGGTGTGCTCCATGCGATATGGGTTTGTACACTGTAAAATGCAATCTTCATGCACATTAACCACTTCGTGCCGGGGTACCTAGAACCGAAGACATTGGCTTTATACACAAAGCTGGGGTGCCTGAAATTGGACAAAGGAGTTTGGCCTTGTAACAAAAGATCGTGCTCGGATCAAAAGACAGGGCTGCTGGGAATTGCCAACATTTTTTTCAGTTGTTAGTAGCGGAGGAAATCCGTCATTGTTTTGAATGATTATACCACTGTTTGTGGCATTCTACCACTGTGGACAAAAGCGCTCCAGTGCTCCTGGGATTAGCGATACAATACCACTGCACGCAAATCTGGTCCCCATTTGAAAAGACACAAAAGAAAATTACATTACATCGCACAATCTGGGCTCTTTTTACATGGTGGCAGAGCCTAGCTGAAATACTTGCGCGTCAATAGATGTTGTCTGTTAGAGTAGCCACCAGACAGTCATTCGTGTGGGTGTAAATGTCCAGTAAATGAAATAATGAATTTTTGAACAATTTCTAAAATGGAAAATCATGAAAATCCCCCAGGAATACGTCATACAACTTCAAATTAAACCTGGCAGCATATGGTTGATACATGTACATAAAAAACAAAACTGATTTGCCATGAGCTGTCTGTAAAGCACAAATTCGACGCACATGGTAAAAACTTCCCTGAGGCACCACGGAGGACAACCTAAGGTGTTTAAAAAGAGTATAAAGATTCCAAATCTATGATGACTTAGCCTTTTCTGAAACCTACACAGTGCTTAAGTTGACCACAGCCAACACCTAGACACACGCACTTGGGAAAGTTTCCAACAGATACAGAATTTTTTGGTTTTTGAGACTAGTGCATTAATATTCACGTCTATACAGTACCACTTGCAACATTTGCATACCTGCTGGTATTATGCGTACCTAAAACAAAATTGGCTTCTGAAAGGAAGCATGTCTAAGACCACCTGCATTTGTCCGGTGTTTGTTTTACAGAGTGAAGTATGAACAAATATGAACACAAATGATCACACTTGTATTTATTTGTTCAGATATGGTCTGCTACCGGTAAGGAACCAGGGTATGAAGCTGCTCAGTAAAACAAAGCTACATCCTCTTCAAGTCAATGTCTAAAAACTAGCTGATCAAATCAGTTAAAAGTAATGCATTTCATGAGTAATTTGGCTGGCAGACAAGGTTTTTTCACAGAGTGAGTCTTCTTGGATTCCTTGCATACAATTATGGCTTAAGAAGATTTGCTCAGCAAAAAAGCAACCGATGAACATTTACAAGCAAAAATGTGACCAGTGACTTGGTTTTCGGTTAGGCATGGTGTGTAGTTCCTCTGTGATGGGCAACTTTGGGAAATCGTTGCTGTTACGTGTACCTGTATTTGAGGCCTCTTGACTATCTTCTTCTGCCTCTGTCATCATGCCTCCACTGTCACTGTACAATCTGAATTTCCTTGATGGTTTCTTTCTCTTTGATTCCTCCTCCCCTCCTGAAGACACTTGCTCCTCCCTCCGGTATTCCCCATCTCTTCTCGGTGGTTCTTGCTGATGCTCTGGTGCGTCATGTTTATTGACCCGAGACCTGAGCTGTCTCTTCTGCTGGGGTAGGCCATCCTTGCATGTGCTGGATCCGGGGTCAGATCTATGCCCATCGATTCGACGGGGAAGGCCATTCTGTAATCTGGTTGTGCTGGGATGTGGCTGCATCCCTGCTTGTTGGAAGCTGGCACTCGAAGTGGGTCCCGGGTCGGATCTACTCCCGCTGCCTGGCTTGGCATCCTGCAGTCCAGAGGTCTGCTGCTGCCGTGTCATTGCCTCTCGCTGCAGCTTTAGTCGGAGTCCGGTAGGGGTACCGCAAGAGCTTATACTGACCCCTGATGATATGGATGCCTTCTTGCCGATGGATGGGCAGCTGATTTCAGACTCGGCGGCACTGTCGGTAGCTTTGTCTGAAACAACAATCTGGAGTGGTGTCTTGACCCTCTTTGTTGATGACTTAAGTCTAACTGGTGTTTGAGGCTGAGCAAAATCTGTGAAAGAGCCACATGTTCACCGATCTTTGGATTTGTGTACGTTTTGATGACTAAAACTAAAAGCAGGTCAGTCACTTTAATACAAAGGTAACGTCATAAAATAAAAGTTACCAACTTCTAACATTAATTGCCTAGCTTTTTCAAGGTAATGGGGATATGATGTCCATGTTCTCCAAAACAAAGAAGGATCTTACCTGATTTCTTGCAAAGTGGCTTCACAGACGAACTCGACTCTGCCGATGCCACTGATTTTGTGCTGCTGAATCTCTGGGTAGCCACCTTTTTGGCCATGGTTGGTGTCCACATGGGGCTGAGCGGAACTGATACCTTATGCTTAGTAGGTGCTCTTGCTTCACTGTCAGTCTTGATGGGTTTTGATCTCGATGCCTGTGATTGTGACAGTGTCATTTCAGTTTATGACATGAAATCTTTGCTTACATGTGAGCCATCCCAGTGATTCCGAGTTACATCTGACATGCAAGGCCATTTTACCAATATGTAAAAAAATCAACATCCTATAAACACATACCCTTAGCCCTGACGATTCATCATCAGTACCACCCAAACCGTAGATCTTGGCACTCTGTATGGAGATGGAGTCGCTGCTCTCGTCTGCTGACCGGATATTCCTCCCGGGACCAGGGCTATTGCTGCTGTCATCGACGTGGACCTGGATGCTGACCTTGCTCACTGAAGTCTTGTGCTGAGTCAGTGACAAAACGACTCCAGATGTCAGTGGTAAATCTTAACATCAGATACCAGATTTCATTTCATTTCTTGCCAAAAGAAAAAAATAAGTCCATGTAGACACTTTTACAAAGAAGCTATCTACATATGGACTGCAAATGGTACATCATGAGGTATATTAATGCTCAAGTCAGTTAATATAGTGCAATGGTGTAACCAGACCTTGGAATGCCTGAGCTTGTCTTGGCCGAACACAGCAACAGCAGCACACCGAACGTCCACCTTAGCATCAAACACAATGTGTGCACATTTGTCATCACTGGGACAGAATCCTAGAAGCTCAGAGGCAGGAACGTTCAGGGAGATGAACAGGGCCTGTCGACCAACCCTCTCTAAAAAAAAAAAAAACAAGACCAAAAAAAAAAAAAAAAAGGGATGTTTAACTGTGTGTATCCAACATCCATTATCTCAACAGACGTGAAATTTGTCAGGGTTTTTCCTGTTTCAGGGTTTTTATCAGGATTTTCATTATTTCTGCATTTTTCAAATGATCTCTTTTGAAATCTGGAAAATCCTCAATATGCCATGAGGGTGTTTTATGTATAAACATAAATAGAGAACACCAAAAAAATTGGTATTACAAAGGATGCCCGTGAGGAAACACAAGCACAGACTGCAGATAATTAATACATTGCTGTGAAGCCCTCAAAAGCTCAGGCGATTGTTTTATTGACCTTATAATCTCCTCCAATCTCACTCCTTTCCGAGCCTGAGATACAGGAGACAACAAGAAATTAGTTTTAGAACTTTAAAGCTGGAGGTCATTTTTGCAACAAGATTATGTCCGGCTCCCAATCAACAGTAGACTGAAACTAACCTGATAGACGGAACTTCTCAACTGCCTCATTTTGTATTGTGACAGTCTCCCACATACCACCTTCCTGGAAAGTGTAATGATATTATGACAATGACTTATTAGCCATGTCCCAGATCAGACAGGGCTTTGGTCACAGTTGAGGGCTTTATGCATCAGAAGCTCTGCAGGGTTTCCGTGGAAAAATGGGCTAATGGAATATCAAGCTGGTAGAAGGGTGACATTTCTAATGACAAAGGGATTTCTGTGAGAAACAAGCTTGAGAATATTACAAGGAGTTTGACCGGAGGCAAAGTGCCTTCATAAAAATTTCTGGGTCTTCAAATGTACAAGAGCCCCCTCACATCATTCTCCTTTTGCAGTTCCTCATCAGCCACGTACAGGGTGATTCTCCTGCTGACCGTATTGAAGTCCACCCAGAAGTCCTGCAGGTTGACGTCATCTGGGCATCTTAGCTGCCGAATCGAGAACCAGAGCATAAGCACATCATGCATGAACTTGGCACAAGAAGTTCAAATTTCTTTGAGGAAAACGTCGATCCAGTGAAATCCCAAAAAGGACGAGAGGAAGGTTATCAGTCAGTTCTGACAAATGATGAATAATTTAAACTCAAATGTCTGCCCTGGTTTCACTGACAACACACTGACTGAAAACATGCTCATGAATAAAGAATGGCAAACTCTGAAGCAAGATCAAACAATTGGATTGGCTGTTTCATAGATGGAATTACCGGTGGAGGACGTAAGAAAAGCTGGACAGTCATTCATTTATATATACTACAGTTATCCTTGATAAAGTTGGATGTTCACATCATGCAGGGCTTGTACATAATATCCATGGGTATTGCCAAGCTTCTGAAACATAAATAACAAATCACTGTACAACCTTGAAGGAGCCAAGATGAGCACTGAGACAAGGCAGGGAGAACACACTGTAACCAGAAATGAAAAAAGGAAAGGTTGTTTCCAGATTTCAATCAATGCCCTTCTTGAATTGTGCGAAATGAACATTTAGTAGATATATCAAGCCCCAAGTGCTCGCAAGTCATGTTATCACCACAGGGCAATGCAGGGTTGAAACTAGAAAGGTTTTAAACTACAGAGTTTACAATGAAAACTGCAGTGAAAAGAATAGTGCTTTCTGACCTTTGCTTGCTTCCAAGAGAGGAATTGATTGAGTTCAGGAATTTGCGACAATCCTGTAGAAGAAAGAGTATCACATTACTGACGTTAACTGTCCAATAACAAATCAACAGAATATCACCTTCAAATGGGCTTTACCTGAAGTTGTAGCAAGTACTCTTGGCTTTGCTAAGCTCCAAAAAACAAAGTTGTTGAAATTTAAGTTTCAAGGATATCAGTTTTTCTGATAATCTGAAATGTTCTTGTTCCTCTGAGGAGCATGCTATAAGCAGTGTTACCAACATGTTCCTGACTGCAATGCACTGTTTGTAAGAGGAAGCATTTCCAAAGCAGGAAACTGGAACTTCCAGGCTGTTCACAGTTGGAAAAAACATGGTTCTCTATCAGTGTTCTAGCCACGGTGGGCGGCGCTGGGCGGCACTACCCAGTACTGCAAATTTCCGCCTGGCTCTCGGGTTCAAATTGGCTGTGCTGCCCAGCACGGATTTTCAAAAAAATTAACTGGAATATTACTGAAAATCAATGTACCAATTCGATCGTATTTCAAGCATCAGAAAGTGTTAAGAACTGCGCTCACTACGCTTCGCAATCCAAAAATTTACCCAGCACTGAAATGGTTCTAGCTAGATCACTGCAGATGGGGTGAAATGCTCTTGGTGTGTTCCAAGTTAAGAAGCAGACACAACGACTTAAAGAGCAAATACAATTTGGTACCGTTTCAAAGGTATCGTCTCTGATCTCCATAAACGCTGTGGCAAAGTGTGGGTCGGAGAACCAGTCTTTGATCAGGTTAGAGCTAGCCTTGTCTGATCGCTTGACCAGTCTGGCCAGAGACTCAGTACAGGCTACCTGCATCTCAAAATCCCCCGCTGTGGTCAAGAGATCTGCCATCAATCCCCTAAGAACGAGAGAAATGTGGAAAACACTCATTTGCAACCCAATGTTTTCCTATACTTGTACTAAGAAATAACACAGTTTTAAACGGGTCACTAAGTCATCTGGAAATGAAAGTTTGGACAGGTTCACATAATTCCTAGATGTGCTTTTTCATTTAAAAAGGGAAATTTCATTAAACGGATGTCAAATATTACAGCTGATGGACTGCTCAAAGACAGGGATGCAATGTTCCATTTCATGGTTTGTTAAAAGTTTGAGAGCAAAATAAAGCTCATGTGATTTATGAAAGGGAAGACCAGAAATTCCCACACCATAGTTGTGGGGACATACACTCGATATTTCACCTATTTTGTGGGGACCAAAAACGTTGTGGGGACTCTGAAATATCCCCACAACTAGGTTCAAATTTCCCTAACAAAAGAACTTGTCCCCTGAATGCGGTGAAGGCCTACCCTTTGATACCTGTTGATACAGATCACATTCTGTCCAATCAAATGCTATATCTGGTGGTTTGTGTGCAAATGGACCTGCCCCTGATAGAATGCCACCCTGAGGAAACTGACAACACTTACATGCGTTTTAGACTCGGTGGATATTCCCGGAGCACCTGGATAACTTCATCCAAACATCCTTCTAAGAGGAGATTTAATGTGCGGATTGCCTTAAAACAAAACGAGCATAGAAAGGCATAATACACAGATCAAACAATAAAGGTTGGAGGATATGTATGTTGCCCTTGATAAATTAAAAACTTTGGGTGGTGAGATGAATGTCTGACCAGCGAGTTGGTACCTCTGTGATAATGACGCCAAATGATGTGTCAGCTTGTACAACAAAGAATGTTGTACAACGGACCCAACTCCTGCACCGTGGATTTGTACAACTGATTGTGCATTGTGTAGCTGGTACCCAAGCTGGGGAAATTATAGTGTGCCTCCACATTATTAAACTATCAACACAGATACAGTCCCCACAAGTAAAGAAGAAGCATGTGTGGACTTACCTCCATACGCACATGGAAGTTTTTGCTTTTGTCAACAAAGAGTTGCATGAGCTTCTCTGTGAACACACCCACTGATTGCCTTTTAGCATGCTCGCTGAAATCAGCAACATCCTGACAATATCACCAAATACAGAGGGAAATTAAAGGTGGGAATTTACGTTTTATATGAAAACGTTCAGAAAAATATCATGTATGTATGCAGTGGCTTTAATAATATTCATACAATGCGTGAGGGTAGAGCATTGTTGGCTTTCATCCCGATTGTTCTTGGGAATAAAAACTTTCTCATACTGTTTAAACATTTAAATGTGTAAATATCCCATCCTTACCATTGAAAATGTTTAACACAACAAATTGTATGCAATGTAAACAGTTGACACACAAAGTTCCAGTGACGAATTCATTGTTTTCCTTCGGAATGACTGAGCAGTGAAGTGTTCTGAAAGTCAGATTACCTTTTACAGGCATTGTTTACAATAAAAAGGAATGCCAGATTGCGTCAATTAACCATAAAACCTGTTAAAGGGGATGTTCCATTTAAACATTTGGGAAAATCTGTACGGATTTGGAATGTTTTTCCATTTAAATGTGTAAATGTCCCATGCTTAATTAAGGGAAACCACAAAAAAACAGGCCTCTCATCAGCCTCTCATAAAAAGGCTTTAGCTGAACATTATTTCCGGCTCTTTTTGTAATTAGCCTTTATTACAACCAAGGATTGAAATAGCAATTTGACGATAAATTGTAATTCCAGTACTTCCAGGATTTTGATGGTGAGGCTAGGGAGGGAATTGGGGAGAGATGCAGATGGGACAAGTGAGCTTGGGACAAATTCTTCTGCTAAGAACCCTTTTACTCACGTTGACTGTCTCCAGAATCACCTCAAAGAGAGAATCTGCCGTCAGATTCACCTCAGTACCATCAGAGAGGGAGACATACTTCTGGGTCTCTTCCAAAGCATAGGCTGTAATGAAATACAGTTTGAAATTACCCGACCATGTCTACATCTTCGTTATTCAAAATGACAACTAAACACTGTATTGTGGCAAGATACTGCAGAGTAATGCAGTCACACTCACCAAGGAGATCGATCAAACCATTTGACAGGAGTACAGGGAGCCCTGCTGGGTAATCTGGAAATCGTGTGGTGAACTGGATTGCAGATATCATGACAACGGCATCTTGGAACTGTTGCTTTGCCAGCTCCTGTTCATGCAAAAAAAGAGGAGAAGGATGTTAGTCTGACAGCAGTAAGCTAGATGGAAACAATCATTTTAGATTTGATGAAAACAAGACGTCATGTACACATCAACAGATATTAACAAGATGCAACATGGGCGTTTTACAATAGTGCACCTCCAAGAGTTTGCAACGCACTGGCCAATCATCACGCGAGAAATCTGTCTACCCAATGCATGTTTGGAAAGGGTCAACAGATTTCGCGCATTGTGATTGGCCAATGCATTGCAAACTCTCAGAGGCACACTATTGTGAATCACGTGTGTTCACATGGTCTAATCAATTTGAGATGGAAAACTAAAATAATAAATTTGCTTACCTCAATGGGATGCACTGACTCAAGATATATACAACGTAGGCCTTTTGTGAGTTAAATTTGAATAGAATCTGGTACTCTGAGTTATCTGATTGCACTTAAACATAACAATATGAATTCCCCAGACTAAAGACAGTGTTGCTATACCTCGTGATTCAGGGCAAGTTTTTACATAGTGACCACCATCTCTGGAATGGACTGGTTCCTTTGTGCCCTTTCTATCCCTTGAAAACAGTATATTGGTGCAAGGCATCTCTTGTAAGCAAAAGCTTACCCAATTCACAAGGTATAACAACCCTGTCTTTAGTACGGAGAATTCAAATTGAAGATTTGATTCAAATTTCATACAAATTTAACTTGCAAAAATGTTATTGTTACGTGACATTAATGTAACTTAGAAATCTTTTGTTGTGTTAGGTTATGAAAGTGCAATTTTTTTTTTAAAAGGAGGGCTTAGTGAATTTTCAAGTCACAAATTCCTAGGGGGTAAGTTCACCTCTTGTAGCACCACGGTGATCTTCTTCATCACCTCCACGCTGCACTGCTGTGGACCTGGTTGCTTCTTGGTGTTCTGCTCCTGCAGGAAGTCCTGGATGTCTTGGAAGTAAGACCGCTGCTGGGCCTTCCTCATCAAGACATACTCCAGCTTTATAGAAGATACAAGAATTTTTTTTGCGGACCACAATAACTGCTTAATGGTTATGTGATATTGGGGATATCAAACAACTGGTTTTCCCTCATTAAGCAATGCAGTAAAAGTGCTTTTGAGAGGTTGTGGAGAGAAACTAACAAGTTGGCTCGGGTGGGACTCAAACCAATGACCATCTGCTTACTAGTTCAGAGGTCTCAACCACTCCACTACCAAGCCTCACCGGGTCTGTTGGTCAGTTCAAATTTAGTACAGCAGGTTCTACAGTCAGTAAGTGTTGAAGGAATTTCACATTAAGATAGAAAGTAAAAATCTACTGACAATGAAAAAAGTTATTCTCAAGCACCACTGCGACAAAGTCCTCACACTGACATACATTTGTCTCGTACATCTGTCAGATGCAATATACATGTACCTGGTCATAATGGCTGAACATTGCTTACGTATGCCTTGTCTCATTTACATGTATGTGAGGATCAGTGTGCACATATGAGAATTTTTATTTTTGGTCATCATGACAAAATTTCTATCAATCCATGTTTTATTAAATTGCGAAACACCATTGCCAGATTGCGTTTACACTGGTTATACCTGTGAAGCTTGAAATTGAATGAATCATACATTAGGTACCAGTAAGCCCCACCTCTCGATCTGTTGTTCCCAACTTGACTGGCATTTTGTTGATAGGCTTACTTCAATACTTGACTGTCTGGTCACCGGCTATGAAACTTTCCTATCTGTAACATCGTGAAATAATAAAGTAGGCTTAGGCCCATATGTGTAAATTGACATTAGAATGATGAATAAGCCTACATGCTGAAACAATCAGACAATGGATTTTGAATGATATCAATCCCAATACTTTTTCTAGCTGTCATGGACTTGATAATTATAAGCCTCACCATAGGCTACTTACGTTAATGTTTGTTGTTACTGTAAACATGGTGAGGCCTCTTTAGCCATGGCATGTTCGCATACCGTAGGCCATGTAGGCCTAGGGGGCTGGCCCTGGGGCTTACATGTAGGATATTGTAATAGGCCTAGGCCTAACTAGTCCTAATTTCCCTAGAGCTTTGAAAAGTGGAACAGGGCTGGATTGTTATTTACCATGTTCCCAGTTATAGGCCTAGGCCCAGTCTATATTTAGGTCCTACATTGGAAAGGATTTCTTATATGGACACCAGGCACTAGCAATTAACGTAACTATTTCTCTCTCCAGTGCATCAAATTTCCCGGTGTCATGAGCACTTCAGGTGGGGCCGCTGCTGCTAACGTTAGGCCTGCAAATCATCAGATGGAAAAGCCTATTAAGTGGTATCTGCTGAACATACCTTCTAAATACAATGTAACTGACAAATAAATCTAATGAAGGATGAACAAGACGATCCAAACAGTCTCATCACTGCAACAGCAAGCTTTCATTGACGGGTGGATGAGGGGATTACACATCACGTCCATCTTGAAAAAGTTTCTCGTAATTTTTTTATCAATGCATTGTGGGACTTTGTAGACTCTTCCATTTCTAAAAAAAGGTGGGTTACTTTAAAGGAAAGGTCGAAAAAAAGATGCAACATTCATACTAAACATTTTTATGGGAATTAGACATCCAAATTTCATTGTAGAATATTGTGGATTTTCCAGATTTATGTTTTCCAGGAATATTTTATTTCCAAAAACAAATCAACGTAATCCAAATTCGATAAATGGTATACCTAAATCAGAATGGTGCAAACCACAAGAAGGAAGGTTGTCTGCTGCCCAGCGAACGGTGTTTAGTTTACTAAGTTCGATTTCAGCTTGCATGAACAATGCTTGCAACAGCTTTTTAAAATCAACCTTGAATTTTGGATTGCTCTCTGTAAGCCTTGAAGTTCACCACTGGCGTACAGATGTATCAAATCTTAAGATAAAATTATTTATTTCATAACTGATCTTTTACATTTTTTGTAAATGATCGGAGGCCGACAAATTGGTAGTGAAAACTGCAAAAAATGCGAATTATTCTTTGCAGTATGATTTTTACAATTGCGATGTTTTTAGCAACCTTAAGTCCTTAAAAACCAGTGGGCCAATGCTCCAAATATCACCACTACTATGTTCCAATAGAAAATTCCTTTCCGTAGGCTATAAAGGGTGTAGTTTGCCTATAGATTTGACATTTACAATAAGTTAGACGTCTAAAATGCCATCTGACATCGTTTGCTTCCTGGCGCCCTCGTGTAAACCTCTCCTGATATTACCCTCCATGGGCGGCAAAAGTTTGTAGTACTGCCGGTACCACAATTGGTTGGTGTCAAATTTTGCTTTCAATATAATGCACATTAATGTTGCCCCACCACTTTAAAGAGGGCCATATCTTCTTTTACAGTATTTATAGTAGTGGTAAACCTATATTTCTCTTTTTTGGTAGTTGAATTTTTTAAAATGCCGTGGATTTGGCCTACTCTTAGGATAGGACCCTGGGCATTTTTACAGACGGCCTGCCATACTTTACAAGCCATGCACTGGTAGGCCTACAAGATAAAAGACACACGACTATGAAGTAAAAACGAGAGGTCCGTCGTTTTAGTGTGGAACACGCTCATTCCTAACAGTAACATCCGGCCAGTATACAATGTCATTAAAATCACGGAATTCCGCCGAACACGCTCTCATTTTCGTTACAATTCCGAAAGAAAAGTATGACACTTCTTCATCCCCGAACCTTGCCAAATTTACTCCAGTTAGTATGTTCCCATCCCCCCAGAGATCAGACAGATGCCTTAAAGGCCTCATCGTCAAAATTACACAATAAAGATGGAGACGACACGGATATCCTTCAAAGTAAGCCTCCATATCACTCTTATTTTGCATACAACTTGTATGGGCGGCCAAACATTTCAGAAATATCACCTGTTTTAAATAGCTTTCAATTTTACCATCCATTCGTTCAAAATTGACTTATTTCCCATTAATTTTAAATAGGGTCGTAGTTTTAATTAATAATTAGTAGTACATGTATTATCATCTGGTGTTCAGATAGCTGGGTGGGATATCAAACACTTTGTGAATTATTCGTTTATTTTTGTCCCGACGGCCGACCATAGGGTCAGCAGCCACTTGAAGGATCTAGGCATAGTATGTCGTATATGACCTTCTCAATACACGCCTGAATTCGCGTCTCTGTTTGAAAAAGCGACCACATGTACTGCAAACAAAACTAGAGTAAGCCCAGGACACGAGGCAAAAATACACAAAGGGAAACATTTTAATCGTAAATACTTTTTATTATAAACACTCAGTATAAAACAAAATGATACACATCCAAAATAAATAAAATAAACAGACATTTGTGTTTATAGTAATACGGGCGATTCACAGTCGTGCACCTCCAAGAGTTTGCAACGCATTGGCCAATCACAACGCGCAAAATCTGTCGACCCTTTCCAAACGCGCATTGGGTCGGCAGATTTCGCACACTGTGATTAACCAACGCGTTGCAAACTCTTGGAGGCGCACTATTGTGAAGCGCCCGTATCACTGTAATGGTTATAGATGTCATATGCACATATGTAAACTAATGCTCCAAAGTGACAAAATAGTCGACAGAACACACGGGGAATCCAATGGAATTTAGCTTCAAGTCATGTCATTTTGAAACACTGGTAGCATATGTCCGATAACAGGCGTCTGCTTTGTCAACATTTGGATTACCGTCATGAATTTCATGAAGTTTTATTACCAAGCTAAAAGTGACATTATGCAGAATACTTTTATGACAGTGGCCGCCTGTAATAAAGGGTCATGCAAACTTAAGGTGAGGTATTATGTCTCCAGTGAGGCTCTCGGTAAACTTGTGTCAGCGCTGCTTGCCAAATACAACAATGGCCGACTTTCTCAAAAACAAAATTGTTATGGGAACGAGATTAAGATGTATTGCAGCCCCAAGATACTGAATTTTACGCACGGCGTCATACAGAAATGCAATATATTCATGACTCCAAACTTGAGAAACAAGCCATGCATGCGAGTCGAACCCGTTCTAAACTCGGCTGATGAAGTCATCATGTGTAATTCTTAACCGATGTAACACATGCAGAATGACCAAACTAAATTGAATACACCCCACTCTAAATGAAAACCTACAAAAAGATCTATACCGAAAAACGGCATCGTTATTGCACAAGACACTTCACATCAATAAATAATTTTAAATTTAGAGACAAATACAAACGCAGGAAAAAGCAAGGATAGAGTTAGGACATTTAAGAGCTGTCGAACCGAATACCACTTATCATGACAAACTGAATAGTGACCTCACAAAATTCTGCAAAGCAATACGATTACAAATTCAAGTTGTTATTGCACAGATCACCGATTCGGAATTCCGATAGTACTCGATAAAGACATAAATAAATACAACACACATTTTTTTTTCTCATTTTTGTCAATTAAAGATAAAAACTATCAGATTTGGTATCAAAAATAATTGCATTTATAAAAGACACACGACTTGATAAAGATAAAGATTACAGAAATACATTAGCTCAGATTGATGACTTAGTACATGTTAAAATTGCAATAAACCATCCGGTCAAGTTGGGCGGTTTTCAAGAACAACCAATCAGAAGGCGTCGCACAGATTAAAAGAGGAAGCAACTGGTCTTTGGGACGTTAACACGATTTAGTTGCGAGTAAACCAAATCAGTACAATTTAGAACAGTATTTCTTTTATACAAAGCTGTTCATTGATACTTATTGACACAAAACAGAAAAATAAAGTTCCCTTGTTTCTTTCCCCTCGAAACAATAGAATATGTGGTGAAGCACGTCTCACTAGGGTTAAGAATTTGCAAAGATGGAAGTAGAAAAGATGTATAAAATCGTTTTAAAAATGCATAGGCCTATTCAAGGAAGCCACGTGTGAAAACATTGCACTTTTCCATCCAGTATACCAAGATCTTACTGGTATTTGGAAACAAATGCTGCTTTCAGGCTATTCAAGATAGCCCGGGCCCTTACAAAAAACGGCACGTGTGAACAGCTCACACAAAAGCAAAAACTGGCTCCCCCAATGGAACCAATCTGTAGACGTCATCTTCAGTCGTCATTGACGCCTTTTCAGGTCTCTTGCGAATCTCCAGCATCGGTGCGACTCTCCAAGGCAAGCAGAATGTCGGCGGCCGACGGTCGATCTGCAACGCAGCCCTCCCAGCATCTTGTGACCAGGCTTTCATACCAGGGTTCGCTGGCATTCTCCGGCAGGCTGGGTCGTAGATTGTGCGCTACCACGCCAAAGATGACTACGTGGTGGTTCTCACCGGCAAAGGGCGTTTCTCTGGTCAACATCTGCCACAGGGTGACCCCGTATGAGTAAATGTCGGCTTTAGTCGTTGGAGGCCTCCCCCGGAGCAGCTCCGGTGCACGATAGGCAAAGGTTCCTGTTAGATACGACTGGCTGGTGAATGCCACATTGTCCTCTCCGTCATGTACCCGTTGAGAACAGCCAAAATCGGCCAGTCTGCACGAGTCAGTGTTGAAGTCGATAATAACATTTGCTGGTTTCACGTCTAAGTGGGCGATGCCCTGGGAGTGGGTGTAGTGCAGCGCGCGAATGATGTGCAGGGCATACTTGGTGCGGCGCGTGGGCGACAGGTTCTTCCCAGGGTCGTTAATGATTTGCTGGAGGTTTTTCCTACCCGCATATTCCATGATGATAAATGCGCCCGAATCAAAATCCTCGTAAGCGGTGGTGGCCAGTACACTGACGATATTCTCGTGCCGCAAGAAGAGAGCGTTGAATTCCGCCTTGAAGCTCTGCCGGCTGGCTTCCTTGTTCCGTGAGCACTGGCGGACGCTCTTGATGGCAACGCGTCGCCCGCAATATCTCCCCAGGAACACTGAGCCAAACCCTCCACTGCCTATCACCCCGTCGATGCTGAAGTCAGCGTGACCTACGCTGGCGTTGTAATCGCGGTCGTCCCAGTTGTCGTTCCTCACACCAATAAAGCAGTTACCATTTGTGTCCTCTCCTTGGTGGTACTCCGCCGAGTTGGTCACGAAGGCCGAGTTGACGCTTCCCCGTCTGGCCACCATAATGCCGCTGTCTTGACCCTCGTACCTCGCCCAGTTGTCCGCTGTGTTGCACGGCATACTCTCAAGCTCCCTGTAGGAAACCACTTGTTGAGTCTTGTACCAATCTCGGTCGATCTCCTCCACAGAGTGGTACCTTCTTTTCCTCCGGTTCAAATAGATCAAGTCCTCCTCTGAGCTGGTTTTCTGGCATAGATTCTCGGCAGATCCGTAGCGTCTGAATCGTTTCAGGTACTTTCTGTAAATGCCCAACAGCATCAAGTGTCTCCGTAGCAAGCGGATGATCACCTGAAAAATCTTTGTCATGCTTGCAGTGACGTAACGCACTTCGGCGCCAACGAGACACACAAAAGGGTTGCAATTTCAAGCCAGATTCATCGCCGGGCTTGCAAATACCGATCTTGATGTCCGCGCAGTTGGATACAAACATTCAAACACAGCTCCAGCGCTATTCATTACCGAAAATAGGTAAAACAAAGCGCCGACAGTTAAAGCGACTCTCTCCACGCGCAATCACACCGGTTAAGGAGACCGCTCCTCGCACGCGGTTTTTGACGTGCCGGTATCGCGTAAAATGACAGATATGTCTGGTTCACTAAGGTCATTGCGACAGATGACAATTCTGCGGCGTTCCACAGTATGTCTATGTATATGTTGAGAGTGACCCGCGTAATTTCATCGTAAATTTTTACGAGCCGGCTTATTTTCATAAATTTTCATAAGTAGGTTTGCTTTAGACCTGACACCAGTCGGTTGCATGCTCTTACCTGCCTGTACCGTCACACCTAGATCGAATGCATGTAGACAACTCGCCATAGTCTCTGGGAAGTACAGTCCCTGCAAGCATTATACTTAAGGCCGACTTCAATTAAGCCTGAGGTGGCAGGCAAAATGTGCCCTAAATTTATGACACGGGTGTTGACGACTTGTAGCAAGTTTACTGTCACCCTGGATCGACCACGTCTCGATGAACCTGCAACTGCATGGTCCAAAGCACAAAAGGGTATTAATTACTTTTTCACATTAGCAATTCATGCATGGTGGGTATAAATGATCTATTCGAAGATAAGTTTCACTGGGGCTTGTTATCATAATTCCTGAGGGGGAAAGTGTCATGCGTAAAGAAATGCTAGAAGCAACAGCTCCACTTTGTTGGCGTTGCGGGGGGCGTGACTGCTGCGTGGTCGTTTAGCGGCGGGGTAGGGGCGAGACCGCACTTTATTTGGTTGGTTTTGACAGCGAGGGAGGAGAAGGGGGGAGCAAATTCACTTGAAGTCGAGGACCGGTAAAGCTATCACTGCCATGGTCATTTCCAATGCCGACCCGCGCCAGTGGCGAAAAGCATTGTGATACAACTGTGCTGGGCGTTCAGACTGTGATAGTCGCTCTGTGCAAAACCGTACAATGCTTTCCACCATAATGAAGGGGGGGGTGTGGTCCATGCGTAGCCAGGATTTTAGCAAGGGGGAAAATTTCATCTCCATTCACCTTTTTTTTATTTTCGCCCCCGCTTTCTTCCTCTTTTTATTTTCCCCATTTTTTTGGGGGGGGGTGAAGGGGGAAGCACTCCTCCCCCACTCGCCACGCCCACGGGCCATGGGGATTGTCCAGTGAATTACGTCGTCTACTGTTTGGAGATCCAGTGTCAAAGTCTCGGTGAGGAAGAGTAAAAAGTCTCGCTGTTGCTAAGCAGATCAGTGGCGCATCCAGCTTTTGATGGGGGGGGGGGAATTCAAAAACGAAAGCGGCTTCGGGCTCATTCAACATGATGTTGGGGAGGGAAAAAAAATCAAGTCTTTAATGCGGTTCCGAAATCCTTGCTTTTATTTGCTGGTGTTGTTTTCTTAGCGGGTTTAAGATTTGATAAATAAATATACCGAATACTCTCTTTTCTACTTACCTCTGAAGTTTTCTTTGTTGAAGGTTAAAGCGCTTTGGACGTCAAAACTGCACGGAAAAAGTTGCTTATTAAATAACAAAAACTTCCGGTTTGATGGCGTCACGGAAGTTAGGGTTCATCAGAACTCGCCCTCCTAACTTGCGCCTAACTGATGTAGTCAATGCGGCACCTGGATTTGGACTTTCTTGTACCTTAACACCCACGTAGATCCATAGGCCTACATCTGCAAGTGCATTTTACACCTGTTTCGCTGGCACGTGCACCCGATCAAGCCTTTCTCCGGCAGGTGCAAGTCCAACAACCCTGGGGATGCGCCAGGTGAGAATACCGCACGGACCCTCTTCAGCCAACTAGTTATTTGGGGAAGAAGACAAACAACGGCAGATACAATAATTCATCAATGACTTCTCAGTCAGCAACTTGAAGCATCTAAAATACTACAGTCATGGAAATGCTGGTGCGCACTCATTGCTGACTGTGTTTAATTTAACCAGTGAATTAAAAACCCACAAAAACCTGTAACACTGACTATATAGGGTGTCTTGTCATAATGCGAACATTCACAATGCGTCTCAGCATATCCACTCCACATGCGTTGGTCATGCAATTCTGTGCCAAAATGATGAGCAAGCACAGAGTGGTATCAAATAAACAGTTTTTTGGGAGCTGCAATCAATTTGTTTCAATACAAGCCTTCGCAATGCACCTTTGTGTCTCAGATGACCTTATGTTTCACCTTTGTTTTACTATTTCAAATGGTATTTTACTCTTTTTTATTTTCTGCTAATGAGATTTCCATACTCATCGGCAAAACGGTGACGTTATCCCAGGGAAAAAGGCTACAATGGTCCGTACAAAAAAATCCTCTATTTTTGTACATGTTGCTGGGATGAATTTTCTCTTCTTTGCCGATTCGTTGTTCATGCATATGTGAATAGCAAATATGCCAGCATTAGTAAGTAAAATCTGGGCTCACAATTTGAATAGAAAACCGATGCACATAACTACATGTATGTTTTCCATGGATGACATCACAAGAACAGCGTCCTCAGTTGTCCAAGAAAGCAAAGATAATCAGAAGTGTTTAAAAAGTGCACTTTTCCCATACATTAACCAAACAGGTATGTAAAAGAGTTTTCATACATTGAAGACGAGTACAAAGTTGCAAAAAAAACCAAAAAACAAATTATGTAACAAAAAAATCATTGAAGCCAGTTTGATGAAAAGAAACGTGCAAAACAAAACTTCGAAGTGGGCCAAAGCGCAAATACATTATTTTCTGCATAAAGATGAGAGGCATGGGGCTTAATTGCATTCAATTTCACGTAATGGTCGCAGCTTACGATGTGTTCCACGCTATGATTCTGCGTGATTACTTTACAGCTGCGAATCAACTAACCAGGATTGAGCGTATAGTCGGAAGATAACCCGACATATGCCAGGATTCAAATTATATTTGCATTGGAGCGATAAGGTATTCGTTTGTATCACTACGGTCCCGGTTTTATCAGTTAGCTAATGCATTTTCGACATGGACCATTTCGACACGTCCTTCTTTGCGCTAAATTTTTCGGCGGCTTCATCTGACAACTAACAGTTAGTAAATTATTAGAGAATCCAACAAAATGACACCGGCTCCACTGGATTCCTTTTATTTCTCATTATCTTATTACATACTCACATATCGATCGCTTCATCGAAGTATATGGAATTTTTCCATTATAATAAACGCGATGTTATTCATAAATTTTCTCTCTGAATGAAATTGACGTGTTAGGAACCTGTACCAGAATATACACATAAATGTACTGCATTTCAAGAATGCAAACATTTTACTTTATAGTGGCATTTATAACATGATTTCCGTAACTACAGATCTACTATACAGAATATGAAGTCAAACTGAACGGAATTGATAAACCCTATGATAACATAACATGTATTAATTAATGACCATACTCGAACATCTGCATCTGCACCGTTTAAGATAATTACAGAACATCTAGTGTGTACCCGGGCATGGCTAGTTTGACAAGATGAGGACTCTTGACATCGAGGAAAATTTCTCCGCAATTAAAACGTCTGTTCGAGAGAGTGAGACATGACAACAGTGGCGTAGCCAGGGAGGGGGAACTGCCCCTGCGGGAAGCCTTGCCCCTTCCCCCAGAAAAGACCCTGGCTACGTAGCCAAAGGGTGGGGTGGGGTGAACTACCCCCTCCATGGAAACTCCTGCCCGCCCCTTGAGAAAAGCCTGGCTATGCCATTGCACGAGACAGCCATAAATTAATGCTTGCAAGGTTTTTTCAACAGCCAGATTTCTTGCTTTTTAAAGGTGTTACTTAAAGTAAAATGAAAAGGAAAATATACACTGATGACTGCATAAATTTCTATCAAGTGGGAAATCCTGAAATGTAGGAGATTGAAAAGTAAAAGACTACAGGTTCTGTCCAAAAGAGAGTAGTCACATTATAGTGTGTTAACTTTGCAAGATTGTGGAGATAATCAAATAATATCCTGCAACACACTCTCAGTTAAGCAGGCATTTTATAGCCCCCTGCCCCCTACAAAAAAATTATTATCACATCCCCTACAAGTAGTTCCAGCGGCGGATTTAAATATCATAATTAGAGGGGCTATTTTGTACACACTGTCTTTTACCGTTTTGTTTAGTGTGAAGATTGACATTTGCATGTTCATATCAGTTGTGCAGTTGCAGTCAAGTAAACGTACACAAAAATAGCCTTGTTGGAATGTCTCCGCTGTGTGATGCCAATCAATTATGTTAATTTTAGTTTGGAATAATCCATACTCGAGGCACAGTTTACATTCCAAGTACATGCATTCACTGGCACATTACATAAATTAATTCACTTCTATCTCTATCAGGCTTTCCAGCACGGGCCAGTTTAGGTAGTTGTACAGTTTAAAAGATGGGAATGGTGACTGGTGGGTTGGTAAAGTAAAAGAGTTGGTGCACCATGAATTTGTAGTGGGAAAGTTTCAAGCCAGTTGGGACAGGTCTTGATGTTTCTCTTGAGAACAAACAAAGCACGCTGATTGAAACATCAATAGTTTCCCTCACAATCATCTTTTTTTTCTGGGACGACACCTTCTCACCAAAAAATTTCCATAATAATGTCCTTGCAAAGCTACCTCCCTAACATCCAACAAGCTACACGTCCTCCATGTTCAGTAATTCTTTAATAGCCTGCTTGAAATTTGTCATTTTTGCTGTCAGCCCAGGACAAAGTGAAACTTTGAAACCGTTGCACAGAAAGTTACCCTCCTGAGTAACATATCGCCCTTAGTCACCTCTAGCTCTGAATGGATGAATGTTTGTGACAGACGGTGGAGTTCAGAGACAAAGATTAGTCAAGCCCTGAATTTTAAAAGTCTAATTTATACTGTACAAGTCCGAGCTCTATTGTTGCAGCATCTCAGACGCAGCACCAAAGCGTCAGTTCAGGCTGTTCAACTGTATGCCTAAAGTCTGTCACAATTATGATGTTACACTGGTGCCTCTTGAATCAACTTCACCATTGGAACAGTTTTTACAAGAGAGCTTTATCTCCTTCCTTTTTTTATTTCAAAGTGACACCGAGAATTATGCCCACAATGGCAAGTAGCACCACCACACATATCGCAATGCAACACATCTTCCTCCGCGCTTTTTGCTGCAAGAGATCAGAGAGGTGCAAGAAAGGGGTCAGAGCATCTGCTGGACTTGTCGTGCCAGACAATGAGAAATGTGGCATCAGCGAAAAACCAAGCATCGGCGAGAATAGAGAAAGTTAGCGCAAACACACGTGTTTGCTAAATCGTGCCACAGCAAAGGAGATGAGCAAGCAAGTGCAGACAAGATGGCCAGCACTAGACAGGCTGCCCTCCCTCTACAGCCCTTCAACCCCGCCACCCCCTTCATAAATACAACACAATGTCTACAGGTGGAAAGGCAAACGTTACCCTCAAAACTGATCACTTCAAACGAAAGCAGGCAATTGGGTATTTTTATCTAGTCTGCTGTGAAAAGATGAGGATGTACTGGCAGGTGCTCTACCTTGGGCTAACAGTCAGCAGGACTCAATGATAAAGGCAATAAGGTCTACTAACCGGTTTGCTTGCTTTGCAACATGCAGAAAGCCCCACATAGTAATTTCATATAGGCACAACTGACAAGTTTTGTTTAATAGTTCCGATCTCACTTTGTGCCTGTTACGATTTCAGAACAATCCACTTCTTACATGTGACCCGATCAACTACATGTACATGTATGTGAATGACGTTGAGGTGCTTGTTTTGCATATCTGCATATGCAAAAGAAAGAATGTGGCATGCTACTGGGACGTCCCTCATGTGTGTCAACCTAATCAAAGTACAGACATTCAACGGGTGGCGACCTTTGACAGTTTCAACTGATTTCCATCCTGTGAGAATTGTTTGAAGGTCTCTGGCTAAAAAGCAGTTCACCAATCATTATGTTAAAGCTGGTTCACAAGTTTTGTCGCTGTCCCCCCAAAACCGACACCCTGAGCACACCTTGCGTAGTAGCAGGTGCATCATTTGAGTTTGACAATGAGCACAATGGTGATGATGAGGGCGGTGATGGCCATGAGAACAAGGCAGAAGCACATTTTCTTGCGCGCCTTTTTCTGCGAAATGAACGAGAAAGAAACGGGGTATAACTAAGAGAATGGGACTGATTGAACTTGACTAACTGCATGAATGTCTGTTTTCCTACTTGTTATACCAAGTAAAAAACAAACTCAATCCAGAATGATCCCTATATGAAAGACCTCTTCCATGGCACCGTTTTGAAGACAAAGAAATGTAACTTATGGATGAAATGGAACTTTGAGAAGTGTGCTCCAAATTTGCAGCAATTAAAAAAAAGTTGGCTACAACGGTGCTAGTAACCAACATGTAGCAGGGAACTTCCATGACCAATTGTTCCCGCATCCTAATCATTATCCGCCTCGAGCCGAAGTGCGCCCCCTATTGTTGAAAGAAAGACAGGTCATTACAAGCGGGTTCTTGCACACAAAGACCATACATGCCGGAGTAAATTATTTACATGTACTCAGTGTGAGGCTCTGCATCAAAAGCTCATTTACTTGCTTGTGTCATGGAGTGCCTATGCGGCGAGTACCAAAAAACATGCCCTCTTTTGTTCCGCTCGGAGCGGATTGAGATGTTGAACATGTTTCAAGGTTTAATGAAGTTTTGCAAAATCCATTCATGAAACACTACACGGATATGCAGCATTTTAACTGTGAAAATTCTTATCCTTAAGTTTATGTGGTATGTGCTTTTGCATTGGTAGTTTACAACTTGGCTAATTCTGCCGGGGTCCATAACTGTGTTGACACTGCACTTAACTGGAAGTCTTAAGGGAAGTCGTGAACCTGCCATATTGGTGGAAGAGGCATTTAATACCTACTTACGACCTGCGAAGCAGTGTTAGAGGTCTCGAGGCTGGCCTCGGTGACCCTGGCCTCGGACTTAACCTTGAATGCTGCAGACTCGACTCCAACATTGCTGCGAAGAAGCGCGGTACCATACCAGTAATGGCTTATAAATTCTGACCACCAGATTAGTCTAAAGAGTACTCAAGCATGATGTCATTTGAATCAGGAAGTGTAGCAAACCAGAAGTGTAGTGACTGTTGGTTCACATGCTGATTCCTTTTATACACATAATTGTGCACCTGACACATTCACTTTCGTACTCTAGGCAATTGTGAAGGAAGTACATTGTAAGTTGGCTGTGGTTGCAAGGTGCATGATTGGCTTTATTTTTTTTACCAGTGGCCCATGTGATTCTCAGGATAGATGTAGAACTAAACTTAATGAAATGGGGTGAGCCACAGGCTTGATGCTTGGAATCATCAGCACCAGAGAAGGTACAAGGTCAAGGTGCACAAGCTATCTGCTCCGAGCAGAACAAATGAGGGCATAGTTTTCTTGGTACTCACCACATAGGTCCGCCATGAGGCGCACAAGTATGTGTGCGTTTGACACAAAGCATGCTGAGTACGTGTAACTAATTTATTCCGGCATGTATGGTCTTTGCGTACATGCAGAACGTATGCAAGAACCCGCTTGTAACCAAATGTCTTTCTTTCGCCGATGGGGGTGTCCTTCAGCTCGCAGCGGATAGGTAATCAGTAATTTGGCTGACGTCACTTGAACGCAGAATGGATGGGCTTATCAATTTAGCCATCTTGAACTGAGCCTTGAGGAACAGTCCTCATGCTGGTTCTCAAAATCCTTGGTCTGCGGTCATGAAAATAATTGCATTAAATAGCAGCAATTGCCAGAGCAGATAGAAATATAACTAACAGGAAATACGGGCACTGACACTGTCACCCGATGCCAATGGGTGATGCGAACATTTTGTCAACAGTGGTTTGAATTGAATTATTCAAGAGGTAAAACTGAATCATGTGTTTTTACTGGTTAACAAAAGAGACAGATGATGAAAGCATGATTCAAGCTCAGGATTGCTCAGGGGTGGAATTGAGTCAATGTGTATGGTTCAGAGAACTAAGGTTGAATTCTAAAAGTGTCAGGTTTCCAGAGCTGGGAACCTGTTTGCACCGTGTTAACCCTATGCTGTCTGACTGTCTGGTAACTTGCCTCAACTCATGGGGAAGGGAAGAGGGAACCTTTAGGTCAAGTTTACAACTTATGATCTGACAAAAAGGTGGTAAAGGAATGCAGACCGACATCAGCTTATAGTTTTTGCCTTGGCGATTGGCAGTCTCTGGTGCTTTCTTTTGATATTCATGCTTCTGCTTGTACAGTTATGTTTATAAAGGCAAACTACGCGTACATGTGGTGTTTGTTGTGTCGAAAGTAACAGGAGTCTATCCAAACATGTGCAAAATCCAGAGGCCATTTTGTATGGTCAAATACATTAGTCTGATAATAATGATACAAGTAACTTTTTGTATAGATGGTGACCATTTCATGGAAGATTTTCAATGGGCCGTCAATGGCAATTTGGGAAATGCAATGATGTATCAACTTTAAATTCAAACTGTCTGTAAAATGAGGATAGTGCTCAGGTTTTAGAGTTGGGATGAAAATGCCAGCTTGACACTCCAGAGATAACCTGGGGAGTCAGGTACGGACTGAAAACCCAATCCACGCGATGGCTGGGATGAGATTCGAACCTGGGCCGCACATGTGGAAGGGGAGAACAGTATCACTAACCCGGCTAACTCACTAGCATGCAAAGAAACCCTCTGTGCAGGCAGAGATTGACAAGTGAGCCCACTGGTGTTGAATAAGAGTAAACTCGGAAGTCACAGTGCATGGTGTGCAATGACGGACATTGTGCGCTGACAGTTCAACCAGTGCTTAAGACAATGAATTGTACACAGAGCAGCTAAACGCAACTGTCTGATCTCACAGTTACACTGCTTCTTGGCAATCATTCAAAAGCCAATTTCGGCAGGCAGATATTCTCTGCTCGCAGCTCTGTGAAAGAAGCGAGAGACGCCTACCTGATACTTGCTGGCTGTCTGCAGCTGCGTTGCGGCACCCTCTACATTGCTGGATGCCCTGTCTATGTTAGCCTCGATCGAGTCTGACCAGAAAAAGAAAAGAAAGAACTCAACTTTGATACGGTGCGTCATCAGCTGATTTTGTTCAGGTAAACCCGGACTTCTTGTGGCACTTTGGCCAAGGAGAGGGGAGATTTTTTCTTCAAATGTATGTGTTGAGCCATGTCTGAGTCAAACGGCTGGGGCTTAGAGCAACACGTGTGTATGGGAAGTGGCCACAGCCACTAGCCACTATAAGCACATGTGCTGTCTACAGCAGCAGGCGTGACTTTTGGACAGTGTCTTAGGTTGTCAGCACACTTCCATGGGTAACTTTTTTCTCATAAATGTGCCCACCAGATCCTCCGGATGGGGTCAAAAGGGTGAAGTGGGAGTGGTGTTCTTGTGTTTGTGCCTACCTATAATTTCTCCTTGCTGGGACACCATTGCACCGAGATCTCGGAAAATTTCATTCACATCTAGCATGGCCGCCTGGGAAGGAAAGCAAAAAACACTCCTTTAGTTCAGTAATTATGGCAGTGTTGTTGCTCAGTACATTTCAAGAAGAGTAATTCCAGAAACTAGGGGTCCAAAAGTGTGACATTTTCGTGTCCCCGTTACATGTGACCTTTGTTATTTGACATGGAAATATCACCAGAATTGATTTCAAACTATTACTATTTGTTTGGCAGGTAATTTGCATTAATTCACCACTCTTTGAAATTAGAAAATGTGTTCTGAACTTACAAAATCATATGTCAGATGTGACAGGGACACGAAAAAATGGACCCCTAATTTCTGGAATTACCCAGTACCAAGTTCTCTGCCAATAAGAATTGTAGTGTTGTAGTTAAGACTACAATAAAGACCTTCACGAGACCACACAAGACCAGCACAAGACCTCCAGTCTGAATTCAAGTCACAAGCTATTGAACTGAACTGCAACAAAAGCATTCCTTTTTCATGGTTCACCCTGTGACATGTGACTGGTCTTGTGACTGGTCTTGTGCTTGGTCTTCTGACTGGTCTTGTGCACGGTCTTGTGCATGGTCTTGTGACTGGTCTTGTGATGGTCTCGACTACAACACTGATGAATTGGTTAGGAGGGAACAAAGCTGAAGAACATTGGCATTGGATGGTAAATGCATGAAGGCAAAATAACAAAAGGAAATGACAGAGATGTCAACTTTTCAAAAACTTCCCGTACCGGTTTCCTGACTGAACCTAATTTTTCGGCGCGACCCCTAAATTATTTATCGGCAAATTAGAAAAAAATTTAAAAAAAAAGTTTTAAAAAATGCTGCTGTCATTTCTTTCAAAACAAACACCTGTCAACAACTTCTTTTCATGTCAAAATACTTGTACTTACCTGACTAGCATTGTGCAAATGTGAATTGTAATTTATTGTTGATTACATTTCCGCATTAATTCTGGTAAGTTTTAATTTTAATCGCTTTTGTGTCAATTTTGGGCAACTTTCTCCCATTCAATCAGCACAAAAAATTGTCCAAAAATCCTTACCTACCAACCCTATTTAATCGGAAGCAGAGCTATTTTGTCTTGGCCTAACTAATGTGCTTCTCGGTGTCGTCAAATCCAGCGTTGGCAATATTTATCATGTCACAGTTGCATGCATTGCAAAACATGTAAGCTTCTCCAAGACAAGACTTTGCAATAAAGGCCCATTGTTGTGGTGTATTCGTCCCTGAACTTCAGCTCATTTGCTGCCACTGTGCAAAACAAGTCCAGTTGCCCACCAAATATCTAAGAATCAAATCCTTGACAGTCCTCCACTCCGGTCAACTGTCAACTTTTCGCACGATCCTGATGTTCGACACACGTGTGTACGATATCGGTACACGTATGTGTGCAACGCTTGGACGTACACAATCACGTTGCATATGAAGTGCAATCATGCCTATTTGCCCCCGTTCATCATAGCGTTAATTGAGGCAAACGGATGATTTAACCACGCTGGTTTCTACCGCTACTCATGTAGCTTGTACGCACAAACTGCAGGATGGCAGCAAAACATTTCTGAAACGTGCATGACGAGGCCGGCTCCATGCTACTACATACGTAGAGTTTATACACAAATGTATGGTTTTGTACCTTTGAATGGGAAATCGTAAAAATCTTAGTCTGGATCGTACAGTCGTAAATGGACTACGCAAATCATAAAAATTACGCCTAAATCGTACAAGTTGGCATGATGACTTTAGACACTCCCCAAACTTTTTGTAAAAATGAAGGAAAGCACTTGAAAAGTACTCAACCGAGTTCATGTAAGTGTTCTTCAGCTTTGATCCTACAAACAGGACGAACATTTTGCCAACAAATAGGTACTAAAATGTATTTGACTAAAATACTGCCTCACAGTCGTTAGTACATGTAAACCCTACAAAGTACCTCGATCTGTCGGATCTGTTCCTCCCTCTCCTGCAGCAGATTCATGTCGTATTCTATCTGTTGGTCTTGCTGCTGTAGCTGTGACTGGATCTCCTGCCTCCGAGCTTCTTCTATCAGCGCCTTGGATTCGTCGTGCGCCACCACGTCCTGTTGCATCGAGCAAGGAAAGTGACGATGCCGTATAAATTTCCATGAATTTGCCACATTTCGGACTGCCGAACAAGCTTGTGATTAATGAGCAAAAATCAACTAACAGTCAGGCTCCGACAACACACACGGCACGAGAGTTTGACTGCTACCCTGCTTTTGATCTGCCACAATTTTTCTGTACATGTAGCACATTTATCTGTGTTAAAAAGATAAATCAAATTGGGTCTTTGGCCTCAACTTATCCCTTGAAACCTAAAAATGGTCCAGAAACTTTGACTAATAATTGCTTGAATTTCATGACTTTGCCATGGCTTTTTCACTCAGACAACCGGATTCTAGGATATCCTATTTTGACTCCAATTTTCCATGACTTTTCCATGACATTCTAGGACAAATTTTTTCAAGAGTTTTCCATAACCATAGGAACCCTGAGTATTGGAAAACCCCCCCGAAGAATTATTCAGTAAACTTACGCCGCCCTCCATGACACGCAAGGCTGCTCTTTGAAGGCATTATTTAGATGACGACGTGGCAACAGTTACCACAGCGACCAATGCTTACCCTGCTTTCAGACGTTGGTGGCGCCATGGAGGGACCAGGAGACGACCTCATCTTGCTCGCTATTTTCTGTGGGTGGCAAATGCACAATTAAACGTGATTCTCATTCACATTCCAAAACAACATGTGGGGAAAATACAAATACTCTTAACTCTAAATGATCCCAGATTCCTCAAAATCTACCAAGATGTTTCGGAAAAGTAATCTTGTCTTTGTGTTGGGCTCTAATATACTGACTTTCCTTTCCAGTACTTTGAAACAGTCTGTTTTTGTTTCATTCAATTGATCAGTTACAAGTTGCAAGAAACAGAAATCACTTTTTCTGACTTTTCCACCGTGTATCTTTAATGAAAATGTTTGTAAAATGTGGCAAGAGAAAGTTTCATGTTTGTCTAAAAAAGATCTAGGTACAGGTCAGGTAAACAAGCACAATTTTCCCCCAAATGTGCTTTGAAAGAGGGAACACACAACTATCTTCTGTCTTTCCTGTTGTACCTTTTGGACACCGCTGTATCTTTGAACTGAATCATGGTACTCATTTGTCAGCCGGTCAACTTGTAACTTTGATGACTGCAAGAGAAAGGAAACAAGTCACAACAACCACAAGTTTGTACGTGGACAAATATTTCTTGAAAGGTCTAAAAGTTGCAGAAAAATTTCATTTTCAATGATGTGCGTAGCCTTTGCATGTCAGAGAAACTGCTTCATTGCCTCTGATGCACTGCTCGAAAGGGTTTTGAAAATTACCCACATCCTGAAAGAGTGTTATTAAACTTTTCTTGATGAGAATACTTTCCGAATGTATTGGCAAAAAAATTGTGCAGTTTATAATTGCAAATGCATGTTCTGTTCAGAACACAGAGAAATTCTCATGCACTGATTGAGTGCACCAGTTTCGATAATTCACCGATAAGGAATACAAATAAAGATATAAATATTGATTTACTATTTCATGGGTTTGTACATACATAAACATGAATTTGATATTAGGATCTCTTTTGTACATGGCAAATTAGCACTGCAGAAATTCACATTAACTATATGTGACCGGATCCCTCAAAATGAGTCCTAAAGCCAATAATTCTGTTTTAGTTTGCATGAGAAAGAGCAAATTGAGTTCTTCATTTTGATGTATCACCTACTTTGGCATCCTGATGAAAATGGACAATGCATGGGGGTAAAATGTTCAGGGTTGGCATTGATTTACTCTGTACACGATTCTCTTAAACATCTTTCACTCAAAAGTTGCTCTGGCAACTTGTGACTCCTTCTGTTAGGTCGGGTCGCATTTGTCCCCCATCCAGGGGCCAATTTCATAGAGCTGCTTAAGCACAAAATTTGCTTAAGCGCGAGAAAACCTTACTCAATAAATCAGGTAACCAGCCAAACCTCCATGTGATGTATATTGCTTGGGGATTTTATTTTGGTTAGCGTGACAATCAGATAGAGTTTGAGCTGGTAACCTTTGTTTATTAAGCAAAGTTTTCGCCCGCTTAAGCAAATTTTGTGCTTAAGCAGCTCTGTGACATTGGCCCCTGGTTTGGACATGAACAATGAAGCCAGTTTGGTATTTCGAAAAACCAAGGTCTTTCGGGAACACAGTGCATGTGTGAATCAGCATATGGCTTACGGCTACGCTGATAGGACAGACTATCCTACGCATGTGTAGCTGTTCCCGAATAGCCTGAGACTGGGCATGTGCTGTTGGAATACTGAACTAGCCCATTCTAGATGAGAAAGAAGTCACAAGGCTACTTTCTTTTGGGGGAGAGGGGCAAGAAGTACATCTCGGTACATACTCTTCCAAGGGTGCGCCCCATTAGAGTCAGATCTTTCAGACACATGGTCGTCTCGCTGACAATTTTGTTGGTTGACTGCATATTGGCTTGGCTGTGGGCATGTAAGGGTGAAGTAAATTAAGCATCAATGGTTAAACTTCAATATCTAGTGGTGGTTTTTACTAAACTCTCTTGGCCATGGACTTTCGAAAGAAGTTCACAATTTACACTTTTTTTTTTTTAGGTAAATGACGTATGAGTATTTCATGTAATGCTCTCAGACCCATCAAAATTGAACAGGATGTCAATTTAACAGGATTGAGGACTGTGTGCCAGTAACTTTAACCTAATGTTCGAGACTTAATAATGACAGATTAAGTGAAAATGAATCTGTTACTGGATTCCTGTGCAGTGGAAGATTTTGGAGGATGAACTGGGTTATTTTGGATTCTGCCTCCATCACGAAAAAAAGCAAGTCTGGTCCGAGCCAATTTGACTCATCAGGCCATGTTTATCTCCGGTTTCCTTGGCACGAAATGACTGAGAATATTTCTATTCCCCCGCCTGGATGAGATGCCAGTCCATCACAGGTTGCTTCCCCAGCTAGTGCTGGTACCCATTTGTACCAATGCTTGTACCCATTTATACTCCTGGGTGGAGAGAGGCAAGCAGGGGTGAAGTGGCTTGCCAAGGGCCACAACATACTGCCAGCAACTGGATTTGAACTTCCAACCCTATGATTGGAAGCCACTGACCCTTACCACTTGGCCACATGCCCCCGTCCCTTTAAGAAGTTAGCTGTCACATACCTGATCATTTTGAAACTTAGCATGCATGTAAACATACTCATAATCATTACAAATGCGAGGTGTTAATTCCATATGGGTAATTCCAGAAATTAGGGGTCCATTTTTTTCATGTCCCTGTCACATCTGACATATGATTCTGCAAGTTCAGAGCACATTTTCTAATTTCCAAGAGTGATGAATTAATGCAAATTACCTGCCAAACAAATAGTAATAGTTTGAAATCAATTCCGGTGATATTTCCATGGAAAATAACGAAGGTCAGATGTAACAGGGACACGAAAATGTCATACTTTTGGACCCCCTAATTTCTGGAATTACCCAAATAGCAAAGGGTTTTCATCCTATGGAAAAATTGAAGTTCATAATCCCATTACGTTGGCCTGTATGCAATAAGACAACGGCAAAAGTATGGATATTTGGCTGACCTGTCTTAGAAAAATATGTGCTCAAGAGGAGCATGTCTGATTTTCACAGAATTGGTGTCACTGATATACCTCCTTAAGGCTTAGTGCATGAAAATGCGCACTGCCATGAAATTGGAGAAAATGTTGAGGGGGGGTAGGGTGGAATCTTCCTCAGACGATGCTCAACCACCGAGTTGCCATCAAGTACTTACATTCTGTTGCGGAGCATAGCGCTGTCGCTCGGTGTGCCCATCTGTCGTGCGGCCTTCTCCAAAGTTGTGACTACAAGAAGGTGTGCAGAAGCACAGAAAGACCACAAACAAAATGCCTGGTCAAGTTCAAAGACATATTTATGTGACAACTACCATTAAATGGTTAATGTTAGCTGAGAAGTCACTCTTGTAAAGGCAGAATTGGAATTGCGTCAGCTACAAATTACCAAAAGTCACAAGAGGTCAGTCAGTTGCAGATCCCTTAGTCCTTAATCAACTCACAATTTCTTTAAATGAACTAGGATGAAGGAATTCTTTTGTCATTGTTCATCACTTTAGTTCTGACTTGAACTGACCACAAACAGATGAGTAAACTGACTTGTGATTGCCAGTGACTGACTCAATTCCAACTCTTTTCAGAGGCCATCTATATTATTCGAGTATTCATCTGGGCAATTTTGATTTTCAGAACACAAGTGATTTAAAATAGAGTTTGCACGCCTTCAAGCCTTTTCAGTACACTCAAATGCACATCACGGCAAGGCAGCCATGCTTTTGTCAACCGTAAACTTGAAAAAAAGCCTCTCCATGGCAACCTCTTGGTAGTGCACTGAATTGTGAATCGCCCCTATTACATGCGCACAAAAATGTAGCTGACTCGGGTCTTTGTGCGAAAGAACACTGCTCGCTGTGTTCAAAGATAGCATGTGCACTGCCAAGTGGGCCTAGAGCTCCATACTAACAATTTGGCAGTCCACTGTACTGTGAATTGATCACAAGCTGGGGCAAAAATATCACCCGGTCAAATTCTTCTCAGGGTGTGCAAACATTTCTGATATGTAACATTTACAAATGTTGCAAGGTAAATTCCCAAGCTTTGACATATATATATTCAGAAATCTGTTACAGTGAATTTTTGTGAAACTAAACATTAGTGTAGTGGCACAATAGTTACATTGGCAATGATACAGACATTTGAACTTTGTTAGATTTTGAGTGGGGCAGGATAGACGAGGGCAGAATGCTACTCAAAGACAGGTCTTACCATTATTGGCAATCTTGAAAATAGCTGAACTGATTTGCTGGGCCAAGTCTGCAAATTCATCACTTTGACCTGTGGAAAAACAATCCACTCGACTCCCTTAATGTGTAAACTGAGCAGGGTTGTCACTGGGCTAAATTTAGTGCCCTTAATGTGTAAACTGAGCAGGGTTGTCACTGGGCTAAATTTAGTGCCGAGTAATATTTTGGTGAAGTGCAGCCGAAAGGAACTCTTGTGACCAACTCTTGTGGGTCACGGCCAGGGGTCAAGGGGTCCATTCAAGGGCCCGGGTGGGCTCCAGTGGCAATGCCCTGATGGGGGTCGAGGGGGCAGAGTCCCACTAAAGCTCCAGGATTCTGCAGTTTTTCAGGGAGGAAAATCAGGTTTTTGAGGCATGCTATAAAGTGTAATTTGTGTTTTGAAAATGTGGAATTATCAATGAATAAAGATGAACACAGGATGAAACAACAATTGTCTCACAGTATTTTGGTAAAAGTAACTGGCAGAACAAATAACAATCTTACACAAACATTTTACACAAGGTCAAATTTTGTTTTGCAAAGAAAACTTTTTTGTGCCATAATTCTAGATTTATTTATCTGCTTATGTTGTCTGTCAAAACAATGTGCTGTCAAAAACAAAATGTGTTTAATGACTTTTGACAGGGCAAAGGCAGATCTATTCTTTGAAAACATTTTGACAATTAGCACGAAAATATGAGCACGTGCACGAATAGTATGGCTATCATCGTTTGCCTCGTACACAGACTTCAAAGTGAACTGTGTACCACGCATACAAGTTCTGAGACAGAGAAAGTCAGTTGATACTACGAGTAAAATCTGCCGTACCTACTCCTACTGGAATGTGGCTGTACAAATATTGACATTTATTTGTGCAGTGGGGTTGTCACTGCTTAAAGTATCGGCGCACTTGGAGTTGAGCTTTTGTGTATATGCACGTCCGTACGTGTATATACCACATGCATCATGCGTGTGTACGTAAGTGTACAGTACAGGGAATACTGTATGCCAAGCTGATCTCATGTGTTGGGATATGGGGTCATATGGCCACCATCGCTCATTTCAAGGCCTGGATTGGTGCACAATTTTAAGCTTACCTTGGTGTTCTTGCGGTTTAAACAAAGGAATAACACATAAAAATATCTCATAATTGATAAGGATAGGAACATTCATGATAAATTTTAAGATTTTTTTTTGAAATTTTACCAACTTAGGAATGAAATACATGTATGTGCCTGGCGGTCAGGCTCAAAATTACTCCAAATGCTGGGCGGACATTATGTGAGCTAGGTGGCCCCGCCAGCCACCCAGTGTAGCTACAACCCTGAAAGTGAGATGTACATCTCCAGCCCAACAGTTTCAGCTACAGATGTACTGGTATATTGAAAAACATGAAGTTTCATTTTTGTGAAAGACGACAAGCCCCTGCACACAAGTCAAAATGGTTAGCTAAAAACCAATGGACTACGTGTATCTCTCAGAATCCAAAGTAACAAAAACAAAGAATTCGTTGTTCATCCAATACCTCTTCCAAACTGTCTATCTTGATACTGGCCATCAGGCGCATTATCAAGTGACCCGTAGCCAAAGTCACCCCTTCCCCGCTGAGCTGCCATGGTTACGTAACCCTGGTGATTCACCACAGTACAGAGCTGGCTACGATTAAATATCCTTTGCCATCAGACTTCAAGACACTTCTGTGCAGAAACGTATATGAATAATGAAGTACAATATGATGGAAAATCATTCACAAAGTACAAATGGTGGGCATGATCGGTCAACCTGCATGAGTGCTTGCTCTTTGCATGACCTGTTGATTGTATTGCGCAATATATATGCCAATAATTGCCTTTTCTACTTCATAATTGTGTTTCAAAAAGGGAAGTGAAGTTTTCAAACAAGATTGACCCATCGTGCAGAGCTATCAACAAATGGTTTTAAAGATCTGCTTATTCCGCATGTCCAGCCCAAAAATTACAGAGTACCGGAATGGCATCAAGCCCAATGTATGCACTGGGTGTGCTATTGGTTGATCCTGTAGGAATATTATGAAATCTGACGATCCCATTGCCTATGATTATGAACCATTTTGGTATTTCAGTAGCCTAGGGTAGCCCGCATGTATCAAAATGAAGCAACTTGTGGTTCACTGAAAAACATCAATACCCAAGCTGAGCATATGGTTGCGCTTAGCCCCACACGTAGGGCTGTAGTGGCTCTCTTTTACAATCTGTCTCTTTTCTGTTGCCACCGCAGCCCTACTTCAAGGCATGTCTTAAATGCCTGAAATCCAAACTGCAGGATTGTCACAAACTTTGAATCCTAATATCTTCCGAAATGAGAATGACTCGACAATGTTACTGACACCGGCGTATTCCTCAGAGTTTGGACTTTTATGTGAGCACCCTAAAGCTTTCCAAAACCGTATATTTTCCATACCAGTTTTGTATGGTACAACCTATACCATAGCGCCTGTCGGGTGCCTTGAAATCTGACGCAAGAAGCGCTGCTTTCGTTTTTTAAAATGGCGCCGCCCATGGTCAGCATATAAATATCACACTTTTCACAGGCCCAGTTTTCAAGGCGCCATACATCAGAAAATATACGGTTTTGGAAAGCTTTAGAGTGCTCACATAAAAGTCCAAACTCCGACGAATACGCCAGTGTCATTCTCATTTCGGAAGATATTAGGATTCAAAGTTTGTGACAATCCTGCAGTTTGGATTTCAGGCATTTAAGACATGCCTTGAAGTAGGGCTGCGGTGGCAACAGAAAAGAGACAGATTGTAAAAGAGAGCCACTGCAGCCCTACGTGTGGGGCCAGGTTTTGCTCTACTATACTATGCTCAAAAACGAGATTGCACACTTCAGTTGCAACCTTCAAGTTGGAAGCTTCAAAAGCTAACCTATGTAGGCCTATGTTATTTTTAACCATCTATGTGACACGATGATCACCTGACAATGACGAGCCCGACTATACTTTAGTAATAGTACAGACCCCCTGCAAAAGACGTCAAGTTAGAGGGCGTTTCTTTCTTCCTCTAAAATAGGCTCCAGCAAACATTAAATTTGTGCATTCATTGTCATAAATCTAAATAACAAAACATGTTCTCTGGGAGGGCGCTCCACGCAGGCCCTCTGTTTAGGTCTACCGGCGGTGGCTGACCCAACATCATGCATTAGTCTAGAACATACATTACTAGTCGCGAAGATGTCTACGACATAAAAGCCAGGGTCATTCACCAACCTCAAAACCTTCGCTAGTGTAATTTTTCTCTCTCTTCCACTGCAGCTACTAAATCGGTTTTTCGTTTGTTCAACCTCTCTAAAACTAGGAGAGCAGATGTTTTCAAAACTTTTGTAAAGAATAGATCTCAAACACGGAAGGCAGACAAAACACTGTGACGCGTGAAGTCAGTTATCTGACTCACATTATAGTACCAATGCGTGAACAGGGAACTAGACCTTTACAACATGTCATGTGACCAAATACAGATTGACCTCTGAAAGGTGAAAGGTTGCACAGAAAGTTCGTAGCTAAGGACTTTTTACTTACGCCAATGAGAAAACCAATCCGCCTCTCCTATAAAGTAATTGTCTCAGAATTGTTCTGCGTAGTTTTGGAAAGATGTTTAATGACAAAAAGGAGTCAGAGAGCATAGTTAGAACCTTTTGTTTGGAAAATTAGGATGAAAAGAACACAATCTTTTAATGTAGTAAATATCTATTTTCTACTGAAGATTTCGAACACATGGGGATTTAGGGTTGTGAAGTTGCCCACCGACGTGTGGCGCCGTATAGCAAGCTGTATGTGATCAAAACAGAAATCCGCGAGTACAGTGCACAATACAGTGGGCATTTGAGGGTCGATTTGAGTGCAATTGATCTTCTAACGACGTTTAAGTCCAAAATTGAACCAAAAGCAGCATGAGTGCTAACTTGAGTTTGCCAGACTTTGTAGAGCGCAAAGGCTCTTTGTTTTTACGCTCCGATCACATGGATTACAGCCGTCCGACCCTGAACTCAAATTGGTAAGATTCAGCCGTAGGCATGGAAGGGGCCTTGGAGACCCTGCCGGTACTGCCAGCATTGACCAGGGCCCCTTTAACGCGTTCAATTTAATTTTGCTCAAAAGCATTTTAGTGAGATTTTCTGTTGAAAAAATTACCAGAACATGGTGCACCTATCTTCAGTTCGAACTTCACTTTAGGCCTGAAGTGAATTAGCCTAGGCCTAGGTGCAAGGACCCTCAGAACTGTGGGGTCCCGCGACGGACGTCGAAACCCACAGTTCTGGGGGTAAGGCCTAGGACCATGGTTAGGCTATGTTGATGTTATGCCTTAGGCCTATTATTGTTATCAATCATTTCTGGTAATGACACCAGGGATTCCTCAAAAGTGCCCTAGGCACTAAGCTCGCAAGCCTGAAGAAACCTGTAGAGAGGAGACAATGAGAAGCAGTTACAGTTTTTCAGAGGTGGGAGGAAAACCCCGGAGGAATATTCTGGGTAGGAAGGTAGGGACTGAAAATCCGATCCACCTGTGGAACGGGCCAGGATTCGAACCCAGACCGCAGAGGTGGAAGACGAGGAAAGAACCACTATGCCAACCTGACTCCCCAAACTACATGTACATGTATGCCTATGTAACAAAAGTTACATGAATCTGTTCAGGCCTAACTTGACAAAATTTAAAAGTAAAAGTGAGGAAATCAGTCAGTATGGTCAAGCAACTGTGCAGAGTTTGCGTGATAATGCGGAGCGATCCATTGCACCCTACATTCATGTATGTGGGCCTACCAGTACATGTACTCTCAAAGGTTGAACAGAATTTGTAAACAAAAATTTCAGATTTTCCAAATTTCCGTGTCAGAAAAAAAATTCCCTGACCAAAGATATGGCCAGTATACGGTGTTTGTAGTGATTAGACATTGATTTGTACATGTATAATTTGCAGAGTCATTGCTAAACAGGTCTGTATGTAATGCGTACATGTACAACAACTTGACTTCCCACTGAAAATGAACATGGCCAATTTTCCCTTCACAACAGGCACCAGGCCAGGGAAGCAGAACCCAAAGACTACGATATCAACAATGAATCAGAGAAGAAAGACCTCCATCGAACCACCTACAGGAGAATTGGAAACATTACAGATGGAGTAAGAGTACTGAGGATGATTTTCCCCGTAAACTTTCTAGCTCTCCAAACACCGGTGGTCATTCCTTTTCTCCCAACTTACATGCTATTTTCCCTTTCCAGTTTAATATCAATTTATTGCTCATGCTTCCAGCTGAAAGTCGAAATCATTTTTAAAAGCGCTGTGATTTGGTCCTCGCAAAGTCCCCAAACAAAATGTGCAGCACAGAACAAGAAAAGGTTGTTTTTACTGAGTTTACACTTATGAATTGTTTCTCACCCTCCTCTCCCCGCAAGGGCTGCCTTGCCAAAGATGTGGATCTCGCCTGTACTAGATGCATAAGAATATAGCACAGTTTGACCCTAAAAATATACACATGTGTAAGGAATACGCATCTTTATGTAAAAAAAAGTACACATACAGTGTATACATGTAAAAAATTGCAACACGATTGTCTCTCGGACTAAACAGTTGAGCCAAAGTTCTTCTGCAAGTACAGCTACCTGGACATCAATTTGGCAGTACTGCTGCACTCCAAAAATCCCCTATTCTTCTGTGCCCCCCCCCCGCCTCCGTTCTCTTACTTCAGTCTGCTTGATTGACTTGGGAAAAGAGTTGACAACCCTGATCATGTAACAGCTCTCCCCAAAAGGCATTTCAAAACAAGATTGTGATTGTTAATTTGGAACTTCTCCGTAGCAAGAGTTGATTTCCAACCTTCTCAGCTAAGCACATTAACATAATAATAATAACAAAAAGGAACATTTACATTGTGCAGATGCTATACAAAAATAGTCAACTGCGCATAACAATACCCATCACTAGCAGAGATGAAAATCAGGTGTTGGAAAAAGCTTCATGAAAGAGATGAGTTTTTAGAACAATCTTGAATGTGTGGACAGATTTAGCATGTCTTACATGAAAGGGCAGGTAGTTCCAAAACCTAAGAGCAGCACAAATACATGCACGGTCTCCAAAAGTTGCCTTAGCTCTACTATAGGGATGACAATGACTACACAATGTATGCAAATGGGTCCAGCCATCGATTGGTGACATCTTTGATACCTAATGCACATACAGGGCCGAAAATTCACTGAAATAGGTACAAAGTTTACAGTTCTACTCACAGGTAAATGATCCCAGCTACATAATTGAGCACCCTATCATACCCGTATGTACTGCATACCATATTTCAGCTTAATGTTTCTAAGCATTACATGTATCTTGGAGTCACACACCTAGAAAAGTCAGGGTGTGCTATTGTTGCACACCTTCCATAATGGCAAAAATACTTTTGAAAGTTAAACGAGGAATATCAAGAAAACGACAAAGGACAAAAGCTCTTGTTTCTGGACAGGTCAGCCGGTCAAAGAAGAATCACTCAAGTCTTTCACTTGAGCACACTAATTCATATGAAGCACTAAATTTGAGACCAACTGGACAAAAGAGTTCCAAATAATCATTTCGATATTCCCAGGATAGGAATTACAAAAGAAGAAATTTATTTGTTTCGGTACTGTTCAACTTGGCAACTTATATGCGTGGCCTAGAACAAGTGTAATACAAAGTGACTAACCAGACATTACAAACACCGGACTGCCTTAATGAAAGCTGGCACACCAAATAATATCCTGAAAGATTTACGCACTCTTTGCAACTTTAAACCCAAGTGCCAATTGCAAATATCAACATTTAAATGAAACACAGACGGGACAAGGAAGGGAAAAAATGCAATGAGAACTCCAAAAAATGCGTTTAATAATGCCTGATAAAATACAGCCACGGTGGACTGGATTTCATGTCCTTTTTGTTTTGTATCCCAAGAATATTTGACAGGTGAAAAACAAGCCCCGACCAATGCCTGTTTAATAGGCATTCCATTATTAAACACAAGATTGATCCTGATTTCTGAAGTTTCAAGGTTCGCCAAGCACGTTTTAATAAGGACCGGCATCGGTACATAAATTCTCTTTTTTGGGGGGGGGTAGATGTCTTCCCTTCGATCCTCGGCAATGATGGGCTGGTTTAGAGGCACGTAATACACTGGCACGGGATCATGACGAGAAAGGCAAACTGGGTATCAATTTGCGTTCAATTAGTGGCCGATTGATTCCAGGTAGAGCAATTACCCAGACCCGTAAGCTGTCGTATCACCGTTGGCTCGTGGCGAAGCAGAGTTAGCTTAGGCTGTGGCGGGGATGGGCTCATCAGCTCTTCAGGACTTTGGAAGTACACGTACGCAACTGACCTTTGAAGGAATGAGTCAAGTGAACCTTCAAAAGCAACAAAAGTTTATATTTCGCCAGTTCACTGAAAAGCTTCCCTTTGTCATACTGTTATGTCTTAAACTACATGCACGGTATATTTGCCCCTACAAGTTCTATCAAAGATTTACATGTATGTATGTGGTATCCAGACAAAATCTTCTATATGCTGAGCTGTAACACTTGTGATAACATGGAAGCCTACTGGTACTTTGTACCCAGACTCAATACATATCTGATGTAGTTTGCCACCAGTTTCTCCTGATTGCATTTGTGTGAGATTGCGGCAAGAGCAATGAGGTTTAATACAGGCACATCTCTGTTTGTGTTATGTTTGACGGGCACTTACATGTAAGCTTGTTCACGGACCTTTTTGTTCAAGGAAGTCTTCAATCTCTGCTACATCAACAATTGCGGTTCTTGAAAGACTGTGGTAATGTCTGAGCCCTGCTTTTTTTTCAAAAAAGTAAAAAATAAATACTAGATTTCTTTTAAAATGTTATATTTGGAAATTTTGACCTTTAGGTGATCACTGTCAGGCTTGCCCAGTCTGATTTATGTCACCAAAACATTTCAGTCTATTAGAAGTCGCACCCAACTTGAAATGCACACGAAAAGCAACCTGTGTGATATCTTCCCGACTGCAGAGTGTAAGTGCAGAATTCAATAAAAATTATCAATTATTTTGACTCCATCTAAACAGAGAGAGAGAGATGTCCAGAGATCTAAAATCCTTGTCTTCATATAACGATTAAACATCGAGGAAATGGTTGCTTTGGGGGAAATTAAAGACCCATTCAAACTACCAGCATTATTAAGGTACTCATCAGAGTAGACTGCTTGATTTAGTGTCTTCTCCGTGTTCGTGGACATTTCAATTGATTAGCCAAATTTTCTCCAGCTCCAAATCTTTTGAGCTGTCCCCCAACATTACCTGCACTCTCTCATATCAGTTGACGCATGCCATGAGCCCCCTGTCCAATAATCTTGGACTAACAATTTTGATTTCTCCGTCCCGATCAGCCTGGTGCGCCGCAAACCGGCCAAAATCTTCCCTCTCTCTCTCTCTCTAGTCACCAAAAGATTGAACCGAAACAATAACGTTGGGGATCTGCAGTGTGTATCTGCCAAAGGCGGCCTGAAACCCGAATCGTGACCGGCGCTGTCCAATTTGGGGCTTGTCGGCGGTCGTTAGGCAGGCACCCTTACCGAAGTTTATCGGCAGGGGATTGCTCGTCGCAAATTGTCTGAGTGGAGTTTTGAGAAAAAAATGAAGAGAAAAGAAAAGAGAAAGATGAAGAACTTGGGGGAAACAGCGCGTTTGGAGAATTAGGTCAAAAGGGTTTCTGTCAAGATACCTCATTCTAAAAACACGTTATTTCTCATTAATCAGGCGCTGACATTTTGTTCCTTTTGCCATATCCTGGGGCCACATCTTGGATCAGAAAAAGAGGACAGATTGTGGATAACTGGGAGGGACGTTTCGTGTCAGAGTGGCAAATTTGGGGACTGTTAACTGGCCGAGTCCAAGCGAAGCATGTAAACACATCCTGCCAGGTTTAATGTAACCAGATATACACGGCGGTGTTAAACAAAGGGGAAAATTAAACCAGAGATTGTCAAATGTCAAAAGTTTGAAAAGAGAAATCTGCTGTGGCGACAAATATGAAAGGTTTTTTTTATTTAAAGCTTACTTCTACAAGTGCCGACAAAATGAAAATAAAAATGAAATTTTGAATTTACAAAATTAAATTTTGTAATTTTCACAAATGAAAGGATATTGTCAATTTGAAAACCTTACCTCCTGATCATATGTACACTATTTTGGGCTGATATCAGTTACATACAATCATTCACATTTCTGGTTGTATTACTAAAAAGTAGCAACTGGTGAGGAATTATACCACTTGTGGTTCCCCTGCCTTGTTTAAACACAGACATGCAGTGTACCTGCAGGGCATGTAGCGCAGAGGCAAACAAAAGTTTATATATAACTCAGAAGTTGTGTCAAAAAGACTAAACATGGGATAAAAGGTAATAAAGGAAAGTTGCTGTCACACTATGAGGTCATTTTAATATACATATCATGTTTTAATTTAGGATGGGCAACCTGCGTGCATGATAACTTGTCTTGTGAGGACTTATTGGGACTTGTGAGGACCTGTGGTGGACATAAGAGTACATGTATGATGGGTTCATCATGATTTGTGATGGACTTGAGAACAGTTGTGCTTGACTCAGTGCTCTTCTTTTTAGACTCAAATTCAGCCGGGATCATGACAGAGAAATTCAACACCAGAGTTTACCTCAACTGTGATATATGAACCAGTACATAATCACCAGGAAGTGATAGGAGAGAGAAAACTCACTTCTACAGTTACACCTGTAGGTGTTTGTTACACCTGCAGGTGTAACAGTTACACCTGCATGCACTCATTGAGAAATGCACCTTTTTTTTATTTTGCCCCCTTGCAGTCATTCCCCTTGACCACCACCCAGTACTCCATGCAGCAGATCCACCTCAAGAATGACTTTGAGGAGAAAGAGACGAGAAAGCCCATGGTGAATATTGACACCTACCAAGCCGCCGACATAGACAGGTGAGTGCTGGAAAGTCGCTGACAACTCAGGGACTTAGTGCCCCATGTACTGAGATGGGAAGTGGCGAGGATTTGGGGAGAACCAAGAACTTGACTGTCGGGAATGTTTTCAAAATTTTGGGAATGTGTCTAAAAAGTGTTGAGACAATAACCATGGGGATTTTGCAGTAGGATCTCTGTTCGGTTGAAATGAGCATTTCTCACATGCAGAATTCATGATTTGGTTTTTTTTAACTGTGGGTTATCAATTATACGAAGGTGATACTTTTGACCCATTTTCCCCGATGTAAGCTCTGCTCATGTCCTCTCAAGTTATTTGAAAATCTTTTGACGGAATGTTTTCATCCTTTTGTTGGAGCCACACTATCCTCTTTTGCCAGAGGAGGCAGGTAGACTTATCCCAGTCCCTCTGCTGTCATTATGGAGGCAGAAATCAGTTGATTGGCCCACCTTTCCTGTTTTTGACTGACTGAGAAAGAAGGAATGTGTATAGAACACTTTCAGTTAAAATGTTCAAATTGTCCGGTTGTAAATGCACAGGGATACAGGACACCCAAAGACAGGTTATCAAGCTGTTCTTCCCCGCCACCACCCTGAGCATGACAAGAGGCATCTTGAGACAACCCACAGGGCAGACTACAGACCACCGTTCCCGTACACACCTGTGCCGGTAAGTACGGTGGCCCTGAACGGACACTGCAGAGCTTGACATGGCAAAGGCAGCTCAGAAAAGCTACCAACACAACATTATTAGAAATATAATATGACATAAATATCCTGAACCAAATCATCAACTCCCCCCTCCAAAAAAGTAAATGCACTCCCTATGAATCCTTTCTACCTGGCCATTCCTTGAAATTTTGTGAACAAATTTGGCATTTTAAAGTGGATGCAATAGAACTTTGCAACTCAAGTACATTTCGTTGGTTTTACCACAAGTGACGTATGGTGAATAGTTGCCGCACCACGAACTGATGTATTCTGTGTACAAAGTCTATGGATGGTACGTCACTTCGTGGTGCACCAAAACTGTCCTATACATCACTTCCTGGTGCACCCAAACTATCCTATACATCACTTCGTGGTGCACCAAAACTATCCTATACATCACTTCGTGGTGCACCCAAACTATCCTATATATCACTTCATGGTGCACCAAAACTATCCTATAGGCCTACATCACTTTGTGGTGAACCCAACGATTTATTCATACCTAAATTTCCACACAGGAGCAACCACCTGATTTTCCCGATAACTCCAATGTGTTCCGGCACTGCCACAGTCAGTTTACTGACACAGCGGACTACCGGCGGTTCGGCCGCAACACCTGGCAGGATGAGAGTGGGCAGTATGCCAACTCCCAGCTGAGGCGAGACTACTTCCAGCCCACCAACACCATACCACAAATACTTGAGTAGAGTAGAGAGCCGTTAGCCGTCATAGTGTGGGTGGGGGTGGGCAGAGTTGGGGTTGTAAAAAGTTAGGCGGGAGGGTCACGCTGCTCACACAGAAATGTCAAAAGACAGAGATGAAAGACCTTTTTGTTCACATATCAGAAATCAACAGGGGTGAAAATCTGCAGGTTCTCAACTTGCAGCAAATCATGAATCCAGAATAACGGGGATATTGTGGGTCATGTGACCCAGTAACCTGTTAAAAAAATTGCTGCTGGGTAGTATTTTATGAGTGGGGTTCAGATGTGGCCACACACGTACACACAACCCTTACCTTTCACTGAATCAAGGCAAAACATATAAACTTAAATTATTTTTCTTACCATGTCTTGGTCCCTGAAAGTTGGACAAATGCCTTCTCAAGCTCTCAAGTTTCTTTCCTGCTGGAGAAAATGAATATCATGCATTTTACACATACTTCTGCATTCAATACATACAGTGACATAACTTAATGATATTTTAGCACATCTACTGAGGAAATTGGTTTATTTGAAACAGGTAATCACGATAGCAGTGATTTCGTCCGTTATTTTAAAATTCAAATGTATGGGGTCCCTTTTCTTGTAAACTTCCCAGGTGCTAATTTTTCTACCTTCATATTTATTATGTTTGATGGCTAAATTTTTAACACATGAAGTTCTTGTCGACATCAACGATTTGATAAAGTGAAAGTGGAGGAAGCAGTATCATTTTCGATGGAGATATTTTGATTTGTTTTTACTACGGATTTTGTGGGATCAGGGGGCAAAAGGGCTCAACTTCCTCTCAATCTGAATTATTTTAAACGTAATGCTTCATCAGTGTGGAACGATTTTTTTCAAATTTTCGTGTTTTTAAAGAACCACCGAAGTGTACATACAGTTGTGTAATAAATTACAATTATGTGTTGTAAATAACATTGCAGGGTTTTGAGAGCATTTATTTAAGTGTTCATGGAACATGTAGAAGCAAGAGATTTCAACGAAACGTTTGCTTACACAGCCAATGTAAATGTGAACATCGCGTAGAACGACACCAATGCCTTTCTGAGCGCGGTACGCGTACACGTATTTTTGAAAGGGAATGTGTTTATATCCAACCGTTTATATCCAATGTTCTTGCCCACTTCGCCTCTTCAGCTCGCCACGCCTCCAGAAGAGAAGGTCAACGCGGTCATACACAAACGAGATCTGCTCATAAAGTGTATTAACCAAAACTGCGCATACACGGCGGAGAAACGGTCTCCACTAGCCACCGGATACAACGAACAACGTGACATTTCCGCCGTACAGGGCCAACCGGCCGAACAGAGCACCCTGGTGGTTCTACTGCCGCCGCAGGCTCGCATTTATTGCCCCATTAGTATCCCTAATCCTGCTCGCTTCTCTCCGGATTAATCAAAATGCTTGCCGATCTGGTCCCCCGTTTCTGAAGGGGACCCAAGCTTCTCTGGTTAAACAAAGTGCCTCCGGTAGTTATTCGTACACATGTGACTTCTTTACGCTGGAAGAGACGGAGCGGAGACTTTGAGAGCGTGTGCTGCAGACGGAGCGTTGGGCCGCTACCGGCTGCGTATTAAGACGCAGGCTTGGGACGGGGATTCCAAACATTTTTCGCCTGGTTATTGGGGTAGCTTTACCCGCTGTGGAGACCTCCAGTCCCGTTGAGGTATGGAATTGCGCGGTAGCAAGCCAGTCACCCTCCGGGGTACATCGGCCGATCGTATCTCTCGCGGTAATACTAGCAAAATGTATACACCATGCATCAACAACACTTAATATCCAAGATTATGACACGAAGGGTTTTTGTTGGCGCAAGTGAAATTTCCGAATTACCTACGCCAAACCTGCTAGTGTTCATTGATCCATCCAGCCTGAAGGCCTCGGTCAGCTTACAGCACTCTTTGTAAGGGGAAAAAGACTTTTAATCTGTAAAATGTGGACTGGTTGTGAATCAAATTGGAAGAATTAATGTATCCCCTTCTCAGAGAAACCTTGTCAGCGAAGAGTTAGCCAGTTTCTTAGACTGCATTCCCGAACTGTCAGGAGAAAAATAGTTTAACTTACACCACACACCACTTTAGTAAGTCGCTGATAGGGTCTTACAAATTATCTTTCCTTTTTGAATAAAAACAAAATATTGCTTGGCCCGGCAGCAGAAAAATAGATGTAACCCTAAAAAGTGGGAAGGGAAAGGGTACCGGGTGTCGGGTGTGTATGTGGGGGGCGGGGGTCGACCCAGCACCCTAGCTGAAACTGCCCCACTACACCCCACTCAGCCCGAGGACTGTCAAGTTCATCTACCCCTGTCTCTCAACCGCCGTTAAATCAGCCTTAGCCCGTTGCGGCAACAATTTCAACGTTCGTTCTCTACATCAAGGGCCGCACGGCAGTTGCACCTTTTGTTTGGGCGCGACTGTTGTAATAAGGCCCATACCGTCGAGATGCCAACTGTAATGCTGCCGAAGCGTACAAAATACAGAAATAGAGTTGCCCGACATGCGGTGTCATGCATCGATTTCCTTGGAACAGTCGTTGCCGGGGACAGTGTTTTAAGAAAGATTTTTTTGTCGGCATCTTCTACATGGGCGACCCCCTATATAGAGAGTGCATGACCTCCCTCGCTGCATCTCGTCTCGCCCACTCCCACCCATACGGCTCCAAACTTGAAATTGTTTGTAGGCTCCATTTTGAACCACCGCACATGCGTGTGAGCTCTCTCTCTCTTCATGTTACTTTCTTGAGGCTTCAGTAAAAAAGAGAATGAGAAGAACGTCCCATCCAATGCGGGCGGCGCGAGCTCCCAAGCGACTTGGGTGGGCGATTCCCGGGACAAATTAGTGGCTCTCCCCCGAGAGCACCGCTTCACGGCGAACACGATCTGTATTCGGGCCCATGTGTGGCTCATTTGAGAATCACAGCAGAAGAGACAAAGTAAAAAACTACGAAGAACAGTCTCCCTTTTGCACAGGAGCCAGAACATTATTTTAAGTGGCTGAAGTCTAATACACTAATCGGTTCGAACAATGGCCAGGCAACTTGCGGCGGCGATGAGGCTAGGGTCATGTGGGGCCCATGATAGCAATTACCTGACTGCATAATAACCGCGCTCTCCCTGTTGAACTCCACCGCTCTCAAGCCCGCTGCGCGATGGAAACACAACATTGGCCGAACATGCATAATTGAGACCGGTTACATGTGTCATTTTGATAGGAAAACAACTTTTACATTGTTTTGGTTAACCAGCTCGGTTTTGTAAAGTGTCCACGTACGGTTTGCGCGTGAGGTGCACACACGGAGAGAAGGTTCAATGCACTTCGGAAAGTGCATCTGCATAGAAAGGAGGTAGGGGCAGACGACGAAGCGATGTTGTACTTGACGCTGTGAGCGGGGTTTAGAACCCAGGGCGCGGACATCTCTTAAGTGTAAGGGTCGCTTATCGCAGATGTCCGCCGCTAAACGCAGAATAACTCAAACCATCTTAGTAATTACTGCGGAAATGGGCGCAGTATCTCCCCGGGTTGTAGCTCGAAGCGTGGGGGGCGGTTGTTTTTTTTTTTTTTAATTCCCGGTTCCCGTCGGCCTATACCACGAGAGCTGCTGGAGAAATCTATCTATTTGGGGACTTTAAAGGTACAGTTCATCATTTGTCATTTGCCCACTATGTTTCTTTGAGGCAACAACATTACTCAATCTAAAGAACGGTGGCTAAGAAGAACATTATTCTAGTAATTCCAATTAGATGAAAGAGTGCTAAGTCATGTCTTGCCGTGCGCTTTCAGCGTCTGAGACACGTTCTCACTTTCAGTCGAATACAGCTACCTATACCTTCGTCGCTCAACGTTGGAAAGGAAGTTCAAGTGAAAACAAACATAATATGGCTTCAAATTCTCAGCTTAATTTGAGACGCGTGAGCCATCCGACATCGCATGAAGGTCATTCGAGAACATCAGTATGTGTGCAGCTGCACACCGACTCACACGCGCTGAACCACAGACATGCGCTGAACATGTTTGAGCTGGCTTGACGTCAGATACTTCTCAGATGACCCTTGCCTTTTTTGAAATACTGAATTTCTGATTCCGTCCAGCCAACGGAGCCTCTTGTCTGGCCGAGGTCCAGGTGGAAACGGATGATAAGAAGTAGCTAGATCTATAGCGTCATGCTGTGATTCCTGGCCCGCCAACTGAGATCCGTCAAGTGCGGCTGCGATGTTGGTTTCCACTATGCCTTGCGCCATGGCATAGCGGTACCCACCACCAGCCATTAATGAATATTACGACCCACCATTCTAGTACATGTAGGCTGAAGAATGGTATTATTGTCATCTGGAACGCGATACAAGAAATTGTATACGTCCGTAGTTACTGCCAAATCTTTCTGCCGACAAATTTTTAGTTTACCCTTTGGATCACTAATAGGCCTTTGAAAATAACAATGGGGACTTTGCAATATAGATCAATGGTGGGAGGAAAGAAACATTATTTTGAGTGTCCTAACAGCGCATGCCCAGGTTAAAGGTCATTCGGGAGTAGCCATACGCGCTCTCGAGGTCAGCCCTATCAGTGCGATGACTCGCAAGTGTGTTCTGTTCTCTGATGACCCTGCCTTTCTGAAATACCGATCTGGTTCATTGTCGAACATTCAGCTTAGTTTGGGTTAGTTGTTACATTTGGCACCCCGTTTCTTCGTCTGCCATTGGTAACTGCACAATCTGAAGGCAAGGCCGATACTTTTATCCTTGTTTGTCTTTGGTTTTCGAAAACCAGACGATTGTCCATTAGACACAAAGACGACATTTCCCACTCGCTCATACGTACGTTCTTCCTTTCAAGAGTGACAAGAGAGAATACTGTGAAATCGAAAGTTTACAGTTTAAAATAGATAATAAAATTCGATAGAATAAAATTGATGATCCGAACCGTGAACATGTAACCAATAGTGACGAACAACCGACCGACAAAGAGAAACAAAGACTTTTAGAAATTGACCTAATAATATCGCGAGCACGGTAAACGACGTAGAACGTTTCGTTCAAAATTGTAGATGTTTTACGAGTGGCAGAGAAAATGTGATATTTCGATCTATGCTCTTGGAAAACGTATGAGGTGGCCATTGCATATGAACGAAAAGAGGTCCAATTATTAAACTGGTGCGACGAGTAAACTTTTGGAGTCAATATTCCTGGTGCCATTGCACTGGGCTGAACGTGCCTCATGGGTTCTCCGCGTGAACATTGACACACACGGCCAGCCCCACCCTGGTCCGATCGACCGCGGCGCGCGCCCCCTGAGGCACCGCAATTTTGTTGACTAAACAATAAAATATTCATTATGGCGGTCCAAAGAGCACGCCGATGACGACTCGTGTCTCGGGATGCCCCGGCCTGCCGTCGCTGGCGCGGCAGCGTAAGCGTGTGCGGGCCGGGTCCACGGGTCCGGTCGCTCGCGGGGACTGCTCTTGCGTCAGACGAGGGGCGACACTTCGCTCCATTACCGTAATTTGCCGTTGCGCTCCGCCGGCTTCAATTCTCGGTCCTTCAACTTCATGCTGACCTCCAGAATGGTTTTAAGAACATTTCTCTTGGGCGGAACACCGAGGATGTTACCACGTTTCCCAGGTGTAGGAGAAGTTTCCACAGATCCGAAAAAAAAATCCAGGAACTGGAATTCATCAAAACCAGAACTTGACAACATCTAGATACATGTTCTTAAGATCATACATATACCGATCATGCCAAAGCGCCTATTATCTTTTTGAAGGCCACGCCCGCTTCACCAAGAATCTTCCAAGAGTAAGTCACTGTATCCTTTTTCGTTTCCCCATGATTTGTAGTAAACAAAGAACTCAATTTTGCGAATGCATGCTGTGTTCACTTATGGTCGATCAGACTGGCACATCACTGACCAAAGAATGGGGGGGGGGGTTGATGACATCCTTCACCCTGACCTTTCTTTCAAAATGCACCCTTTTACAAAAACAGCATCCTGTTTTTTTGTCGGAGGCAATAGTCTCAGGCCTCAGGATTGAGTAAGGGGGCGATCACCCATTGTGCTTTGGCGCATGTTGAGAATATCCCATGACAATACAGGCGTTTCACAATAGCGAGCCCCCAAGAGTTTGTAACGCATTGGCCAATCACAATGCGCGAAATCTGTCGAACCAATGCGCGTTTGCCAAAGGGTCGACAGATTTCGCGCATTGTGATTGGCCACATCTGTATTGTTCACAATAAGCATTGTCGACACTTTCATCCCCCTATTATTCTTCAGCCACGTAAAAGCTCAGACTAGGCCACGTTCGTCCATCGCCCGTTTAAAGGCGCCTTTTCGTATGCGCTTCAACACTTGCGCCAAGCACTGCGTATCCGTCAAAGTTGCCCGTCAACACGCACATGTGTTCTGTTAATGTGTTGATTTGTGTGTACGTGAATGTGAAACACATAAACGCAACGTGTATGCAAGGCACCCACAAACACGTAAATATGGAAAGACGCCTTAATTCAAATAAATGTGGTACAGACATTAAACGCATTTTTTTTTGTTTTATTCAAGGGCAGTCCACCTAGAGTCAGAGAGTCCAGGCGCTATGTTTGGATTTCCCAAGTTACTGGGCCCCAAAACTCCCGACGAAAATCACCGCTACTGGCCTTAAAACTTGTTCATGTTCTCTGTCTATTGGTCCGGGGAGATCGAACATTCAACCAGTACATAATCTGCATACTTGACTGGCTACAAACACACTCAAATTCACAATTTCCACTGGAATTGAAACGAGACGTTTTTGATATTGCACTCCATTAAAGAAAATGGTGACCCCCCCCCGAAAAAGAAGGAGCAGAATGTTAGCATTTGGCCTAGCAACTTTCACTGGCGGGGTTCAACTAACCGCCAGCCCGCCCGTGTCACGACGGCCAAACGATGCCATCCATCACTCGCTGGCTGTTCCCTGTGCAACGGCTCAGGACGATTGTGTAGATGAAGAGCTGGCGTGAGATCGCCTGAATGAGGGGACCGGTTTTTTTTATGTGTTTCACTCTTTTTTTTTGTTTGTTTGTCCCCGCGTCGCTTAGTTTATCCAACGCTGAGTTGTACAATCAATCATATTGCCAGAAATTGCCGTAAACAACTTGGTACAATCATCGACCACGTGGCAATTTGATTGTACTGGCTTCGAAGTGTATTGCTTTTAGCGGTCTAGAAACAAATTACGAAAATAGTTCCATTATTAACAAAAAACGGCAAAAAAGTGTTCATTTCAAGTTTATCGCTGCTTTATAGGTCATTATAATGATTAAGTCTAACTTGAGTTAACCGATTTTGGCAGCTAAGTATATAATATTCTCGGGCGAAATTTATTGAGCCTTTGTCTACAAATTTAGAATATAATGTGTACCGACACCATGCATGTAATATGATCTCATGTTTTTTTTTCAAGAACTGCAGCTGTACATCTGGTCCCTTTGTTTATTGGTTTATTTGTAACGACTGAAAAAAAGTTTAGAGACAGTTTGCGTTTGAAATTCGTATAGGCCAATTTTGTGCGGAATGTTACTCTTGTGCAAATGTCCAAATAATTCACTTTTACAGAGCGACAATTAAAAGCCATGCATTGCTCAAGGTCGGTTCTCTTCCTGTTGAGGTCTACTTCTATTTGAATGTGCACTTTGATTGTCGCAGAAAGTAAGAAAATGAGCCAGGGTTGTCTTCAGAGATGCACGCGTCTCTGCTCAAGTCCGACGGGAAACTGTTCAGTTCCTTGCCCCTGGATCGGTCGAGATTATACGGCCGGGCTTTTACAATAACGGGTGAAAATTGCGACTGTGACGGTGCCGGGCTTAAGACAAAGGCAGCCGGCCGCCTCCAGGCTTTTGAAGCCGGTGAATACAAAGATCTTGAATTACAATTGGTCCCGGAAATTTGTGATTATTAAGAAAGAAAAATTTATCAGCGGCCAGCGGTGTACGTACCCCCGAGCGTGGGTTTTGCAGCGAAAGAAGTCATGAAATATCTTTCATTGGCCGTTTTTTTGCTCTGCAGATTTATTTCCATAAAAAAAATTTAAGTCAAATTTGGAACAAGCCCCGCTGGGTATATCCGTTACAGAGCGGATTTGTGCACCGCCTAAAAAGGATACATATTTCTCGAATTCCTCTCATTAAAGTGACTGTGGGTTATTTACTTTTTATGGTACTCATTTAAACAAGAGGGGATGAATTTGACAAAATGAAAACAGTTGGCAAGAAACCCCCAAAGATTTGGTATCTTGAATCGAGACTAATCAGGAGGAGATTTGCGTTTTTTCCGTTTGCATGCGTCGTCATCACTGGGAGTGTTTTTCCCCCCATCCCTTTTGTTGTCGGAATGTTCCTTTTATCTTTCTCACTGTGCAGATGCGTTTTTCCAGCGCCTGCCCGCTCGCCGAATGCCCCCGGGAGAATCGGTCGGTGTCCTGCGGCGGCAAGGAGACGGCTCCCTCTCGCTCGTGCAAATCGCGTTGAATTTCGGCAGGTGCACCCGAAATGATTCGTTTTTCGTGAGCGTCTGAACTGTAAGGGGCTGCCGGAGGGACACACGCAAATAATGTCATGCTCTCCCTTCCCGGAACTGTCTCTCCTTCTCGATACACTCGAGCACTGAGAAATACCTCCCTGAACGGAAGAATTGGAAAATCTTTCTCCTTCAACCCTCTCAAGGGTTAACATTATTTTGGACAGTATAAATCAATATTTCAGCCCTACTGTCAACTTTGTGCCGTGAGAAGTAGTCCACAAATCATGCTGTGCTTATTTAGCGCTTGCCTGTATTTCTTCAAGGCGAACTAAAGAGGGACAGTGGTGTATCCAGTGCCCCCACGGATTTTTTTTTTTTTACAACGAATACTTCACAGGAAAGAAAGTAATCGGTACATTTATTTATCAAATATTATCACCCAAGCCCAACCCCAAACCATGAGAAAACAACTTCGTGAAATAAAAGTAACGATATCGGGACCGCGAGTAAGGCTTTGGATATGTTTTTCTTCCCCAACGTCATGTTGAATGAGCCCAAAGATTATTGCACTTTTGAATTTGCCCCCCATACCTAAAGCTTTTTATGCCACTGAAGAGGGAGCAACGAAACGTGATCATGTATCCTCTTTTTTTGAATGAGACTTTCGAAACTGTTGTTTGTCCCTTCTCACAGACCATCTGCAGTACAACCGTTAGTATTTCTTTCAACCGCAACATGCGAGGTGAAATCCGCCCCAATATATGCATCTTTTTTCGATATTCTTCCAATGCATTTTCGGGTGTTGACAAATTGACAAATTGTGGCGTATCATTCTGGCTAAATTCCAGTGTCTGGACGCAGATGCCAAACTCTTTTACATGAAAACGAGCGGACTCGAACGCGTACGTAGGCATGGAACACTAATGACTACGTGTAATAGTTAAATACGTCTCGACTGATTGAGTTGAAACTTTGTATAAGTACATTTATGCATATATGCATAGAGAATGGACTTACTCCCTCGTGAGTGGAAACCGTAACTGCATGCGTCATGAAGCCGGGTCCAAAACGGGCTTCTGCGGCTACAGCTACGCCTATTGTCAGCACGTATTCATGAATTTGCAACTGCGGAGGACGTGGGCCTAGCTCTAGACGCCACATTCGCACATGGCTGGAGATCCATCTATTGGGCAGAATACGTCATCGGCATTGACATGGTCACCGAGCGATTTTTAGGGTTAAAGTCACGGTGACGCCAGCGTGTCGCTGCGTAATAAGCTCTCAGGCCCTAAAACTAGACTAGATTTCTGATTGAAGCTTGTACGGAGAAAGATTGTTTGGCCAAACAAACTCTTAGGCCAAATCAAACCATGATCATAAATTGAAGTCATCAGAACACAGACGGGAAGAAGGGGGGGGGCAGGTTGCAGACTGCAGATTGGAGTATCTAAAAATAAACAAGCAGTGTAGTGGTACAGCTATTTTGTTCATTCAAGCGCAGAGCCTACCTGTTATTTTGGAACAAGGCTTGACACAATTTCATGATGATTGGTCGTTATCTTTTGTTCAAAGAAGTACCCAGATATTTGAATAGAATTATTTTCTACAGAGATTATCTTCATTTTGCGATTCCTGACGATGTTTTTCGATCAATAATACTTCAACTTAAAAAGTAAGTGGCATAACACCCATCAAGCGAGGCATTTTAGTAACTGAATTTCAGGTCAAGAATTTTAAAAAATCATTTTATTTCTAAACGGCACTTTCGCTGACTATCTTCCAGTACGTTCTATCCTGGAAAGGTGGAAACAACAATGATTCGTGTCGATTTTCTGCGAGAGAAATACACGTGTCGTTTTATGTCAGTGTTTCATTGCTCAAAACTCGAGAATGAAAGGTTTGACCCGGTTTTTGAATTGTTACACCTGTGGTTTTATACCCTGCACTAAATGTCGATCAGAATGTTAGACGCGCTTCGGGGTTTAGGTAAACTGACAGCGACTTTTGGGTCACATGGGCTTGCCAGAGAAGCCACCGTTCGTATAACCTACGAGACCGACTAAGCTCTGTCTCGTGTCCGGGAGTAACAATTGTCCGTACCATGGATATACCACAAATCCACAGGGATTCTATCAGAAATAATACGATTTCCAGCATTTTGCCAAAGAGCTATAGTAAAGCGCCTGCTCGTTCAACGTCACAGTCGCATATTTTGCCCTCCAGGGGAACTTAAAGAAAGAAGACTAATTCATTAAATGTTAACAACAATCTTCCACTGTTATGAAAACACTAAATAATAAACAAATCTAATGAAAAATAAATGAAAGTGCAATCATACAGTTTGAGGTAAAACTAGCAGTGCATAGGCAAATAGCTGGTAAATTTTTATTTTCATTTTCCGCAGACCGTGAACAACAACCGTAGCTATATCTTTCATTCGCAAACGGTTCAACGGTGAAGTTGAGCGTTCTTTAGCATCCCTACCGTTCGTGCCTATCTAGCACCGCTTCAGTACTCAGTTTAACCATGGCCCCGGCAGCGTTTTTAACCGCACCGTCGTCAACAACCCAAGGCCTTCTCTGTATACATTTTCCCGGGCGTTGGCCCCGGCTGCACCCACCCTGGCCGGCCTCGTGCATGATCGTGGCGATTGCCAATAAATTCGTTGTTTTCGGGGGCCGTATATACCTCCACAAAGTGAGGATATATAACTGTTTGTTTCCGTAACCCATTTCGACTTTGTTTGGTTGCAAATCAGGCTAATAGGAAGTAGCCCCGGCGTTTTTAAACACACAAGTGCGTGAGTTACGACCAGTGTGCGTCCCCTCTCCTTCACGTTCTTTACTCAAGAGCTCCCGGTCTTGGGGAAATTTAACATCGATTAGAAAATTGCCAATTCATCAGCCCAGCGACGTTTGTCAACTATTTTAGGGGATAGACTCGAAAGCAGGAAGCCGGTTGACAGTGTGAAACAAAGACAGTTAAATTGCGTTGAATGCCCGGTTTGACTTTTTTATAAAACGGGACGGGTCAGCTTTTTCGGTCGTGTGCGCAGCTGTTTTTGGCATAAATCTATCAAAAGCTGGGGTAATGAGGCCTTTTTGGGAGACCATTGATGACAGAGAACTTGACAAAATATTCCTCCATTGCGGGAAAAAGAAATAAAAGTACACAATATTAGTGACGGATCGATCTTAATTTTTAAAATCGTTTTCCCGTGTTGTGAGGACAGTATCGTAACAGTTACAAGGTACTCGAGCATTCACTGAAAAAATGCTTCATTAGTTAAGCTTTCTTCTTCTTCCGTGAATGCTCAAACAAATTCCAATGGGCTGTATCCACGACTTTGAACCAAGCACTGTCCATTAATGTGGCTCATTGAACAGTGCATAGGCTTTCGTAATATGTCATACCGGAATAAACATTTTCAGTTTAAAAAGCTATTTTCTATGGTGACACGTTTGCCGATCGTAAACAGTTCACCATCCTAGCTTCTTTCCCTAGATTTCAACTCTTGCCCTGAGGGCCAATTTCAACAAAGACATGGATTGGCACCTGACGATATCCAATCCGTTTTATCCCATCACTTTTCACGCTTGTAACTCATGGTATGGTGTGCGCGACACGACACGAACGACATTTTTTCCGGGAAAAAGACCAAGCGCATTAAGATAAGTGGCGCACGCGCAGAAGTTGACCTGTTTCCACAAACCGTCGCCAGCTCTACGAACTAGTTGTGTGGGAGCCAGTGCGGTGAATGAATTCCCCCGGGATAGGAGGAGGAATGGGCGCGACAGGCGTGCACTGAAGGTGCAGTGTTATTGGTTGGAGAACTAGGCTTTGTGTTTTTATCATGGCCCAAAGCTGACACTCACTACGGACTGACGAAAAGATCGCGTCAAGCGTTGTGACCGATTTCGGTCAAAATCGCGATATGCTCATCGCTACAACGAAACCTGAATAAACATTCTCGGTCACTGTTTATCCCATAATGCACCACCCCGTTCACATTTCTTTGATTTTTGTAACATAAAGCGACTCATGCCTATTACTGTATATACCTTGCTCGTTTGCAACAAGGATCTGTCTGGGGCCAATTTGAATAAAGCTCTTGGCCCATCAGAGAACCTGGTCCAAGCCAAATTTCCTGGCTGAACACATTCATCATCAATAGGGAGGAGACCAGGGTCTAAAAAGACGGGATCGATACGATGAAGAAATCAGCGAAGTCGATTTACCTAACCGATTTACCTTGCAGTTTTTACGGGTGCAGCAGTCTGGATTCGAATCGGAGCATGAGAGGAAATAAGCCAGAAAAAAATGAAATATCTGAAATAGCACTTCAGCGAAGACACAGCCATTGCCGCAGCCCGAATTTTGTAAAACATGGCCATGCGCATGGATCTGTCAAATGTCATTCTAGTTTATTTCAACCTTTCCCAAAATGCCGATGTACTTACAGAGTGTTAGCATTTCTCAGCGAACTCGACCATCAATCTGTTTTCGCCGGGATAAAACATAAATCGTTATTCTATCTTTAATGCCAAAAATTAGTGGAACCCTTCCGTTCACGACTTATGATTTATCGAAAAACAAAAACAAAACAAAACATAAAACAACTGAATGACCCCTTTTAATGGAACTCGTGGGCCTCCACAGGACCGTTGGACGTTTGTGTAAACAAACGAGGGCCCCTTTTCTGTAATATGGCAAAGCGGCTCGTAAATATTGGACTTTGTAGTCGCGCTTGTACTTACTTTACGACGGGAAAAGAATCAAATGAAACTGTGATAAAAATAAGTCCTCAGAAACATGGTTGACAGCGCTACATGCAAATCCAAGTAAAATACAATTTTTTGGGGAAAATTTTGTCCTGTTTCATTATTTGTAAGGGTGGTTTTGATGTCACACGAATGTAGACTGTTGTGAATTTTTTTTCTCACTTTCCTTAAACTGATCCTCACTTTCCTTAAACTGACTCCTAGACTCACATGCGCGTGTTATAGTTGTCAGTGCGCATTGCTATCATGTGCATTACAGGCAGTGAGTGCCTTCTTTTTCATGAAATTCCAAATACCACACCACACCGGTCGTCCGCCTCATCAAACCTCGTTGAGGTGTAACACAATCGGTTTCCAACCAATCCAACCAGTTTATCGTTTACAAAAACGGTTGCTGAGTGGTCCGCAGATCAACTTCAAACAGGTCGAGTATGGGCCTGGGCAAAACAAAGAAAGAAATATGCATCCCCTCATGGCAAACGGGCAAAGCTCAAATACACAGAGTGGAACAGTCAATTCTGTCTGGTACTAGACTCATATTAAACATGTATTCTGTGAATAGATTACCAGGGACAAATCTAGTAGTGGTCGTCTCTTGAACCAGGGAGCAATGTTCGAGCTTGCCTTAATTGCCCAACACTGCTTGAATCAGCGGATGTAAATCGGCATGTTTTCATGGGACGTGATGGCGCCCCCTAGCACCCACTCAGCAGTTGCACGTGCTTGCGAATTTTATTACATCTAATTTCAAGCCGTGGTTTTCTTCCCTGCAATTATAATACACTATCGACAGAAAAATGATTCTTGCCGTTATTTTAGGGATGTTTTCGGTCTGTAAAAATGTAACTCTAACAAAGAAAGTGTCGACCGGTGCCAATGAACCAATGTCTGGGCAGCAGACGTGACCTTCTGCGTTTAAGCTCACGGAGCCAGATGGCTCACAACTTTACCATTCCTCGTCACTCTTTTTTTCTCACTAAACCACTTGGGCCAAATCCCCAAGAAAATGCAGCAATATGCGAAGAGGGTATTGATAAACGGAAAATAATACATCATTGCTGTTCGCTTTCAGAAAGCAAGTACAGTTTGAGGTAGACAGAAGACTGAGCGGAGAGATGAGCAGGGATACAGATTATGATCTGAAGAAATATCACACTAAAACACAAAACATAGAATGGGAAAGTGCAGATTCACCAATGATGACTGACATTTTGTGGACGGAATGTATACACATGCAGACAGGGAGACTGACAAACAATTCTAAAACAAGGCTTTTCGAAGAGAGAGTCCTGCAACTGACTAGGAAAGCAAGAAGTCAGCAGCCAACACTCGATGGACAGTCATCTTAGTTGCTAAGTAGCCAGCTAACTCAGCAGCCAGAATTGCTTTCAAGGGCCAGGGAGGAATTCAAACAAACAGACTGATGCAAATGTGATTGAGAGCTCTCAAAGAATAAACCAGACCGTATGTTTCCAATAATTCCCGACGTCTCGTTTTTGTCCAACCAGCTTGACCACTCAAGCCACTCGCAGAACAAACAAGTAACTGGCCAGACGACTGGTCAACCCGCCAACAGAGCAAACATGAAAACACCGTCCTCGACAAGGTTGAATCACGCCGCACCCCGTCTATGGTTTAGTCAACTCGTCAACCCATTCCCCAAACAACCTTTTTGCAACGTTCCCTACCGGTCTGTCCCACCTTCCATGCTACCGGCCGCGCATCTACTAACACATCCCGTGTCGCGGGCCACGCGACCAAATCGCCCGCGGCTGTTGGATGCTGACTTCTCTGTTATATTCATTCCTCGGCGTTTCGCTACTTTTCACACTTGTGTCATCAGCCATCGAGTGCAAATCATAATAGCCGTCATGCTGTTGTAGTATGACGCTAGTCTAACATGGCAAGAGATCGAAGGATTGTGGACACACTAGACATGAGAAAAGGGGATGAGGAAGTAGAACCCTTCCGCTGTAATTAATTAAACGATATTGAAATTGCAGAGTAATGAAGGGGGCAAAACCTCCGATAGAAGGGATGCTTTTTAAGTTTATGGTACAAAGAGGCGGGTATATGGGATCCCTTGGGAACCATAGGAATTAATCGCAGATGACTGGTTTTTATTTCCAGTTAATCGGGCCTTGGATCACCTGTCAAGGTGGAGGCGGGACGTTGCTGGGCAAGGACGGGGGAGAACTGGCTGGCTGGACCGAGAGAAGGGGAGGCGGGGCGGAGTTTAATGGCAAGAAAGGAGAGGGGGAGAGTTGCAGGAGACGATGCTGGATTTCTATATGTCCCTTTTGACTAGTTACATCAGTGCAATGATAGGGAATAAGCGGTAAACTTATCTGATTTTTTAAAAGTATGTTAAAGTTACAACTTTGTTTTTTTTTATGAAACAGAATAAAGTATTACAAACACAAGCATTAATGCTGTTCTTAAAAAGTGGCATTATAGACTACAATAGAGTTTCCGTGGCGCAGAATGGGGTAGAAAAACCCGGAGGACGAATATTTTCCAGGACCGACGAAAATGAAGAAATTCAGACGGCACAACCCGTTGAACAACAAAAGGATGACCATGGTGGATTTACAGACAGATAAGACAAACAGACCGATAGGCCACTGATAAACAAACAGTTGGTGGTTACACGTTTAGGAGTGCCAGAGCTCGCTGGGATCCTGCAAGGTACAGGGACAAAATGAGACAGTGTTTACGGGACACTTTGCATGAATCTCGCTCGTAATTGATTTTGTATCTTCAACAACGGCAACTGTGCCTGAAATATTCAAAGGACAACCGCTATCGCTTACTCATAAACAGGTGTAAACTTACTAGATCAGTGGACCGAAAGTTTATCTGAAGTAGAAAGGATAGAGGGTAGGAGTTGTATGACCTGCAAAATACGATTGTGATTATGCATCCCAAGATGGCGGCAGGCAGGTTTGTCGATAAGATTACGAAAGACAAGCTGACAAAAGAGAGTAAAAATTCGTAATGTCAGCGTTGAAATTTGAATGATCCGGGTTAAGAAGAAGGCGTTAAGTGGACAATTTGATGGAGGGAGATAAAGGAAGGTAACGCAATGTCGGCATAAAAAGCGGAAAATTACTCCAACATTTATGTACATTAATTTGGCCGCTCTTCTGAGACATTAACAAGGGTGGAGGCTGCAACGATCCGTACGTCCCCCCTCTCAGATGTTGGTTGCAACTACAGCTGTTGTCTGGAGCAAACAAGGCAAGGGTATTCGGTCCATCTGTGCTGAAATGAAATATCATCCACTCAACGATGTTACACTTCGAGTACTGCTGAGAGCGTGCTCGGGAACTCAAGCGCAGACCCGCGAGCGAGGAGGCCGGCAAAGTGACGAGTCCCGTCGACTACCGGAACGTGTTGCGCGGGCAAATTCTCCACCACAACTTTCTCAATTATCTTCGGGGTGAACGCGGAATGTTCTGGGGAGCCTCTCTAGTCATTGGTACCCTATAATCACCAACGATGAGCTTGTTTCTAGGGGGGCCTTAATCGATTCTTCGCTTGCCTCGTCACGTGTTCATTATTCGGCACTACGCTCATACCGTGCTGTCTTACAGGGGTACCAACAACAAAAACAAGTCGCACCAAAGTTTCTCAATCACTTAGGTAGTGTCTTTGACACTCAAAAAAGGCGTGCGTATCGCTACTTTTCTTAATTTAAATCCAAGTAGTATATTAGTTAATAAGTTTTTTCCCCGGTGTAGCTTCTGGTTCGTGTCTGTGTTGCTTAACTCAGCGGGCCAGGCATGCGATACGATGGGGCGTCAGCACTCGCCGACTCTGCTCCCGAGTCATTCGATGCCGCAGTATCAGACTAATGAATTGGAGACCGGTAAAATATGAATTACTTCTGATTAATTTACAAGACAACTGTTTGACTTTTCGTCTTGTGTGTGTGTGTGTGTGTAGAGGAGCTGGCCCTCCATGTGGTCGGACGCATCTCGTCTGGTGACTTTGGGAGTCAATTTGCCAGATTATTCCACAAAAGCGGAGACGAGTCTTTTCTGCCAAAGACAAGCAGCGTCCGGGTCCGAGAGCCACCCGCCACCCGGTATCCCCTGGTCCTTGCCACCCGTCACATCTCCCCCAGACCGGTTTCCTTAATTTTTCTTCCCCCCGTCCGGGTGCCAACCCCTGTTAAGTCGGGTTCACCCGCTCACTGACACAAAGCGCCGGGGCGTTGCGCATGCGTGGATCCCACCTGTTAGAAGCGGCGCGTAGTTTGAACCCCGCGCAGCCGGCGTTTCGGCGCGCTGGACTTTTCGATTTTTTTAGGGCGGGGGCGGGGGGGCTTCGCACCGTTCTTCTCCTGCCCCGCCGGACTTTTTCTCCCGACATATGGTGCTCAATCAGGCTTTGCTGCCACGTGCCGCTTAATGTAATGAATTGCTCTCGTGAAATACTACCTCGTGGTGGCCTTTTCAGCCCGCTTGCACCGGGTTTTCGCCTCTGTTTTTGCTGAAGAGGCTGTCTTTGGGGCCGTAACTCCGGTCGCTCCCTGTTCCCGAGGAGTGGCTGCAGAAGCCACGACCAATCGCGTGGCGTAAAAATCAATTAGGCGCCTGTGTTTCGCCCATCTCAGTTTACAAAAGCAATCGAGTCGGATACATCTCGGGGAAAGAAGAAAAGAAGAAGAAAAAATGCAGGGACTGGGATTCTGCCAGTGTATGACATAGCGTGCAACGCTTTTTTTAGCTGGTTACCTATATATGCATGGGGTAGTCTTGTTTTGTCTAACTCACTAGTGGTTGCTGGTGTACGCGCATGTAAAGCTCGGGGCTCGCCAGAGGGGCAGATGTTCCCCAGTATCGCAAGCGAACTCCCCAACTAGCCGGAGCGAGTTTGGTTCAACCCATGGTGGCTTGTTTAACCGACGTGCATCTGTTGCCAGGCGAATGCCCCCAGGTATATAAGGGCCTGGACCTCGCCGGTCGCGCCGAGATAGTGACACCATCGTAACGTCCTTTGCAAGTCGTCTGCAAAAGCACTGGCGCAAAAAAAAAAAAAAAAAAAAAAAACCGCGAAGTGCGCGTCTGACTGGCTCGACAACTTAAGGTTTGTTTTCTGTTTTGCGGTTTAAAGTAAATATGACTTTACACTGCGCTGCCGATGCCTCGTCGTGAAGGTTTCGGATCGTCATCGAATAATGGGCAAAAGCATGAGTCAAAATTGATCAAAGGAGGGACTTTTTATTTTAAGGAGTTGACTCATTCGGCATCACCATTCGATTGTAATCATCAACATCCCTACACCAGGGAAACAGTCCGTGAAATCTAAGATTCAAACATCAGAGACGGCGTGAACAAATAAGCGTACCACGTCAAACAGGAATCAAGCCAAGGCCAACGTGCAAGTCGATAAACTTTGCAAAGACATCCCGAAAGTCCAAAGAAGACTGAAACAATTTTGACGAGGTGACAAAGACGACTCGGGCCAGCCCATCAACATCATGCCCAAGACAGTCGAGAGTCCGTCCGCATCGCCGTCCTCACCGGCCAGCTTCCATGCCTCGGAGGCCCTCCTTCCCGCAGGTTCCTCGCCACTTCTCGCCTCGTCACACCACCAGCATCAATCCGCCGCGGCTGCTGCGGCGGTTTTTGGCCTTCTACCCCCGTCGTCGGTGTCTAAATCCCTACCGGTCAGCGTGGTAACTCCTAGCGGTAAGTTGGTCATTTTTCCATACCTTAAATTTTCTTTGAAACGTGAGGAGTTGTGTTTTTATTGAGAGATGTTTATTTTGCACACATCCACAAACTTCATTGACCTTGGCTTTATCATCTAATTGTTAAACTCATCAATTTTAAAAGCTGCGGCGAAGTTTACTTCGTTTTTTTTCTTTCTGCATAGGTGAAATTTCGTTAGACACAATGTTGGAAAGATTTCCTTACAAAAGGAAGGAAAGGTGTAAACCAGCAAGCTACAAAACCAAATCCCTTAGTGACATGACGAAACATTTCAATACAAACAAATTTAACAAATAATAGCAAATAAAAAATTATTGCGATTGCTCTCGGCAGAGAGCAAGAAACCTAAACAGGCAAAGTGTGGGTCAACTGCGGGAGCCCCCCGCTTGCATAATTATTTACATTTAGACTTTCTATCAAAAAAACAGTAACCTTGGCCTTCTCTTATTTTAATTTAAGATAACCATACAACATGAGGCAAACTGACCTCTCCCATGTTTGGTTAGTACGGCTGCTGCATTCTCACTGACTTAACAGCAATGCTTAACCTTAACCTCCCAGGGTATATGTAAAATCACATTGAAATCGGAGGATTTGGGACTGTTGTGGTGGATATAGAATTTTGAAGAAGTAATGGATGGTTGTACATGCGTCAACTAAAACTACGAATCACATCGTATCCAAGAACTTCCGAACACGCATGAAGTTTTGCATGCCGAGAAAGAAATGAAGCATAACCTTAGATGCCCAACTAGCCAGCCCAGAAATCTGAATTGAACATAAGAAAAGAAAAGGTTAATTTCTTGCAGTGCTTCGAAGAACAAGCAACAAAAGGAATGCATTCTGAAGTTGAAATGATCAGGAGGGTAAACACGTCCAAGTTGTAACGGGAAAATGTTATCCTTTTGCTAATATCAAGGGACTTTCTATGGAGACCGCCTAATGTTGTCATTATTTGATATTCAGTTTAACGTAATAGTCGTAAATACTTTTAAGGCTATACTTGTATAGTTTGGAATACTCAGACCTGTAGTAAACCCCCTTGACAGAACGAGCACCTCGCCTGATCGCGAACATGAAATCTGCAAGGAGCTCGATTCTAAATTACATCACTTCGGCTTCGGAGGGCTGAAATTTGAACGTTGTGTAAATTCGCCCACTCTTAAACTTGAAAGAGCCTAAATCCCCAGCAAGCCGTCGGTGTTGGCTGCTAACTTTTTTTTACAATTTTTATTTTAACTACCTCTGTGTTCTGAGCCGAGAGCCGAAAGAGAGCAGGCGCGCCAAAGGGCCGCTTCCGTTGACGGACAAGCGGCGATGCAGACCGAGGGGACTTGGGGAAGGGGTGTGCGAGGCAGATTTCTTCGATGAGTGAACGGTGGGCTCATATCATCAGAACCGCTAAACCACTTCACTAAAACTCGTTACTTTTTTCCCTGGCACCTTCCCAACGACCAGGGCCTTGTAGAAAATATGTCATTGCTTTATCTTTTATGGCCCTTACATGAATTTTTAAGGCATTTTTAAGCGTATGAAATTTGTGCGATGTAAATTATGATTGTTCATTATTCTATACACAGGACCACACCGATATGCAAACGGATCGTGTCGGTAAACATACCCCTCAGACTAAGGGAGTAATTTGTAATGAACGAAATAGCTTTTGATTAAGAGTTTCAAATTCTAAAATTCCTGGCGCTCATTGTTACGTTAGGATCCACTGCGACAGGAAATCGGTTGTTTTTGCACACAGATAAGATTAATGCTAACTCATCTGGATTTGTGAAAAGAAGGCAAATCAGAACTGAAGGAATAGGGACTGTTAAATTTTCACTTTGAAATAGAAGTTCACGATCGGTCCATTTGTTTTCTTCCACATTTGCCATTTTATACTAGGCGTTTTTCTTAGCATTTCTTATGATTATTTTACTATTACTAACCGACAGTTAACACTGTTATACGACTTTGTATTTATCACAGTAGTCTTGGGGTGATTCAGACGTGCACCCCGGGATTTCAATCACCACACTGACCGCCTATGAAATGAATGTTCTTCAAACCTTACCCGAATCCCAAGTACAAATAATACATTGTAGCTACTGCACTGAAAACGAAATAAAAAGAAAGAACATTTCGAAGCCAATGCCGATACCTGACCAGAGCACCGGAAGTTTACACCTTGAAACCACTATGTCTGAACCGTTTAAAACGGATTTAAGATGTTATTTTCCGAACTTAATTGAAATTAATGGAACTGAAATCAGAAAGAGAGGTTTCCGCCCAGGAGTTTTGCTTCGATAGGCCTACGTGAAACAACTTATTGACATTAGATCATAAATTAACGGCTGATTATGGCCAGAGGTAGTATTAGTCCCTAGAAGTAAAAGTATCAAAGAGTATAAATTTTGATACTTTTGTCTAAATATTTTGTCTAAATATTTTGTCTAAATATTTCATGGCAAAAGACAGATCATGAGAGAAAGAAGTTGGTAGAGTATGCACTGTGAATGAACGTTGGAACGCTAGCCTCGCCACGCGGCCAGTGTTTTTGCCGTTCAAACTAACTAAAACCTAAAGGTGAACGGTTAAACGACTCCGTTTTTTAAGGATTTAAACCTCATTTGTATTCTGAATGTATTCAAACATTTTAGAGCTATTTGACTGTCTCGACGTTTGTGATTAGTCATGCTATGTTCCTTCCGTGGTTTGCATAAATTAGCATATATGAAGAGAACTCATTTAGTTAGTAGTCAAAACGTTTGGAGTAAGATACATCTTTATTTGCCAGCTTTGTTGCTAAACATTTGAATAAACTGTCTATGCCGACAGTCTTATGGGAAGGTCAGGCTGAAGTAGGGTCTGCAAAGGACTTCGATCCGTTTAATACATTCCAGAACACTCGTCTGCTACGTTAAGTTACACAATATGCTGTTGGAAGTATTTTCCAATTTAAATACCAAACTCAGCACGTTTGATTTCAAATCGAGGAGAGGCCAATCGAGGGTCCACAGGGGTGTCTCGGTCCCCTTTGGTTAAAGTCACCGTCTCGGTAATTATCCCCTGGAAGATGAGAACTCTCCTGTTTCATGGTGTATAATTTGCCGTTTACACAAAATGTATTCAAGTACAGCAACAGTGGCCGCACGGTGGCGCTTGTAGATTCACACCATTTTGTCAGGCAATGTGACGTTAAAGTGTATCTGACATGTTGCAACACTATACTGAGTTCGTCTAATAAAATGAAGGAAATGGCGCATGACTGTGACACAAACGGACGTCGCTAATCGATCGCTTCAGTAAAGCGAAAGGAAAATTGTAGAAATCCGTCATATAAATGGCACAGGTGAAAGTTCATACTATTATTGTATTCACTTATGTTCAGTCTTTTAATTACTTTTTTGAAAGATTAATCTCGGCAATATGAATGATTGGTAAAACGGCTGGGAAGGGCTTCTTGGCAACAAACTTCTATCTCAGTATGGGTGCAGCGCGCAAGTTATGATTTTCATGGAAATTTGTCCTTTAAATATGACAAATATAAGAAAAGACAATAAAAAACAAAGAAACGAAACCGGTGCTCCGCGCGAACATGCATTCAGCGACGAGCATGGCCTTTCGCCTTTGACCCTCGGTTGACCCCTTGTCAGTGGATGCATGGGTTTAACTCTCCCCGGCGCACATTTTATACATCAACGGTGTTTCTTTTTTTCTACGCGGCTGGATTAGCCCAGCACGTGCCCTCACACCGAACATTTCAGTGGCGTCTGCCCATGTCAGACGGTAGGCTTTGAGGCCAATTGTCGCAACCTTTTGCGAGCACGTGGCTGGCGATCCTCCTTTCCTCCGGACCATTTATCTGTTGGTTTGTCGATTACAGCTCGGTTTCTCGCCCTCCATACATCATTTTTTTTGGCATTTGTAATTGCGCGGTTGGATTTCAACAAAAGACGTCAAAGCTTCTCTTTTTTGATATTGTTGGACAGCCCATTCTGGGTTCATGCCCAGCTGCTTGCGTCACTGTGTGTGTCACGGTCTATGTATCTATTTCTTTATCACAATCTGTCACTGTCACTTTGAAGATTAACTTTCTTCCTCAAGCCTTTCACTCTGGGTTTCCGTCTAAAGATTGAGGTTTCAGTGCTGCTGTCACTATTCCTGCAACCAGTTTATCAGTCAAAATTTAATTAAGTTCTTCCCCGTAGTTTCGTTGCTCTCGCTACCTGTTAGTGTAGGTAATGACAAAAGAAACGAACGCCACAACAAAGATGGACCTTACAAAATGCTACCACACGGAACATTCGCCAGAAATAGCCTCCCCATCAGCAATATCATCTTCAAGGAAACCAACAAGATAATTAAAACCTTTAAAGAAGCAAAAATAGCAACAGTTACAACGAGAAACCAACAATGACAATTGAAACAGCAACAATTTTGCAGTTACTCCAGTAAAATCAACAGGAAAACCAATCTTTACCACAGATGGAAAACGTCCCGAATAAAGAAAACAATAAATAAACAAAAAGGCAAAAAAGAAAAGCACATGAAGAACCGAAGAAGACATAAAAATCAATCGTCGCAACAGTTCAAAACAAAGCGGCCATGGAATGAATGAAAAATAGAGATATATACATTTATCGCATGTTACTCAGGGTTTTACCCCAATTCATTGCTTTCGTTCTTCTTGGTCTCCGAGTCACAGAGGAGCAATTTCGCCCATTTTACGCCCGTTTAAGTTTTAGTGGAGCGAGGGTTTCACGCAAGAGCAGTCATGTATCACATTACGAATTGTGACTCATAAACGCACACTTTATTGATTCTTTTTAGTTGTACTCGTGCGCATAAAGACATCAACAATCCACTGATAGGTCGAGTGTGGAACCCGAAGAAACGAAAAACGCGGTTCATCATCAATCAGCAAGTTGTATGCGATAACACAGTTGTACTTTGCCACTCGGGCATGAATCAACCCCTCGCACGCCTCCTCCAAAGTTGTAGTTCTCCCCCCCCGGCCTGTCCTTTGTACGGGAACAAACACGACTATCGCCGGCACTTGTCTGCGGGCGCAGCCCGATGCTGTAGCTGCGGACGAAACTTTCACTCCAGCCCGACACCCTGCCGTCCAACGCCCTACTACCCCCAATAAAATCTCATAAAAATTACAAGTGGCAATTAAGCGCTTTCAGGAGCTGTCACAACGCATGTACGTATTCTGCAGTATCGAACTGGTCAGAATCGATGCTTGTCAAACTGAGCGGACGCTAAATGATTTGATCTGCATTAACACCGAATGCGACACTATGATAATGTTGGACATTGTTGCGTCTGACGGGGGGAAAAGAGTCCAGTGGCGAGTCACCGTCGATCCCCTCCAGGCAAAAATACCCAGTGCTCGCCGAAGAAGTCGCTTTTGTCCCGTTGAGTTTCAGCGGGTGGCGTGGAGAGTTGAATAAATCCACTAGATAAACTGGCATTGTTCGGTCCGGCTAACCGGACCAGTTTTGTTATTGTTGTTGTCCTTGTGTCTACGTCTTCACACGAGGTGAAGTTTTCTGTTGTTGGGCATCAGCCGGGGGCACAGTTAAATAAACTTGGCCATAAATTATTGATGACCAAATATTATATGAACGGGTGTAAGCGTGTTTGTGCTGGGGGTGTATCCGCTCTGAGAAAAACAGTTGAGGGCGTTCTAAAGGCGCGTGTGTCTGGTAGACATGCATGCAATATTTATCATGCCTGGCTACCAGGAGTGTATCATCCCTCATGTATAAAGTGCATGTGCTCACACTTTTCTTGATATCCATTAGCGGAAAGCAACCATATATATGTAATTACACATTGTGAAAATGAGTGTATCTTGGTACAATGGTCTAGAGACAGAGGCATTCATTGGGAGATTCAAATAATCTTACGACATCCCCTCCATCCTCCTTTGACAGCTTCATGCGCGAAAGTGGCCAAATGTCGGGGTGAATTACAACTAATACAAAAATTTTCCGGCCACCAAGCTTTCCCCTTATTATGTGCAAGGGCACACCTTACTATTATTTCATGCAACTGTTATATTTGTCCGGCACAAGGCGGCGCTAGCCAACCGTGATTTCATGACACTGACCCCGGTGCTACCATCAGACGAACCCGCTAAAACCTTGGCACAAACGAACGAGGGAACCTTTGATACAGCCCCGTTACACATCCATATGTTCCTCTAGCGGGTGTTATTAGTTCTTGACCTGGTGGACAAAGACCCAAGTGGGTTTGTAAAAAATCTATCGGTATTAATTTATTCATAGCCAAGAGCAAATTGAGTTCAGTGGTCTTTGTAATTTTAATTTGTGGTTGGCAATTATTGTTACATGTAGTGCGCGCACGTCTGGCGGTATTAAGCTCAATTTTTAACTGGGGACGCCTTCTACCGAATGTTGAGAAATGAAACATAGGAAACCTTCGTGTCCTTTCAGCCTGAATTACGTCGCGGGAAGTATCAAAACAGCATCCTTACCTTTCAGGGAAAAAACCCTGAAGATGCTGTAGTCAAGTCTTGCAAGTCAGGCACGACTCAATCACAATACATCCGTCGCGCGTTATTAATTAAATTAACGTTTGGTTTGTCATTATTCGCCTTTTGATTTGACTTTTTGATGAACTACAACTTTATCGATCAAAGTGGCGCAAACTAGGACACAACCTGATTTTCCTCACTTGAAAATACAATCTCAAATTTCATAAAAGTTAATTTGAACGGACGTGCCTCACAAACAAAATGTTTTAATGCATGTTTATTTCAAAGTATTTGACTACTAGTGCGCCTGTGTACAGGTTAGCGGAAAGAAGCTGAAGGGTATAAAAAGCGTTCGCAAGAGTGAAAATATTCATCATCACCGGACAAAGTTTCTGGAACTAATGCTTTCCAAGGGTGGTGTTATTGCAATAAACCTTTTCGACGTTCGCAACGCATTATGGGTTTGGATGACAAACAAAGCATAGATGTTACGCACAACCCTATCGGTGAAGTGTGCCTGCAAAACGTTAGTATGTTTCCATTTTGTTTCATACACCAGTTCAAGCCATCCTCTTCTCACAGAGTGTTGCATTATAGATTTGGGATGAAGATATTTACAAACTTCGAAGTTAAAAGCTTAGCTGAAAAGTAAACTTCAGGGAATCCCCTCCAACAACACAAGTTTTTGTCCTGGACCGTGCTTTGACTAAGATCGTGAATATCAATGCCCAGGTATTGGCCAATCAAATCACGACCTGTAGCTCGTTCATACAGCATTAAAAGATCAACGTTATTTTCAGCCAGAATGAATAGTGCCCTTAAAAAAAGAAATTAAGGGTGATTTGTCTTCTTGCAAACATTTCAAAATTGTTTGTTATTTTGAAATCCTTCCTTATATACTACGCATGCATCTGTGAGGTGATGAGCAAATACTTTAAAAATAATCTGAAGACAACTGAAATTGATTTTTTACTGGTTCACTTTTCCCTTTGGTTTATGCACAAAATACATGGCTTGTTTGTCATCCGAGCCCCATAATGCATTGCGAACGTTGAAAAGGTTTATTCTGCGACTAGAGGGAAGAAAGAGAAATTCGAATTCATTAGGGCAATTCGGAACATGTGTCATTGGCGATCATCCACGGTAATTTCGGCTCTCCCTATTAATCTGTTCCTTGCGCCGGTCATTAGCCCGCGCGCGAAAGGGGACGAGGGTGCCCGCTGACCGCACACCGACACGCACTTGCGGTCCGCTGACAAAAGTGGGGCCCGTCTTTAAAGTTAAACACACACGGACACAGAGCTTCCTCACTCCCTCGGGCAGGGATTTCGCCGAAGTTTGGTTCGCAACGCCGCTGTAAATGAAAGAAAAAAGAAAAAAAAAAGAAGGAGGAAGGAAAAGAAACGAAATAAGGCAACATGCGGCTGAGAGAGGACACATTTTACAAGTTGCAGCGAAATAAGAACTTTATCCCCCAAAGTTGTGTAATTGTAAATTTTTACGAGGGGCACGCGCGTGCACTGTGTGACAGGGGCTATATACCCTTTTTATCCCATTTTGGGATGGCGCTACCTGAGGATATGCGCTTAGGTAATGTCAACAATTTAGTTCTTCACTTCTTAGTTGCATTCCGGTTAGAATTCAACCACAATTAGTCGTCGGCCCATAACTCTACGCGAGTACCCTCAAACTTTAATGTTGCAAATTCACAGAAATGAGAAACTTAATAATTTCACTTTGTTCAACCGAAAATTAAATCTGAAATCTAAGATTTTACGGAGTTTCTTGTCAAGTAATGGGAAAATTTGGGATTAACTGGTCCAATGACTGACATACTTTAAATCAAAAAAGCAGATCCGCTGCAGAATCCGCTTTTTACAAATTGAAATTTTGCTTTTTATAATTAAACTGAAGACTTTGCGGCAGCATTTGGTAGGCCTATTGAAATGAATAGTAGGACAAAAGGAAGCTTCGGCATTAAGCTTCAAGTATATATTCACAATTGTGTCTCACCGCATTTCACCTGTACATAAAATGACCGGTGCCTTCACCTTAAAAAAGAGTGAAACAGTTGACCGGAGACGGTCCTGAACAGCGAAATTCCTAAGGCATCCTTTCAACGCGTTCCAAATGCTCAGGGAGTGAAAGCGTGACTACCCTTGCGCCACGCGAGCGCCTAGCGTTGTCCTCAGGCACACCTCAACGGTACCGCCAGCACAGAAACCTACTTGTGTCTGTCTAATCACGCACCTGTTGGATACCCAAGTGATTTGGGATCGACCACTCTGATTTTTTTTTTACTTCTCTGTCCTTTTTGAGCCGATTACTGTTATTTTCTGGGCCGGCAACTAGTCCCCGAACAGTCGTCACGTTTAAATGTTTACGGCCGTTAATGACCCTGTTCCCGCGTGCTGAGGCGGAGAAGCGTGAAATGGCCGGGTTGTCGCCGGTCGGCTCGCGGCAGAGTGGCCCGGATGAACTCCAGGTCTTACCAACCATGGGGTTGGGTCAGAAAAGGTTTGTGTGAGTGGAGTGGGAAGTTTGTCAAAGACAATTTTTGGTTTCAAAATTAAGGTCGAGGACTTTAAAGTGACTTTTCTATTTGGCTGACGAGGAATGTTTGGGGGCCAGAGAGCATTTACATTGTGCCACCTTATCTTTTGTCACTGTTAATCGTATTGTCACTACCACCCCGCATTGTCACTCTTGGACAGTGCTCTCGTAACTGGCACAGCCACTGTCACAGTACAGTGCATATCCGTCTTGAACAGAAGCAACCCTTCATCGGCTGAACAGGACCAGGTTGGTCGGGAGTGTTCAGCTTGCTGGTAGCGATACGACCGCAACGCGGGCTTTTCGGGCTAACGCGGGCTTGGAAAATTGCGCCCTCAATTGGTCAGCTCGGGGCGCATGGGGTCCGTTTGAAATTCCAAGAGTCCTATTCCACACTTGAAGGCCTCGTTCCGTGAGGGGGGCATTCCACAGTTTTGATAAGACATATAGTTTCAAAAACACAACAGCATCAACCTCCTATAGTTAAAATTCCAAGAGGATGTTTCAGGAGAAAAACTACCAAGTAATCTCAAAATTTTCTGTAGAAGCTTAAGATGGGGGTTGTGGGCCTCGATCAGGAGGGGTTGCTTCCGTAATCTTCATTACTACACAATATTCATCAAACTTAGCAAAAAAACAACAACCAAAAAACAAAAACACCACAATCCGCTTAACTCTAAAATTGGGGAAAAAACAATCAGTGTTTGTTATTTGGGGATTGACACAGTCAGTTCTTACCATCACTTTCGTTGCAGTCATTAAAATCATCAACACCATCAATAACATCATCCAAGTACTGACGTTACTGCAGGTTTTGCAGAGTAATTTGGCTGAAATGAAAAAAATAACCGCCTGAATGGCAAAAAGCGAATTTCCTTTCAGCCGTGCCTTGGCCAGATAAACACAAGACGAAATATATTAAAGAAAGAACATCCTGTCATAGCAACTTACACTGCCAACAAATTTAAAATGTGGCTCTGCATTTAACTAGTTTCACAACTTGAAGCCTAGTGAAATTTCAGGACAAATCCAGCGAAATCCATGACTATGTGTTGGATTATCTCAATTGAAAGAAGCTGTACAATACTTCCACAATTATGATTACAAAAACAGGATGACTACATTAGTGGCTGCACCTTGAAAACGGCAGGATATCAGTGGAGAACAAAACATGAATGCCTACTTCAAAAACAAACACAGATTTCATCTGAAACTACAGGGTTTGGAAAGTATTCACTGAAGACGAGATTCCCCAAAACCAGACCACATGCGATATTCCAGTTTAATTCGTCATAGCGAGAAAAGGGTTGTAATGAAACTCAATTCAGACATGTAATCCATACTTGTTTGATAGTAATTAGACTTTTCAATTTGTGCAAGAGCCCATCCGACTTCCGCATCGAGAAGAAGAAAAGCGGAGAAGAGGAATTGAAGAAACAAAATATATATCCCGGACATTTGGTTTTCTGCCCCTCAGCCCATCTCCTCAATTCGATTCCAAGTCTAAGTAATTCGGTCTATACTGCGGATTAGTGCGGGACCTAGCCTCACCGGGCTCGCATTTCAAGACGAAGTCTTGTGTGTGGGTGTGCTAAGAGTGGTACTTTGCCGACCGTGATGACACAGCACCGGCCGAGATGGGTAGGCGATGGCGGCCCGACCGCGTCGAAGACGCGGAACGTGCCTGGGCCAGCACTGTGATGGGACTCCTTTCGGCAAGGGATACCAACCATTTTAAGATAATTAAACCGAGTTATGAGGTAACCCTATCCTGACAATCAATATCAAGGACAGTGTAACGAGCATCTGCTCCTTTCAGTCGTTTTTATGACACAGATTTATAAAAGCCTCTATGATTATATTACGGAAGAAATCCAGCTACTGACCGCAAATCATGTCGATATTTCGATATTGCCGTCCGTGTGAGGTTACTTTTTACATTATTTCGTTCATTATTTCGCGTTGATTTTCGTTATGTTTCATTGATATAATATGTGTAGGGTTGATACTCGGTCATTGTACTGCATTGATATTTGTTAATTGTTCTGTGTCGATATAAAATGTCTTCTATGTCTGGACTTTCATGTAATCTTTTAAAGCATTTTTGTGGTAGTGTCACTGAAATTGTCACTGCAAGAAATCAGGCTGCATCCGAATCTCTCGTCTAGAGCTAGGTCTAGGTCTTCATTCCATTGGAAATGTGTGGAGACGCGCAGACAATAGACCTAGCCGTAGCTCTGGAAGCCCGTTTCGGACACGGCATCAGTCTCGGTTTCTTTCTTGTGCACTGCGAAGACACGTGACGGTTCATATTACACAGTTTAAAGGTAAATCGTATTCGTTACTGAGAGAAACTAATTTGTTTATGCGTTTCCATCTACTGGAATACAAAATTTAAGACGTCTCGTTCACAGGTGGTTGTTTGTTTTAGGGCATCCTCGTTCCCATGTCACTCCTGCGCTTCCACAGATACTCTTCACACGTTAACGGCAAACCTCGTCAAAAGAAATAGGATGAAAAACAAAAAACAAACAACCCAACAAACAAACAAACAACAACCAGTTAAAGTGACACACGTAACGGATCAGAAACATACAGGAAAGAAGAAAACGGTCAATCTCACAGACAGAGCGTCGACTAGGCAAACAGGCGCCAGAAACTTTCCCTCATCGGACCAAATTAATGTTTTCGACTTTAAAGAGCCGTAAAAAAGGCGGGCTGAGTGACTCCCAGCTTACGGACCAAAAGTGCCGCTCCTTCCGAATCACATCCAGAAATAGATACACGCAGAGGGAGAAAACCGGGTCAATCGTGTTTTGAATGTAACGCCACACCGAAAGGATTAACCCCTTGTCGAATTGAGCGAAGGAAAGGAGACAAGAGGAAGTTACAGGGGAGATAACAAGAAAAGTCTGAGAAAAAAAAAGAGAAAAAAAGAGAGTTGACAGTCTAGGTGAGGAGGAATTTCATTCCGGGTCTGGTTACCACCTCCGAGGTTTCTAACGCGACCTCAGCTCGAGAGCGGGAAAAAGATCAGGAATAAACTGGTGACAGGAACGACGTGAGTAATACGCGAATTTAATCAGAGGTTGATAGGCGCTCTCGCCCCAGGTGGAAAAGCCATTACACACGAGGCTGCTGGGGCGATTACTTACGTTCGTCCGGACAAATTAACTTTTTTTTGCTACGACAAAGTTACTTTATTTTCATTTCATTGAAACTCTTCCTAACTACTATGCGTACCGGGCAAGCAGTAACGAAAGACAACAGAGAAAAGGTTTTCTCTCAAGATGAAAGATTGTTAATTGAGGCAGATTAACAGTCGTTGTCAACGTATTCTGGTGTAATGTATTATTCACTTGAAACATGCCACACTCCACGTTCCAGACGGTGGGTCACTCTTGGTCGTTGGTTGTACGATTTCCTGAAGCGAGATCCAGTCAATCCGTCTTACTTAGCTGCAGCATGAAATCACACACAGCTGTAAGGGAAGTGGCTGCAGCCACTGCCAAAGACCCGTGTATACATTTCGAGCCGAAGCCATTTAATTTAGACATGGCTCAATTAATTGCAGGACAGTGTATGCAGCTCCGCAGCTAAACGCTTGGTGGCTCAGAGTAGGGTAGTTTCCTCTTTTTTTCCCAGCCACAAGTCGCCTCTCAGATGCAAACACACGCAAGGCTGAGCGGCGTATTATATTTATGACGGCCCGAATAAGTTCAACTTCCTGGAGAGAAATCCCCGCATCTGTTATCTGTCGTTACTTCCCTCCCCCTCAAGCCACGTCTCCTAACCATTCGGTCACTCGCTAAGTAATTACCTTCATAAAGTCTCATCCCTCCCATGAGCCATCTCGAACTCCCCACCGGTTTTGTGTGTACACAGGCGAGGCCCGATGAGACCGCATCAATACGGCTATTAGTTGATACAATCCCCGGAAAAGACTGAGTTAAACTCATCTCTTTCGCCCGAGTGAGGACGGAGACGAAGGAACAAAAAGTGGGAAGGAGCGAAAAAAAAAGAAGATCGCCGGATGCTCTTCACTTGGCATAACCACCCCGCTGGTGAAATCATTAATTTTTACGCCACGCGCGCGAGGGAGCGGACGTCAGCGGTCAGGTCTGACCGCAGGGTATGCCGTTTACCACCCATCCGATTCCCATGTAATTCTCGCTAGACCTTCATCATCATCATCATCATCATCATCATCATCTGCAGCAGCAGCACCAAATATTCCTTCAGGGACGTCCCCCCCTCTTCCCTTCACAGCTTATGGTTCTCATCTCCTTAATGGGGTGTCAGTGTTGGGCGGCATTTCGCTTGTTAGAATCACACTGCCCCCCCCTTTCCTTCGGTTCTCACCGCCAAGCGATTCCTTTTCTTAACAGTAATCTGTAATTTGTTACACCTCGCCGTGGTTGATACAGATCATATAAAGCTGGCCTCCCGTACACACTCGTGTGGAGAAACCGCCCGAGGGTAATGGCGGAAATCATCGTTTTGTTCCCCTACGGGCTATCATCGGTGCGAGTGCTGGGTCGAGGGGGCCGTGAGCAAATTGATGGATTTTGTTTAACTTGGGGGAAAGGTGTCGAACAATACACCGAGACGAATCGACTGTGATTTCTCACCACCCCCCAAAACCCCATAAATTGGTACCTGCTAAAAAAAAGGACAAAAATGTTGCAATCATGATTTAGCAACAGCACAGATATGATAATCCTCAACGGCATGATTGTTAATCCGGATAAACAAGAAAAACAAATGCTTCAAAATGTCAATAGTGGATATTTTGACGAGCATCGAATAAATATCAGCTGCATTCAGTAGCAATGGTCCTTCGAGAAGTGCAAGATAGCTTCGTGTCGTATCATTCGCGAAGTGACTGGCCTAATATACACGTACGACAATGGAGCAGTATAGGCCAGTGTATTTTTTGAGTAAATTTTCAAAAACAATCTGTCACTTCAACTTATCTTGAAATAGGAGAAAAATACGAAGAAAAAAAAACCTGAACCGAAGTTTTAGATCAAAACTGTTTCTCAGTGCAGCATTCCTGCCAAAACAGCGCAGTAATGACCCGGAGATTGCGGAAATTCGTACGCAGATAGTCAGCATTTATAAATCTGGATTCGCATAACCTGGATAAGCCGCGGTTTTTTTTTTATCAGAGCACAGACTTTTCCTTTAACATTCACGAGGGCCTTTTCAATCATTGACAGCAGACGGTTCGACGATGAGCGACGCAGCTGTCGTTGACTATGCCCGGAATCGGGACTTGATTAAAGGAAATAATTCGTCTGCTTCTGTTATTAATAAATACAAATAAGGTGCGAATAAAATCGCGAGAGATAGTAATTGGTTTTTCGGTTGGTATTTTCTTTCTTTTTCCCCCTTCCTGTTTCTCCTCTCGATCCACGCGGGTCCAACCGAGGTGATGAAGGCTGTTTGGGTCTGCTCGGGATTGTTTAATCGTAAAAGAAGGGTGGGAAATTAAGGCAAATAATCTAGGAAATTGGGCGTCAAACATGTGATAGATCGCAGCAGGTTCCCAGCACACACGTACCCCTACGCACGCACATCTCACACATTCGAATCGGGTTATATCGTTTATATGCGTTTCTTTGTTCAGCGGATTTCAATTAACAGCTCTGGGATGTCTCTGCTCCTTTTCAATTTTTCGACCCTCTGGGGATTCTATAATCATCGTTTGATTTGAGTCTGCTGACGACGGATTTATTTCAGATGTGTAGTTGTAAAAGTGAATGACCATTGTTACCTTGCAACGAAACTTCAAAAAAAAAAGTAAACCACAAAAACTAAATATATAAATAAAACAAAATAAAAAAGGAAAGGGAAAACTAGTCCTGAAAAGTTTTGAATGTGATTAAAAAACAATAATAATGCGTACAGCATCTTGAACACTTTTAATTGTAAATATGTAACCTTTTAAAATTAAACACCATTTTGGGAAAAAAAACGGGTCTCGGTGTTTAGAAACTGCTACCGCCGATGAAACGTGTTTTTGTGTCTTCCTTTTAACATTAAAATGTGTGATGCATCAGTACGGCTTTGTTTAACAAACAAACAAAACAACGTGTTTAGCTTTGGATTACTAACCCCGCAACACGTTCACGAACCGTTACCAAGAAGGCGTTAAATATTAACACCCGTTTTTACAGCGTAATATAGTGGTGCAAATTTAACACCGAGTTACAACCACTGTTGCACGTGACATGATGTTAACATAATGTGGTGTTCATTTGTATTGGTAGAATGGTTATTCAAATGTGAAACTCACCACGGAAGAAAAACGACACAACGGTTTTTACAGTGGTATTAAAATGGTTATAAGATCATCCAAAATAGATTCAACTATCATAACTTTCTTTGCTATCGTAAAGCCTCGATCACAACAATAGATGGGTAGGCCTATAACATTTTAAAGAAAGCGACCTCAGATGGTCAAAAAGTGACGCCACCATTCCACTGTTGTATAATGTATTCCAACACACAACAGCAAAACAGGCAATGCCGGAAAACATCGAGAGCTGAAACAACTTCAGTAGTCGGCAATAAAGGTAGAGGGCCTTGATCCCCACTCCCTCCTCTGTCAAGCGAAACCCGATTTAGCCCCGCCCTCTATAGCCTGTCACTCTTTTTTTTCGCCCAGAGCGAACTTTACTTCAAACATTATCAGACCCGTTCAGCTCCAGCGCCATGGTTTTGTCCCGGGCAGCGATCTCTTCTGGTCGCACGCTGAGTTATCACGAACTCGCTGTGGAGATTAACCGCCTTAATTACTCCCTAAACATATTTTCGGCCCACTTTTTTTTTCAACGTCCCAGCGTAAAACGCCGCACGCAGAGCCGATAAGATCCCGGTCCATGTAACGAACTGGCTGAAAGATAGGTTGTTATGACTTCGGTGACAGATTAGGGAGGGGAAACTGCAAAGCTAGTGCGGCTGTCCTGGGAAATGATATTTTTCAGAACTCGACCTTTTAGTATTTTTTCTCCTGCCACGTCTCTGGGGACTTTAGAGTGTATGAAGCCCTCTCCTTGTATTAGGAAGATTGAAACTAATGATAAATGCTTCCGTTGATGATTATTCGTTGTCATCTGTTTCGACGTAGTCGCTCTGCACTGGCCCGGTGGGACAGGCGAATTTGTTAACTTTGGCGTGCATTGTCAAAAGTTATTTCGCGCAAACCGAAGTCACACCACGGCGTGTGTTGCCTCTCAAGACGTAACAGTACACAGAGCTTTGTTTAAAATTTCCGCGCATAAGTCAGACGTGTATAAAGGTCTGTATGTTGTAGAGCCTGCACCCGAGCTGTGGTTGTATATCTCTAACTTAAATGAACATAGGAGACAAGGTAACGCCAAACTATGAGCTTAAGTGCGTACATTTCTACACTCTTTTTTTAAATTCCCGAACAGTGATATTGAATAACCCACATGACGGAGAAACAGTGATTCTTCACCAAGTCATGCTTTAAAATTGCAACGTGTAAGATTCGAAAATTCGATGTACCAGTATTAATTTCAATTGTGCATGGATTATTACCACCTCTGTTGGTAATGCTGATTTCATGAGTTGACTCAATCATGGACTGCAGAAAATCGTAATCTTTTTAAAATCCTGTCACTATAAACGTCCGAAACAGTCACCTTGCTTACAAAATACACTGAAAAATCCTTATTAGTAATTCTTTTTCTTTTTTTACTTTAAAAAATGGGGAAACGGTTAAAATGAATGCGTTATTATATACGACAAGAAGAACAGACGTGAAGGATTCATTTGCAACAGCAAATACTGCCTCTTCCTTGAGTACCGGGTAGCAACATACAAACAAAACTTTGAAGTTTGAAACGATGACGTATGCTGCATCGAAATAACAACTTTTAAACACGAGAATAATGATTCACTTCGGGCTACTGAATACACATCTGCAATGGGGAGAAAGGCGACACGCCGCCTGCGTCTCTACCATCAAGATGAATTATTAAGGTAATCAAAAATTAGCCAGAGATATCAAAAAGGAAGCGGTATAGTCGAGGAAGATAAATTATGGCATGCGACGTCCGTTTATACCGATGATTAGATGTATCCCTCGCAGAGATACCAAAACCCTCCTCCTGCCCAAGATTAATCAAGTTCCGGGATGAGTTTTTTACGGCCGTAAATTTCGACTCAGGATCGGACCGGACCGGGCAAGCATGGAGCCCTATCATTAGCTTCACCGGTGATGGTGAAGCTATTAAATAACAAACAAGGAAACCCTAGACCCCCGCCGACTGATTAAAATAACGACATTGACACTAGCTTTCTTGATAATTAAATACCACTGGAGGAAATATGTGTAAGTAATCAAAGTGATTTGCTAACGTATTCCAATTTTCCAGATGCGTTTGGTTATAGGCCCCGTTGACGTATCCACGGAGCTTAAAGTAGTGATAAATTCTCCATCTGATATCTTTGCAATGCCACTGCAAATCTGACGAAGATTACAACCGCTGAAGCAGTCAAATACAGTTCTTTGCCATTGCAGGCTTTAGATTACTGTTTTGGGAATGCAAAGGACGACGACGTGCCCTTTCAGAATTGACACAGACCTAGATGTCAAAGACATATTTTACAACCGGCAGTAAAGCGCCTTCAATGTTCACTTTCAATGTTTACTCACAACCTTGGAAATTTCCAGAAATTGCACAATCACGACGTTAGAAACACCAGCAGGGTGGATTTTGTCTTCCCTTCGGTACTGGACCGACGTGATAACATATAGCCATGTGTGTGTATTATAATAGAGCCGATTTTCTGTAGTTATGTTTCAGCATAAAAGCTTTGGCTCGATTTTCGCTTTTAATTTTAAAGCTCTTCATCATTCCATAATTTTTCCTTTTGTCACATTGGTACCGTATGTGGCTTTTTTCACTGTAGTTAATCCTCCCATTATTTGGGTGATTGCTTTGCTTTCTCTGTTTTGTTGTCTTAGGTATCTCAAGGATGGGGCTTTGTTGCTTCTCACCGTCAAAGAATGTAAAAATCTCTAAAAATTAACTCTAGTACCTCGAGTCTAGTATTAACAGTCACAGACAGTTAAAAATTCCCTCAACTTCTCAGAGTACAGCACGTAGACGTTGCATAATATGACTTTAATTATTGGACATGCTTGGAATCATGAACTTAAGCGGTCGTCTAAGTTTGTCCTGTTTCAGCTATACTTATCGTTAAAATATCGTTGCGTCTCTAGCACTCGGTGTAGTTTTTTGGCATTTGTGTCTGCGGCCATGTATGAATAACCTGGCTACGACCGCAAATAACACACAACTCTACGTAAGCCACTTGCTTACGGCTTCAAACATTTGCCGTTGACGCTTGTGCCATCACCAGCCGCAGACATGTCACACGAGGCGTTTTGTTATGTTTCATCTATAGCAAGCGCCGAGAAAGTGCCATTCCACTAGTTACCACCGTCGTTTCATTAACGAGTTTTCTTTTTAAGAAAACTGCTGTGTGCAAGCTTAAAGGGGAGAAATGCTATGATCGGTGGGAAGGCCTTAATATGCTTTTAAGAGCGGAAAAACAAAATGTTGCTCTCGTCTGGTTTTATCGTTACAGTGTCGGGGAGCAACGCCCACGGCATGATCACGCCCTCTAACATCACCTCGTCGTTAGGTGAGGAACTACTGATGGATGAGTTGATGTACAACCGGCGTCGCCAGGTACATGCAGTAAGCATCACGCCCTTCTTTGTTGGTTGCAATAATAATTATCCACTTGAACTGGTCGTGCTCAAGGACTCTTGCGCAGAGTCGCCTGAATACAACTGTCACAAACAGAACCTGCTGTGACTCGCTATTCGGAATCGACTAGCACCGGCGGTTGCTTTCAGGAGCACCAAACCAAAGATCTTTGTCTTGGCGTTTCTGTACCTGATTCGGAATTGGAAGACCAGCGACGTCACTTTGGACTTGACCGACATGACGTGGATGCCTACTTTACAAAAGTTACTTCTGAGTTGTGATATGGACTCGACAAAACCATCAGCATTATAATGTTGGGACTCGTTACGTGACTTGATACTTGTGACTACAAGTCGACAAACATGTAGTCGAATGACATAATGACAGAACTGATTTGTGCACGGAATGAAATGATCTGTGACTTGTGACGAAATTTGACAGCTGATTATGACTTAAACTGATTTTTATGTCTCATACTGAACCTTGGTATAATCTCCTATCTCAAACGTGGACATACAGTCATTGCGACAAAAGCAAGTCATATACCGGGCTCACGGAGGACACGTAAAAAGTCTGGACTCGCTATGCCCTTATTCAGCCAACATGGGTTATTGAAGCCACCGGCGGCCATCTTACTGTGCCGAACACAAAGGTAATACAAAGGCTTGCTTGCCATTGTTAACCAAGTCGTTGGTAGCAACAGCAGTTATAAAGGCACAACAGCCAGCGATCACCTTTGTACTCGACACGGTAAGACGGCCGCCGGTAGCTTCATTCTATACCAGACCATTGCGAGTCCGTGACCAGCCAACGGAGACGCAGATGACGAGACTAAAGACAGCAAGTCGTATCGAAACTCGATCTTACATCGCTCAGGGCACGGACACAATATAAAACGGGCTTTCGACACAATTAGACAGACATGACTCACATCTCTTCAACTTCTTCCTTTTCTTGTGCGTTTTCTCCCTGCAGCGGCGAAACCGAACTACTTTCACACCGCAGCAGCTCAGCGAACTGGAGACGCTTTTCTCCAAGACGCATTACCCCGATGTATTTGTCCGCGAAGATCTCGCAATGCGCATCAACCTCACAGAGGCCAGGGTGCAGGTAACAAACAGAAATATTTACACAGAGAAGATGCCTCCGTTCACAAAACTAGCGCTCTATACGTTCTTCCTAACGAAAACTGTTGTTTAAATATGTTCACTTTTTCTAATTAATACACCAAGAATGATACCAGTTTCTCCAATCCCTTAGTGATTAATATGGTCTTTGTCGGTAAAAGCACGTTCATAAAAAGAAATACGAAACAAAACAAAAATCCCGGTATGTAACAAGTGGCAAGCATCCAAAAAGTAAACTGTCATGTTAAGATAACAGTCGACTAAGATAACAGAAGGGAAAAAGATGTGAGTTTAATATCTGTGAGTTTATAAGAAAAACTCCAGAAAACCAAGCCGTGTGAAAAACTGTAGTGAAAAACTTCTGTCCACGACTGTCTTGTCATCTGACATAGCAAGTTTCTCAAAGATTTTTAATTTCTTTCGAACACTGGCATCATTTCAGGTGTGGTTCCAAAACCGCCGGGCCAAGTGGCGCAAGATGGCCCGTCAGAGGCTCGGTATCGACCCGTGGCGCACCCGCCAGATTGCCGGCACCTACACTGGAGCCGCTGGTAACGTCGGCTTCACTGGCAACCCGTGGCTGGCTGCAGCGGCCGCGGCGGCCGGGGCGGTCCGGCCGCCAGCACTTACGTCGACCTCAGCCGGGTTTCTGTACAACGAGACCATGGCAAGAGCAGCGCATAACTCACTGCGAGAAAGGTGAGTGGTTTTGGATCTAATGAAGTATCCTTCCAATCCTAATTCGAAAAGTTGTAACACTTGAACATGCAAGCATTGAGTAAGCACACTTGTAACTACCATAACCAACTTTTATACTTCAGAGTAATATGCATAGACCCTTACCCTTCTTCCAAATCAAAAGAGCTAAAATAGGTTGATAAACGCAGTCCTACTCCCGTAATCAATCGCTTGTGATATTGATAGTGATATAAGTTTGTATACGCCTTGGATAGGGACTGCTTCACAAATGTCGCGGTTAGGATACTACACATTTACACATCTCCAAAAATCACAACAACATCTCTGGGGAGCGGAAAACAATTGTTGGGGGGGGGGTTAGCAACCTCGAACGGTCCCCCTATTGCTCCCAGTGTGTACAACTGTGCTGCCTGAATTCTAACTAGGTCATACCCAAATGAACAACCTTAAATGGCCTGCAAGTCTGCTGCCCCCTGTTAGCCAAACGGTATCACACTGTGGACTACATTACAAGAATCAACAATGGTCATCATGAATGACATGTAGCCCGAAGGTAAATAGACACTGTTTTCAGTGGCTCCAGAAAACCTCTACAGTGGGCTTACAGAAAAAAAATTCGAAATTGTAGCCAGAGAATATCCGGCTTGGAATTGGCCATAATTCAGAAATCCAAATTATTGGACGAGGTCATAATGAAAGAAATCTGAGACTAACAATCGACTCACCCTGTCATTCATCTTTACAGCATGCTCGCGGTTGCCGCCCTCCGCGAGGGGGCAGGCATCCCGCACCTCCACACAGGGCTCCCTCTGTCGGCCTGCGGCTGCCACGTGGCCTCCGTGACTGCCAAAGACACCAAGGACGACGTGCTGGGGGGCGCCGCCAACGGTGACCTGCCGGGCACCTTTAGCTCCTGCAGCGATGACAGCGTCAGTAGCTCCAGTGTGGCGGCGCTGCGCCTCAAGGCCAAGGAGCACGCTGACCTGGTGCACAGGGAATCTTCTGCCAAAAACAGGGACAATGTTTAAAGCATTTTTAAAGTCAATAATCAACAAAATACTTCGAGGGGAGAAGGTAGAACATCAGGAATATCGTGAGAGTTTGACTAAGAGAACTGTCGTTCACAAACGAATATGTATAACGCTGACTAGCTGAGCCATTTCTATTGGCTGAGTGTAAACTGGTTATTCCAGATGATCACAGTTGGAATTGCAGCTGAGGAAATGCAAAATAACGTTCTCGCGCAGTTTTAGTTCCAACCTTTTTGTTTAACTCGAAGGCAGGAAGTTGGGTTGGCCATAATGAAGTAATCAGATTCAGCTCTAATGTCATGTGGCTTTTTCGTATAAAACCGTGACAAACCACATAAAACGACAATTTTTGAAATGATGATTTTTCTGCAAGAGGTGTGCAGTATCCAATTATTCATGCCCTCCCGTGCAATTATATATATTTTTTTTGTTGTCAGGCCGTGATTAGACCAGACGTGACCTGTAATTCTCAGATCTGTGGCATCAAAGTCACGAAAGTGCAATTTCCTATGTTAATAAAGGTGTTCAGTAGTTTGAGTTCAATTCGAAAGTAAACAGCAAAGAAGTCCATGCATGCTTATCGCTACTGGGGAGATCCTGAGCAGAAAAAACTCAATCATTCCATAATTCATCAAGGCTTACACTTCGCAAAAAGTGCAATAACATCAGAATCAAGGCTTTCCAAACATCACACAAACACAAAGTGGTTTGAAATTTCTCGGAGGCTGTACACATATTCTCATTTCGGTAAAATGGTGTACATGTCCAACGCAGTAGCTCTGAATGGCGCCCCCAGTGTAATTTACAAGGGAATCAGTTTACTCGTCTCAAATGTATGTCACCTGCGTACTTGTACATATTTATGGTCGTAGTTGAGATTTTATGCGCCAGCCTTGTATTAAAATAGACATCATTATTACCTTGGTTGAGGGTAGATTTAGATTGATCAGTTTTTGATCATTCCTTTCTTCTGTTAAAACCGAATAAAGATTCAATTGTACATATTACAAGCCGTGTGATGTGACAGAATGTACTCATTTGAAAAAAAAATTAAAGCAAAGATTGTTCATTGTCCTTTTGTCAACTGAAAAGGCAAACCTGACTTAATTCAAGACTGAATAGTCTGAGTCACGGATTAACTCGAGCTTGCCCTAATAAACAATTAAACGTAATAAGAGTTTGGTTTTGGAACAAGTTCGTCTTGGGTCTATAGACTACCAGTATTTTGTACTGGTGTGCGTTTGCACAGTACGGTCAGCCTCTGGGTTGGTTGGTGGTATATAGTCGGCAAGCCGTACCCCCCCCCAGTTAAAACATACATATTGGTACAAACTTCATAAAATTTTGAAAACCACTATTCCCAGCGAGGGTCTTAAGTTCTCGGACACCGTGCTGGCCCCCTTGGCCGGCTGGTGTTCTACGATCGGTCGCTTCCCAAAGCCTCTCAAAGCTATTACATGAACGTGTATTTGCATGAATAGTTCTATCCCGAAAATGCAGCTGTTACAAATTTTTGAAGATTTTTAAATGACAGAGGGCGCTGTTCATGATGGGCAGCGCGTCAGATCACCCACAAACGCATATACAGCCAGAACTTATTCAAAACTACAAGGGTTTTTCGTGATCTCCGCGGCACCCGACTAAAATCAAAACTATTGACAAATTCACCCCTCAGCATAGGGAATTTACGCACAGTTGAAGAATTCCAGCCATAAAATTCCCGGGAGCCATTTTTTGCGATTGTAAAAAAAAAATCCTCTATTCACCTTATCTGGGCCCTAGGGATTCGAAACTATGCGGTTGCAACATTTGAAAAGAAGAGATAGCAGTACCAAAGAGCAAAAAAGTGAACGTATTTTGGGAGCACATGTAAACAAATACAGGCGATGTAAGTGCGTTGCGCGTAATGCGCACTGGACGCGCTGCCATCCATCGCTTCGCTCCTTGTTTGGCCATACTTTTCAAAATCACGATTTTACGCGCAAGACTGGCGGTCTGTGCGTTGTCTGTGGGTGAACTCATTGCCTGTATTTGTTTACATACTCCCAAAATACGTTCACCTTTTTTGCTCTTCGGTACTGCTACCCCTTCTTTTCAAATGTTGCAAACGCAGCGGTTTGAATCTACATAGGCAAAAATAGGTAAATTGAGGCCTTTTCAGAATCGAAAAACAGCCTCATGGAATTTTACCGCTATACCTAGGGGTGAATTTGCCCACAGTTTGATTTTAATTGGGCGCCACGCAGATCACAGAATATTCCTGTAGTTTTGAATAGGATGTGGTGGTCTATGCGTTTATATGTCTGTGCAGTTCAGCAATCCACCCTACAAGCACCTTGAAGTGGTAACGTAGAAGGTCGCGGTTCAGATCCGACCTAACCGGCCCACTGATAAATACAACGCCAACGAACCGCCATTGCTATTTTGATAAACTTTGTGCAAAGCATTATAAACTGGTCAGCTCTGCTTTAATGCATGCGCCAATTTCATAGAGCTGCTTAACAGAATTTGCGTATACACGTAAAAACCTTGCTTAATGAACAAAGATTACCAGCTCAAACTCTATGTGATTGTCATACTAACCAAAGACAGGTAAATACCATTTCAAAACAATATACATCACAAGAAGTTTTGGCAGATAACCTGATTTGTCAATAACGTTGCAAATGTTTTTCACGCTTAAAACAAATTCTTCGCTTAAGCAGCGCTATGAAATTGACCTGGGCACATCATTATGAAATATCACAAGAGGGCACTATATATTCCTCCCAGACCAGCTGCGTCGGCGGACGATCAACCCGACCAAACATACAGTTAATGCTAAAACATCAGTAGGTTGTACGTTTCTAATACTGCCGAGTCGAGGGGATAGAGAGTTTTGAGCTGGACAGAAGATGACAAGACGTTGTCTAGGGATAATTCATTGTCCGAATGTTACCCTCTCTGCTTGACAAACTCCATACCTCACAAAATAAATACTGAATGCAGTGCACATGATTCTACCTTTCATATATCGGTGTTAGGTCAATAAAAGAAGCAAAGCAAATTCACGAACAATTATGGGGATTTGTATCATCCCAATCGTAGACCATCTCTTTTTGTCATCACCATCATGTGAGTGTAATTATGAATTAACATTTAATCTTTACTTGCCCTGTGGAGTTTACTTAATGGCACTCCGTCTCAACCCCAAAATTCTGATAACATAGAAATTGCCACCGTTATATTGTTTAATTTTGTTTTTTTTTTTGCCCTGGCCGACGTGTAATTAGATTAACACCTCATCTACGTAAATCCATCCTTAGAAATACACGATAGTGTTATTAGGCTGTCTACTGTAAGTTATAACATTAAATTACGAAGTTCTGAGCAAACGTCAGGCCCTCCATATTTTATGAGTAGTGTTTAGGTTACTGTAGTCAGCAAGCAGTTTGCAGTAGTTTTGTATTACATATCTCTGAAGTTCTAAGCAATACAGAAATGTTTGAAGAAATTTTAGCAGATAATCTTTTCCATCCACTTAATCCTCTTAAATCCACTTCGAAATACATTTCATTCTATGAATGTGGATAAACACTTTTAAAACCCCCTCAAGACCGATTTAACTGAAGCCTCCGCTATTTGTCAAGTGAGGAAAGATGATTTCAAAGCCTAAGTCTCCAAGTCAATGTACAAAAAGAAACTCTTGCCTCAGTAGACGTGTCTCGTTATCCTTTCGGCTGCCTGTGATTCTGAAAAGCGCCCTCATGTGATTCACAAGTTTCTGACGGTATGGAGCCTTTGCTTGCCATAGAATACCAAAGAGTAGCCCAAACGAATGAAGTATGCGTGTTGGTTCGAGCGCTGGATCTCGCGCTAAGGTCTTTCATGTGATTGTGACGTAGTCACACAAGTATTCTATTTTCTGGCCATAATTGACGACAAGAGACGGTGTATCTTATTAGTGCTGTGTTGTCTGAATAACAGTAAGTTTCTTACTGCTCGACAGGTATGTATTTCCCAAAGAAAATATTTGGAATGAACTAAAATTGTGTTGTACAATTATGTGTGTAAACAAACAAAGCAGTCGTTTTCTTAGTGCTACTGTAACGTGGTCACCACAAGGAAAAGGAAGGGGGAACCTTGAGGAGGATTAGCAGTTGAGGGTGTCCTTCCATACTACATCAACCACACAGAGTATTCCCATAAAAGCCGGGCCGCCGATCGGCCAACGTGCGTTTGGTAATTTCAGTGGCATCGAGAGAAAGTTGTGGGGAACCTTCATTTAATTTGAGGAAGTATATTGTGGCCTGTCATATTTAAGAACAACTACATAGGCTGAAAAGGAACCAGACAAAATAACTTATTCAACGGATCAGAGTCCGTGCACTCCACAAAAAAATGCACATTCCTTGTAACCATGCCTGCCAACTTTAGTGTGACAAAAGCAGAGATGTGGTCAAAGCTGCTGACTGGCCCTTAGCTGTCAGCTTAGCCGTCTGTCCTGTTTATAAATTAAGTGTATGTGAACAATACAGCCGTGACATGTATTTTTCTCCTCAGTTTCGAAGACCCTTCGCACACCAGTTTCATTGCTGATGGGTGCGGAGAATTAAGAATGAAATTCCTTTTTTTTCGCTAACTATGGGAAATTATTTATTTATTATCAGCTATCGGTCAGTGATGGTGAAGCCAAGTGCCTCATAGATTAACTAACAGAATAGAAGCCCAAAATTTGGAGTTCAAGAAATGATTGTCTTGCATAAGTAATGACTGAACAGCACAGAAAACAATTTGTGAAAACAGCTACAGACTATGCCATATTGAGACGAGCACGGAAAACAGGCAAAGAATAATGCTACGATGCGACACGAACTGTGCGACATTGAGGAGCATACTGAAATCCTGGATCTAGATCACCATCAGTGATCCTAACGCTGGTTCGCTCCATCAATCAGGCGAGTTCTGGTGTCAGTGAACCAGCGTCAGATCACCGCGTGAAACAAACAGGCCCTGAACCTACATCCGGTACCACATCCTATCGATCTTGTATGGCGCCCTCTGTGACCACAAAGAGTGTAAATAGCAAGTCATTCATTGCTGTTTGCCCTACTCTCCTTAAACAGCGTGATTGGTACGACCAAATTCATAGAAATCCGCTCGGAACACTTTGTCCAATGTCTACAAATTTAGAAAAACAAAAGCAAAAGCTTTAGAAAAAGATGCGGGATAAATCGTTGCACGTTCAGCAAGGAAAAGAATCCGTGACACGCATTGTGCTCGTCAGTGCATTCCAGTCAAGGAGCAATTCGATCAAATGATCACCCTCTTGATTCTTCGCTCTGAAGACACTGTTTATTTTGCTCGAGTTACCGGCCTCTTCATGCTCGTTGCCCGGGGCAACCTCAGCTATAATGTGCCCTCTTCTGCAAAAACCGATGCGCACAGAGATGGAAGAGAGAGCAGAATGAGAGAGAGAGAAAAAAATCATCTTGTCCGCTAGAGAAATTTGGCGCCAATCTTCTTTCAGCGTTTCCCGCGTAAGGCTTCTGGTTCGCCTGGAGCGCCAAGAGCCTCCGCTCATCACAGGCCGAGAGTTTTTCGGGGGGGTTCTGAAACGCTGGGTGATCTCACTCACGCGTTGAGTGATGCTTGATATCTCTTCCCAAGTAATCAATACTGAATATGAAGACTGCTCTCACAATAAACGAAAACTCAGAAGTACAAGAGACGGCAGTCGTGTATAAAACGGAACCAGCCCTGCTTATAAGAACATTTTAAATTCAATGACATTGTAATGGTGTTCTTGCATTACGTCAAAAACACTTCCCTTCGTGTGGGACTATGGTATGAATTGACGTGCATTCTGCGTATTGTCTGTCTCCAAATGACGAATGGTTCAATGTGGATGTGTGCATGGATAGTTGAAACATCAGACTGGTTTATCCGACACGACAACTGAAACACAATCTAATGGTTTTGCAACAACAGAATTCCTTGATGTGGGGTTGCTATTCCATATTATATATTCTTAAGTTCCCCATGTACATTGTATTACACAGAAAACCTGATTGCGGGATGTAGGCATGCGTGCGAGGCGTATTACTAACCTGCGAAACCGAAATTTGCAATTCACTTGGGCAATATTTTCGCTGTATTGGCAGAGATTTTTCGCTTGCGCTTAAAAGAATCATGAAATCAGTACCAGTTGTACAGATCCGACCACGCGAGGACAAATCGACCTACGTATTTTGGTGCCCAGATCCACTGCCTTCGAAATGGCTTGCCAGTGAGACATCACACTCCATTGGCCGAATTCCGTAACACTGCACGCACTCGGTGCATTTTTATGACCACCCAACTATACTCAAGCTAAGGGAAATTCATGCAGCGTTCTGCGAACCGAATATCTAATGCAGCCAGGCGCCGCTCAGGTCAAGATTACAAGCCACAGGCCAGAACCCGGGTCCTCGTCCCGTGCATATCGATCGCTTATTATTTTTTTGTTGGCGGGAACGAGGAATAACCGTTTAGGGCTACATGTAGGGGTGGTTTATGATAATAGTACCTCTGGCTATGGCCAATTCGGCAATCCCCCTTTTTAACTGAGAGAATTTGATGGGAAAGCTTTGCTCAGACGCCTGGACAGAGGAAGGGCGCCCCAGGGCGGCAAGGGAAGGGAAGGCGACGCGCAGACCACGTCTCATCTCATTACGAAGGTGTACATGTATGTGTGTGTGTGGGGGGGGGTAGCTTTCCCCGCCCCTGGCAGTGACGATGGTACGGGCGCCGGTCAATGTTCTCGCCATCTCTCGCCAGTTTAGCCCATACAAATACTCTGCAAAGCTGGCAAAATTAACACCATGATCGTCGGAAACAAACCAATGTGAAATTCGGGGAGCTTTATCAGGGAAATTAATATTCTCAGAAACGAACTCCACGACGATAGGTACAATGCAACGATTCTAGCCCCTGACGGTGAAGCCAAGCTGGGGGGTTGCACTAATCGCAAAAATCTTGCTTACTAAATACCTACATGAAATTTTCATCTTGCGAATGCTTTACTACCATGAACAGCAACTCGCGGCAAAACTGCACGTTAAATTAGGCCAACAAAATGACATAACTTGGATTACAAAGGATACGATTTTCGTGAAATTAAAAAAACCCAGAGAATACAAAAAGAGAACACCAGTTCTCTTTAATTCAGACTTTGACCTCTAACTGCGAAACGCTCTGGGCCTCGATGACAAGTAACTTGCATTTGTGCTTTGCCGAGAGTCACTGAATACAGTCTCGAGTTTTTCTCATGGTCCCGTATGTATCATTTTGCCATACTTCAACCAAAAGCCACTGGCTACCAGTGATAGCAGTAAACGTGCCATGTGCTTTAATTGACATTATGGGGGGTTAGGCACAAATTGGAGGTAAGCAGACTGCACGTTGGTAATACCAAGCAAGTCCCTCACCGGGTATAATGCTCTCTGCCACACCAGCTAACCGAACCTGAAACAGAAAGGCCGCCATCAGGCCGAGGAGACATGATTGCGATTGTCTCGTTGCTGTTATTCTCCCCAAAACTCCCAGCAAAATTGGCGGGGGGAAACTTAGCGGAGTGGCGACCGGTGACCGATCCAATCATGCCTCCACTTCATCAAGACCAACACCGACGAGCGATCGCCTTCTGATAGCCAGAGATCGGAAGGCAACGACCGCCTGCTTTCCCCCTTGTCCTTCTTTCAATCCCTTAGCATTTAGCACTCAGCCCCCATAAGTGGCGTCATCTTATCTTTTCGCCCCCCAAATAATTGTCGAAACTGAGTGAAAAACGCTGTCCAAGTGGCACACTTGCTTCCCCGCGCGGTCACTTTCTGCGGAAGACACGAACGGAGTGATTGGGGAAAAAAGGGAGCTCTCCGTGATTCTCAGAGAAGATGCTCACTCAGCGGTTTCGCTCTCCACTTTGCGAAACATCAATGGGCGTCCGGCAATTCTGTAGGAACTTTTTTGGTTCGTTTTGGCACGCAATAAGCACTTCGTCTTCCTGACGTCTTCCCAGCCAAAATTGTCCAATTCGATTACCAATCCAACCATTTTTTCTCTCTCCAGTGTTCTGTCTAAGCAACTGCGGGCTGCGTTTGAGTAGGCCCAGGCATCAATATCTTTCAGTCAGACGTTCCCCAAATGAGCCACCAACGTGCGGGTCCCGTCGAAGGTCTTATGAAGATCCTGTTCCTTTGTGTTGCACGAAAGCCCGCGAAAGTCCCCACCTTCATACGTCTCGAATCACACCATGCGCTCTTGACCGGCCTTGCCAGCCCTGACAGCGCTCGGACTAATGAAAGAATAAAACAGTTTCATTGCATTCCATATGCAGATTCCTTTTTGTTTCAAGGGCAGCCTAACGGACTTTAACGCTTGGCCTGAGAGCAATACTGCCTTCTCCTTCTTCTTTTGACCGGCGTAACGGCTTAGCTTTGTTACGGTCAATGTCATGTTTATTCCTTCTCGCCAAGGACTTTTCACTTTAAATCTCCATAACTGATATCACTAAGTGTGCAAATTCGTTATCATGAAAAAAAAAGCAATTGAGAAATCACAAAAAAGTAGAGCCTGATATGCAAGGCGTTATCAAAGGAGCTTTCGGGTTGATTGGTTCTAATGCGTAAGCACCACGAAGTGATGACGTAACCTTGTCAACGCGCCACCGACAACGGCACAGTCGAAGGCGATGAAGCTGTATCGACTTGTACTGCATGGGGTAAAATGAACCCTGTCATTCCTAACAGGTGCAGCAAATCCCCCTGAATCAGGAGAAGCCCAATGCATGAAATGGCCCGCCGAAATGATTACTCCTAACCTTCAGACACGCAGAGATATGTTTCACACTTGTCACATCCTTCGGCTCAGGGTCTGTATTTCACAGGTTGGTAGAGGTATGGACAGCTGATCCGTGCAGTCGTTTTCTTTCATCACTCCAGGCAACAGCAAATTGTAAGACGAAATATGCAGACGTGGACTGAATGCAAAAGAAACGAAACAGGCATAAAACCAACCGGCTGACCGACTGACAGATCAGCCGACAAGCTAGGCAGCTATCCGCCAAGCCAGCCAACCACCCATGCCGGCCAGCTTTTCAAGCAGTTGGCCAGACCACCAGCCAGATGGACGGTTAACTAAACACGACAGAAGCTACTGCTTAAAAAATCACGTGAGCTATGACGACAAACTGATTTGAAATATGGTTACCTTGTAAAACCAAACTATGCTTGGCCATTATCAAGACAAAAGTGACGACATGTATCAGGCCTGTAACTTTTTTGTGGAGCACAGTAATTCTTTGCAGTTAGCTGGGGAAGTTGTGTTTCATAACCAGCCAAATTGCTGTTTCCCTTACAAGGCTTATAAGGTAAGGTTTCCCTTATAAAAGGGTCCTCCTTAAGCCATCCAACATTGTCACGATTGGGGACTGTGAAGGAACGGGACCGTGGAATGGATTGAGAAAAAGAAAGCGGCGTTGACCTGATTGGCTGTTTTAATAAGTATACTATGATCACGTGTCAAAGAACCTCTCAACTGCGATATGCCTGTGCATGTGATGCAAAGTTGCGACCACCGAGCAACTTGGGAAAAATATGCGAGTTTATACCACCATGCAGTTAGTCTTGTCCACCCAATGAAATTAGGGAAGTGTGTCTCAAAACCAATCATCTGTCACTTTTAATTGCGAGGCAAAGATGGTTCAACCACCAGATGAAAATACCACCCGAATCTCCAATACTGGAAAAAAAAAATGAAAAGAGGCTTTTACGAGTGTAGGGGATTGGGGAAACTCATCAATGAATCAAAGGGAAAAAAATGTCCAGTAGAGGGGGACAGCTGCCCAGGTGCCGGGCTCTACGCAATATCGAACCTGCTAAAGCAGACGACAAACACTCGGCAAAGGAACGTAGGAAAAAACTACGCGGGAAAACGAATACGTCCAACCAGATCATCTTTTCTATTCCTCTTCTGTCTCTTGTCTCTTCGAAATTCGATTTACCAGGTTGACGCTACGCGGCCCGTGAACGGATGGCAAGTGACGGCAGTGGGCAGAGGCAATAGGTAACTTGCGTAAAAAAAGACTGCAGCCCAAGCTTCGCACCACTGAGGCCATAATAACACAGGCAGCGCGGAAAAATGACAGGCCGGGGATTTTTTTCTTGGAGGGTGTGATATTAAAAAGTGGTCTCTCCCCTTTTCTGCGTAATAATTCGGACCGTTGATATTTCAAGCTGTTGTTAGTGACAGCTAGCCCGCGCACGGTTCTTCGTCGTCTACCAACCAGCCCAGAATTGCATTTTAAAGCAAACCTTTATCTTGGCCCAAACACATTGAAGAAAACACGTCGACATGTGCGCAGACGTTCGCAGGCTGCGTGTAAGGTGAAATCTGTCAGGCGGGCGGGTCCGGATTATCAGGCCACACTGAAGACAAGAACAACACCTACAAGTAGTGCAGCTATGGTAATAATTACCCAAAACCTTCCTAGAACATAAGTGAATGTGTCGTTTCCCGTGAAATTACAGCGGTCTTAGATGACCACACGTCCATTGACACTATTTCACATCAGCGCGTTATCAGTAACCGTTTGTGTTTTGTGTGCATGCCGTACTCATGCCAACATGAAGAGCAGGCTCAATGTACGCTAAGGACGGGCGGACAGAAGACATTCTTTAATGGGAGGGTGACTAAATACCGACAAAAGAAGCGTCCACTGGGTTAGGGCACCAGGCAGCTTGACTGCTGTGGTCTAGCACCTTGACATACTCACAGCTGTAAATATTTCGTAGTCGTTTTTCGAACACGAGTGGGCGTACTGTGCAACGTCACCCACTTATTATTTCGCCATGCGCCCCGCTACCTTCTGTTCTGGTTGAACTGTTTTCTGTAATACAAGCAATACATTGCTACAACTGTCAAGCCCAGACGGCTACGATTAGCAATTATGATTGCAAAAAAAGTTCCCGCCACGGTATGTATGTACAGGCCGCCCGCACTCTATCTCCGAAGCTGTTGTCTTTTTGCCTGCGTACCCAGAGGAAAAGATAGGGAAAGAAAGTAAGAGGGAAAGAAAAAACGCGGGAAGAACCGCGGGCCAATGCGAATTGCAAAGCAATATTGCCGATGCTTTAATATTCCAGCCCCAACTAGCTGATGCATCTCGACTGCAATACACCTGCCTCCTACGGGCTACGAGTTGGTACTTCTTATTCAGGAGGAGAAAAAAGAAAGAAATAAAAAGCGCGGATAAAGGGTATTGGGTTTCCTATGTCTCAGCATCGAAGTCTGGCTAAGGTTTTTTCCTTCCCCGCGAGTTCCACCCTCCTTTTTTTCTGAACAGCCTTACGGGGGTCTGTGTAACATTAAGACGTCCCTGGGAGGGTGAGTGGGGTTAATTAAGAACTGATATGTCTTCCCGTGATGCCGTTCACCGGAAATTACCTGTCATTAGGTTACACCTCATGTATGACTGGTATACTGCAGGCGTATTATAATCGTAGCGGTGGGATAATCCGCGATGTGGGGAAGGCGATCGACGTAATAGATGTACAACGAATCTACACCACCTAGTTGCTTCAGGCCTGACATATGCACAAAATCTTGAGGGGAACGACCCATCAACATTTTGGAAAGATTTTATGTTTTGGTTAGCTTTTTGTTTCTATTTTTTGTTTCTTTTTTTTCCTGCACGTGAACCCCCCAACAAAATCACGTTTTAAAAAGGTTCGTGCACACGTGCATGTGTTTGCTCCCTGTTGCCAACTCTGCAGTTAGGGAAATCCTTTGTAGCGCAGACTGACAGTTTTACATCCCATGGAAGGCACCTGAAACAATCGTTTTTACAGTTTCCATTGTCGAAAGCCAATCACCTAGACACGTCAGGGCACTGCGGCTCACAAGAGGGCGCTCATCAACTCATTAATGCAGAGCGACCCCCCATGCGTGGAATATTATACGAAATGAAGTAGAAACGTAATTTCCTCTGTATGAATCTGAGGATCGATCACGGCTCTCGAGGCCAGCTGGCCCCGGGAATGAGCCACGCCATTCACTTATCAGAATCTTAAAAAAGGAAGAAGACGAAGAAAACTTAAGCGAGTAATGCTGACCACAGCTAGTTGAGATGGACTTTGCATTTTTCACCGCTCCTCGGTTAGATATTTTGAAATAAATTAACCTTAAGTTCCTTCTCTGTAAAAATGCAGCATTTAGGTAAGTCACAATTGGTCAAGAACGTACATGACGCTTAGTGATTGCATGAGTCTGAAGTTAGTGGCTATGGCTATCAGTAATGCGTGCGTCTACGGAAGCCACTGCTTGCGGCTACATTTTATTTCCTATTGGTACGTTATAATTATTACCGGCGGCCACAGTTGAGACTTCCTGACGCAATCACATGCGACTTTAAAAACACACACTGTACTGCTAGTTCTCTGCATTATTTTCATAATGAATGGATGAACTCTTAAGGCAATTTTGTGCTATTTTTGTGAGTGTTGCCAAAAGAGTTAGAACTGGAAATTTAAATTCTTCGGGGAACTTATTCTATTAAAGCTTTATTGGAAACACCACCACGAGGTTGACTGGTATTTGCGTATATTATTTTGTTTCGTGAATCAACCTTGTTGGGTTGTGTCGTTTTATGTTGCTCGTCATCTACGTACTCATTTTGAAACAGTGACTATCGCTGTGGTCTAAATATGGGAGAAATAATCGGGATTATATATGAGTTCGTCTCTTCGTTGGTCATCTTGGGTCTTCCCGTTTCACGTCATCAGTTCCACTCTTTTTGCATGAAAAAAAACCACCCAAGTTTTGGCGAGTTGTGACAGGTGGGGCAAACAATAATCCTTCTCCGAAAATTTCAGCGAAGTGTTGAGAATTGAAATAATAAAACACGCCTAAACTGTGCTAAAATGGCATCCATAAATCCCAAAGGAAATGATCAACCTCCAAATGCTGGGGGTTCAAGTGAACAAGATACCTTCAATACTTTCTTCGGTAGCAGTCTCAAGACAGAAGCATGATTATTTTGTCGGGCTGAGTGCTTAGCAACCAGCCCGCTTTCGTCATGCGCTCATTGTATGTCTTGTTGAGGATTTCAAAGTGCTTGTATTTCAATCACTGCCATAGGTGTTCGTGTCTGTCCGTCAGTCTGAAATTCTTGATACATATACTGATTGTCGAGGTGTTTGTTTGTTTGTTGTATGTTCGTCTGCCAACTGTCTTTCGGTTTTCTGGTTCTCGCTATTTTTCAAAGTTTGTTAGTCGACTCTGTCAGTTGTGGCCTGCCGGCTAAATCTTTCCTACGTCTAAACAGTTCTGTTCCAAGAACAGACAGGTATCGCAATTACTGCTTGCTAGACCGAACAGCGAAATACAAACACCATTATTCACAAGCCCCAATCTTTAATCGTGACTCCATTAACCTAAAGAAAAAAATTAAGAGACCAGAAAAAAAGAGGGAAGCAGACACCCACGGAAGGACCATATTTCACGGTCACTCATCAGATCCCCAATAAGTCAATCCCAGATTGTCAATTACGACTTAATTAAGCTGGGAGCTTTACATAGGATGTCATCCCCCCCTTCTTCTTGTGGGGGGAATACGAATCACAGAGGGGTCGCGTCTAGCTGATGGAGCGGGAGGGTGTTTAAAATGCGCAGGAGGGGCCAGCCGACCGTAAACATCCAGCCAGCTCTTATGTTTATAGCGAAAAGGGGTTCCCAGCTAATATGGAGATCAAAAATTAATATCTGCGCGGACATTCCTGTCTGCCTTGCACTGCACCGTGATGCAGGTTGTGATTGGCATTCTGCATACAATTACCGGAAATATTTCACTACTGCACTATCTTATTAAGACCTTAAGCTTTTCCCAATTAAGATATCATGAGGACATACTTAGTTGAATAATGATAATGTGTGGGTGTTGGAGGCGTTTACAGTACACTCAGCAATTAGATTCAACACAATTTGAAAGAAAGTTTGAAATTATATAAAATTATAAACCAAAAAATGCATGAGGATTTTTTTTGGGGGGGGGCAAGGCAGTAGCTCACATCTGAACCTCATCTATTGTAGAGGATAAGGCGTAAAGCATACACGTGCGTGTACACTGCAACCTGCACACGTCACTTCGACAGTAACATTCTTTTGAGTTTCACGGTAAAAATGGTCCCAGCGAGACTAAAAAAGACAGGAGGCACGAGCACAAAAAGACAAAAACACAAAGACACTAGGGACCAATTCTGATAGAAGCGGAATCGCAAAAACATGACTCTTGTGGATCAGAAAATTGAGTGAAATTGACGGCACTGCACGAGACATATCGCTACAAATTAAGAGTCTGAGTGGATTGCCTTTTGTCAGTGGATGGGGAATTGGCGTACAGCGTGATTGCGACTCCAGACATGCTGAGCACACTTTTTGAAGGCTATGACTCCAACGTCACGTTGGTAAAGGGCGACTTAACTGCCGGGAGAACATTCGCATTCCCAAAGGATTCTTTCTTCGGTAGAATAAGCATTTTTGGCTTTTGTTTCAACGATCAAACCTTTGACAGTACGTTATACCATTTCCATCTTTAGCGTCTTTGGGGGTTGACACAGTTTGCTGTAATCTTACCATTTAGAAGAGCAGTTTCGCTATACGGGCATTCTTGCTAACAAATATGCAATGCCTTGTCTTTTTCAAAGGGTATTGCTATGGGACATTTAGCAGATACCATACCCATATCTTGGCACATCAAATCTTACGGTGGCTAAGCTGGAAGAAAAAATGGAAAAACGGCAAAAGAACACAACACGTAGCCGCAATCATTTTCCAACGTGAGGTGCATTTTGAGAACAAACTACCAATGTTTGGATAAGGATGGCTGTCTCATCTTGTACTTCACAACTCCTCCCATTGACCACCCTTCTCTAAACCCCCGCAAGCTTAAAAGAATAAGGGGAAAAAACGCGCGCAAGAGAAACCAGTTTGGCAATACCACCGCGCGCATCCCACAATCTGTTGTTTCCCCAATCGAAACACTGCACCTGAGACACTCGTGGACGCTGAACGCCAGAGGGCGTGCGTAACGCGAGAATCGCCGCTCGACGTCATTGGGCTGGCCTTCGCGCGTTCGCTATAATTGAGCCCTGAGATAAAACAATATCGGTAGAGTAGGGTTTTTTCCTCCTCTCTCCCCCCCCGTCATTTATCTGAGAGCTTCGTAATCAACTTATGAGCTTGTACTGCTTTCGATGATATTGCTGGCTGAGGGATACATTCCATTGATTTCTACGCTCCCACGCAATGAAATTAACACCTAAACTGTCTAAGTTTGACTAAGAAATTGATTTTTGAAAGCCATAACAGGGGGCACTCTAATAATAAAAGTGTCTAATTTCTCCTATGCTGGAGCGTATGTTTACAGCTAAATCTAAAAGAAATGTTTATCTGAAATGTTAAAGTAAGCAGATGTTCAGTGATCAAAACTTAATAACTGATATTACCCGCACCCTGTGTACGTGTAGCTGTCACCAGACACAGTGTCACGTTCACAATTACATACAAATAATGTGGCGCTGCACAGAGTGTTCCTAGAGCCAACAAATGAAATCTCACAAATAAGGCGTTTGGTTTATATTCTCAGTCATTTTACTCACCCGATAAAGAAATGTAAAATAAAACCTCAAAAACGAGCCAAACCTTTCAGTTTACTGCTCATTTCAGCGGCTTTGTTAAAATCAACCCCAAACATTAAATACCTACTAATGCTAAAACCTCTATAGCTATCAAACTTCAAGGTTCTGAACATTTTTAAAAGGTACAAATCTGATTACCATTAAAGTATAACTCGTGTCTTGTCTCAAACCTGTTCTTCAAAAAATCAGGTTAACCAATTGAATTTGTGCTACGTCTCATTACACTCCACAGGGTGAACAATCCACAGAATATGGACCAGCAAAAACAAATACTTTAGGTGAATTAAACTATCACAACGTAAATCGAGGCGCACAGTGAGCATTGATAGGCATGTGATCCCATTACATTGTCATACGAGCATTTAATGATGGTTTCCCTCTCAACTAAATCTGATTCTCACACTTCGAAATCCGATTTCCTCGTAAAAATTAGGAAACTGACACTTTGGAGGATGCTTCATAACTGGGCGACAAAATCGGAAGTCGTGTATTCTGGCAAGGCACGTTTTTCTGAGGTTGTAATCTGATAGCGCACTTGTGTGCTATCCCGATTCCGTTTCGGGGTTGGGACACCCGTTCTGCAAGAACGCACAAGATTCCCGTCACATTGACAACTCAAGATTTTCTCCTTGAGAATCGCGAGTCGGCGATACCGTTATCCTAAACCCTAAGACAACCCCCACAACTCGTCGACTGTCAGCGATAGCCGACTTGTGTTCCGGTGTAATGAAGTACCGGGCAAAAACCGAGAGAAAAAAGTCGCAGAGAATCATACAGTACTTTCTCCCTTGCCGCAACCACCCAATGCCGCTTGGGACACCCTATCCCATGATACACTACACCCTAATTCCGACGTAAGCCGTGGCTAACATTTCAGCCCAACTTTGAGGAGGTACCTCTTGAAGTTTGAATGTCAGTTCTCGGCATGGCTTACATTAACATGGTTCAAACCCATAAAAAGAAAGGCTAAAATCTGTCGACGTGTTAAATGGCGTGTGCAGGGAAAACACCCTTGTCCACTGGAAGAGTGACACAAAATTGTTCAACCAATTTTGATGCCACACATCTGAATAATTGTTCTTCTGAAACTAACTGAACCACATCAGGCAAAATTTTTAAATTAATATTATAGCCACGTTAGTAAAAGTTTCAAGAACTGTGCCAATATATGCAATACATGTAAAATGGAAGTGGTGTGGTCTTGCTTAAGCTAGGCTATACTAGTTCCATTCATAAAAACTCTCTGCGGACATGTCCAATAAAAGCGTCAAACTGTCGGCCGTTTGATTGTTCCGCGAATAGTTCCTCCAACGAGGCATCTTCAGCCCTACGACGACCGACAGCAAGCTACCCCAAAAGATCCACCGGGCGTTTTATCCAAAGGCTTCGATTCTCACACGGCCTGTTATGCCGCATTCTTCCATTCCTGATAAAGGGGACAAGCCAAAGAAGAAAAAAAATGGCCAATTTCTGAGCAAATTGGAGAGCTTCGAAGCAGAGACCTAGCTTCTTAAAACATTCACGTTACAGTTGCTAATACAGACTCAGTCCATGAGTACATCAAATTGAAAGAGTGTTTACAGCCAGTGAAACTGTATTTTTTTCTGTGTGAAAATAACTGCTGTGAGATTTTGTTTATCGCTAGGAGGAATGATTTGCAGGTATAGCAACTTAGCTTTTATGGCGATGCGAAATGCAAGCTTAATTGAGTTGCCTGTTTATGGTGTTGTGAATGCAACTTCAGTGGTGCAAAAACTCTGTAGAGATTGTTAAGCCATACTTGGAAAAGATACAATTTTGGACATTTTCAAATCTTCCTAAAACATATTTAAAGATGTCCGACTCCCTCGGAATCATCTAACAGAGCATTGACGGGCCCACCTCACACTGGACTCCTGCAAGTTCAACTAGTAAACTAATACTGAAAATTTTAATTCTGCAGTTACCCAGTTGGCGTGCTTTTTCGGGCGCTTTGACCCGAGACCAGAAGAGGTCCACATAATATGCACTAGGGTTCGAAGATATTATGTGGATTTGTACATGTCCAAACAATATTTTCCCGTCTCTGAGAAACAGTTTTAAATGCACAATGAGGTCAGGTTTATCTGCAATACAAATGAAAAGGAACGTTTCTAAATTCGGCTTGGTGGAGTGTACATAGCGGAGATGCAAACGAATTTTCTCTGAGGTTTCATAATTACAGAAAAATAAAGGAAGCCCGTACAAAGTATTCGAACTTAGTGCGTGTGTGCATATTCCACAAGCGTTCACACCACGAAACACTGAATGACATTTCATGGACGAAGGACCAACGAATCGCTAAATACAAAACCGAGCCGGATCCTCGATCTTTTGCAAAAATTCTATTGTTTCAATGTGATATTTAATGGTGGAGCTCTACAAGGTCTTTTCAGCAGAGTGTTTCTGCATGGGAGAAAGCTTTTTGCTTCATTTAACGTGTATTTGGTTATGTTTGATTCCCCTTGACCCCTAAAAAATACAAGCCATCGGCTCGAGCCACGATTTTTCCACCGAACAAAAGCAAAGAACACCTTTACGACAGATTCGTTGCATAAATGAGGCTCCGGGCGACAGAATATATAAGCGCACGCTGGAAGAAGAGAAAGAAGCGCGCAAAGACATTGATTTTATGCAGCGAAGGTGGAAATTATGTTAAGATTCTGTTCCTCGCGGCGGTGTGATATTAACTCATCAGTTTCGAATATTTTGTACTCTCTTAAGCTAAGAGCTGACGTAATGCATATGTGATGTTTGAAAATATCTACAAGCATGCTGTTTCTGACTTATATACTAACTGCGTTGAAACACAATGACAGCTTCAAACTAAAGACAACTTTTTTTTCATAGAAGTATACTGTCTCATCTTGAAAAAAGATTCGATAAATATCCAAAATTACAAAAAAAATTTAAATGTCCTTCATAATTAGCTGTTAGCATAGGTTGAAACTTGAAAGGTTACTTGATCATCCACTTGTGGCCTTTCAGAAGTTTAAACTTGGAAAAGAATCTAACAATTAAAATCCAGATCCCCACAAACTTGTGTCCAGACAATCTTACTTAAGCTATAGCTGACCAAATTGAATTATCGAAAGAAACATCCATATTTCCAGCACCCGTGCTGAACACCGTAAAACGATATCTTCCTGCAGTCGATTTTCAACTATGTCACGTGATACGGCTGACGTCATTTGACAGGGTAGGAAAGATTGGCAAGGACGGATCAAATTCAGTAAAAAGAACACAGAGGGTACTCAACGTTTCAGATAGCATGCTGTGTCCGTCGTCGACATATTTTGCATGGTGCTACCGCAAACCTTTCACTGAACTTGCCACCTTCACCATGAAAGCTTCAAAACTCAAAGGAAGAATCATTTGGTATTACATGTATAGCAGTCTGAAAAACGTTCATATGGTTGGGTAGCCACAATACCACTTACAGGAAGCTGAAGGTTAAAATGTTAGATAAAGTGCAACCAATGTACCACCACAACTGTATTTCGTAATATAATTCCTACAAAGAATTGATATAATTTGTCTTGGCATATGTTTCAGGTCAAGGAAAACACAGGCAGTATTTTGACCACTGTGTTATGGGGAAGAACGGTCAACATATATACAGTGACCACAACACTTAAGAACTGCCATCTCTTTTATTTAATTTAAGGTATTATCGATACATGCAGAAAATGTATACCGCCACTGGAAAAAATTTTCTTGTCAAATTGAAGGTTCGCACACCTTTTAGGCGTAGGCATACACTGCTTAAAATGCAGCCCACGGGTGCTTTTGTCCCTCCGCTTTCCATTGATGAGTCCTTATTGATGAGTTCTTTGCTGGGACTTAACAAGGAGATTCAGATAAAGTGTACCAGTTATCTTCCCAATCCATCTTCATTAGAAGCTTCAACAGAACATGAAGCCAGGAGCATGATATGAGAGCAAAACAAAGAAACATGCGACATTATGCCAAGCAACGGGCCGATTCCGCCGCACACAGTATTACTGTCATCGGTGGGCGGGAAATTCAAACAGACAAGCGTCGCACGTGGGCCAGGCACACGGCAGACGGCGGTGCCAAATGGTATGACAGGACAGATGCGTTTATTCATTTCGGGCAAATTTCTGCCCGTTGGTTTGGAAAGCTACTTCCAGCTGAAAATGGAATCATGAATGTATTACTGGCAGCAGAGCAGAGTCTGTAAAAAAGACGGGGAATGCTAAGATCTGTCAGACATCCAAAACTCACGCACGTACACCGGCCGAGCTTATAAGACGGACATTTTGTCGTTGGCGTTCAATCACAATTTTCGGTTATCGTCGAGGCTTAAAGCCGTCTGTTTGCGATCGGGTAGAGCCTACGTCAGAGCCATGTGCCCTCAATTTGAGAGGTTACTGGGCCCTCAATCAAGAACCATGGGGGGGGGGTCGCTGAGGAGAGTGGAGGAAAAAATCTGGATGCCGTGCTGCCGTCGCCTTCATCATTACGACCGAGATCGCTAATCGGGGAAAAAAGCTGCTCCGAGCTAATGCAAAAGAAAAAAAGAAGAAGAAGAAGAAGAAAAAAAAAAAAACAGAGCTCTGGGAGAGGATTGTAGAGGCCCCCCCTTTCTCCGACCGTGCATGGCAAGCCGAGTTTTTCCTCCCATCGGCAGTGGATGTGAATTTGAGCAATTCATCTGCTCAGATCACGCCGGTGAACTGGCAGTGATGGCCTCAGGGGCTGCAGGCATCGGGCAACTAATGAAGCACGAGGGGGAGAGAGGGAGAGACAGCCGGCTTTGTCTGACGAGGCAGCGCAGCCCGCTATGAAGTCCTCGCTACCCGCGGTACGATCTTATAGGTTAGTTTTAGCTGAAGGCAGCAACGGCCGGCCTCATTAAGATCGGAGATTTCGTCCTTTTTCTTCTACATGGGGAGTAAGACATATTAAAAAGGCAGATGCAAGACCGGGAGACTGTGTAGAGGACTAGGCCGATTTAAAAGCGAACCCCCCCTAAAAAAAAATGAATGGAAGTATTTATTAACAGTTTACCATCGACGAAACGGTACACGTTGCATTGTGAGGGAACACCCGGTAATAATCCAATCCTCTTCCTTTGATTAAGCAGCAAAAGAGAAAAACTTTCAACATTTTTATTTTTATGCTAATGATAAGTTTCATATTCATGAGCTAAGGGTGATGTCATCCAGGGCAGATTAGCACTGTCTACATAGCTCTGCATTCAAAATGTATATCACACTTTTCTGCATTTTTGGAGGATAAGGTTCCACGTTTTACGTGTTAAACATGTTAGACAGCTATTTGGACAATAGAACTGGACAACATTTCCTCAAATCTGTGTCAGTAGGTGATTTTGAAGGACGATATTTTGCAAATTTTGTTATGCCCTAGTGACAAGGAGTGCCTTATGTGACAAAACCAAAACAGCGCCCTCTAAAAAGTATTGACGAAAGATTTTCTAAGAATAAGAAAAAACTACCACCTTCTTATCACTTTCAGTGAAAACAAGATTTAGATCGTGTATGTAATGTTGTAACACATAGTATGTATGAAAATAAATTAAGCTGAATGCCCACTGATGCTTCCTTTGAGAACGCAAATCGGTTTTCATTGAACTTGCATTTCACTTTGAATTTACTAGCTTGCCTCCAGTTATATCCGTTCAACTTTTCTTCCTCATGACTGTGTGCAGTCTTCACAGATGAAATCAACCGTTCCTTCCGACTTCTCTTTCGCATCTTAATATCAAAGCCGTCGGTTTGGTTTGAAACAGTCTCAATCACCCTTAATGAGTTCCCTTAAACCGAGTCACGCATCCAGAAAATCAGTCAAAGGAATGTTGTCGAAAAGTGCTCACAGTTTCAATTCAGAGCAATTCTCGTTCCACTTGGTCTTAATCTTTCCTATCTGCTCACTGCAAGCACACGTGACCTCCCCTGTAATTTCTTTGTGAGGTCATGAACTGTATAAACATCGGAAGATGACATGCTTGACCTGGTCTGCTGTGACAAAACTCGCCATTATAGAGACCCACACCACAGAGAATGGAAATGCTTCTCCATCGTGTGGGGGTGTTATTTCCACTACCAATCAAAGGCACAATTTTTACTTTGATTTAGCTCATTTATAGCGTCCACATTCTAATGCTCCCTCCATTTCAAAACGGTGAAAATATCTGTTAAGTGCCTTTTGCCCATCTGGACCTTCTTCAAAGTCATACCTCGTATTCAGATCAGGCAATGTCTTTGGTCCGCAACCACGACTAAACATTATACTATTCATATAAAATAAAACGACCCCAATCGGTTTTTTGAGAAACGGCTTGATTATTCAGTAGTAAACACATCAACCGATATTGAAAAAGGAAGCTCCCACATACCTGGAATCTAAAATGGGACAAATGAGACTTTCAATTATCAGACGAAGCCCAGGTCTGAGAAAAGCCAGCTAAAGGAAACGAGCGTTAAATGATTGTGATCAGTGGCCAGAATGCTTCAAGAGGCCGTGTGCTTCTAGGACATGTTTGACAGTTCAACCTGGTCCGATTTTGACGATCCTACCCCTTTCTGCTGTTGGATGTCATCGATTTTGATGATTCGTCAACCATCAATCTCACAACAGTGTTTTCTGCTTTACGTGCTTCGCCGGCCACCGCGTGACCTGTCGAGGGAAAGAGGGTAAAAAGACGGCACGCCTCGGCGCAACCCTCATCGGAATCTTTAATCAGAAAACATGTCTCCGTGACCGTGGTGGCCACCGCCGCCCCGACTACAGTGGAATCAATAACTGTCCCACATTCCAAACCGTGCTTGAGACTATTTTCCTCTCTAAACAACTGACTGGCCTGATTCCGCCCAAATTGTTTTAGAATCCACCATTGATCCCCGCTCTGTAATTCCACTAAAGAGCCGAACCCCATCATCAATGCTCTTTAAGACCGCTCCGTTTAGGCTCTTTGAGAGGCTCTTTCCCCAAGAAACTGGCCACCTAGAGGAGCGTCATTAGCGTGGCAAAACAGGATTAGATTTTTTCAACACCCTTCGCTGACTAGTCCATTACTGGAATAAAGACCAAGAATCGGACCACTTTGTCAGACATCAACGGGCCAAGAAAGTATAAATATAATTGGAAGGGAAAAAGCTGCGGAGAATACGACTTGTAAATTGTTTCAATGCCATTAAACAGATCTCCGGCTAAAAGGCCCAAGACCTTGCAGGACCTGCAAGGTTCAGCGGAGGGGGCATATGCAATCGTTGGCCCATGAGATCGTTACCAAAACAAGAGGGTCGTTGATTCGCCGGACTGTTGCGACGCTCGTGGAGTGTCTAGGGCGCGCCGCCAAAATGGGACCCACTTTCGTGTCGGCCCAGCGCTATCGACCAGGGTGAACTGGCCTTGCCACTCCGTCTGGAGAGTGGAAAACAGCCTTGCACTCCGGCAATTATTTATTTATTTTTTAGCCCTCTGGTGGCCTAGCTGCTGTGCTACCGTTAGATCGAGGTCAAGGAATTATTTATCAAATAAATGAAGTGGCTGAGCGCGAGGTGCTTCCCGCTTCCGCATTTCTCTACCTTTAACAAGTTCTCCGTGTTGCCTCATACATTTGTTTTTCTGCTCGACTTAGGAGGAAGTACCGGAGTTCACGACTTCTTTAAAGAATTGTGTGTGAGAAGTTGTGTACAATGTACACTTAATTAAATGTTCAAGAGTTGGTGCAATGCAGTTATATCGTCACCCCCTTAAACAGTTTTGTTTTATAGTTTTGTCCGACTACTGCTTTTTTTTACATTTTCTTTACAAAAGCGTCTTGCGCATAGGACCATAAATTATTTATCATTGCTAACGTGATACCATTGCTCTTTCTTCCCTCGCCCAAGTTTTTTCGTCTGACTCGCTCAAATGTTTTCTACGATTCCAATGGAGTCTTGTTTGAGTGACTGACGTACACACGTCTGACATGAACCACGGAAAAAGACAATAGAATCTGAAATTACATAACATATCACTATGGGGATGGTTTGAAAGGAATCAATATTATGTCACTGAATATGACAAGTCGGGTAGACATATAGCAATTATTGCTTTGCCATGCTCTCACTTTCTTCATGTAATATACGGTAGGGTGCACTTTAAAATGATATCCAAGCATACGAGTACAACGGCTTGTGACCTTTGCATAAATCACAAGAAGCCCCCTAATAGCGCCCTCCAGTGAAAGAACAATTTCTAGGAAAAGGAAAGAGTGTATATTGATCGACTTCAAAACACTCCCTTACTTGGGCAGGATTTCGATAATTGTGTTTTCCCATTCCGGTGAATTAACGGTGTTGTTTCTGAATTCCTTGTTACAAGCACGACTGGACAGTAATTGGAACTTAGTCTTCTGCAAATATTACAAAGAAGACAACTCGAGGCCCCATTGAGGTTTGCATCAAGTCACCAGACTTCTTGCTTTCTTCACTTTCTATGAGGATGTAATGCTGTAATTAATGATCCTCAACGGACAAGGAAAAATATCCTGACATATGTCGTGAAAATATGATTCAGTTTCCCCCCATCTTTTTCAGAAAAAAGACTGTCCAAAAGGAAGCCATTCTCGTGGGAAAAACATTTCGTGGTCTCATCTACATTTCCTGCGATACGTTAAACTGGAACTTTGCCTTAAATTCACATTTGTTTTTCCAGCCGAAATGCATGGAGATGCGTTCTTTCTGGCATTTCATTACCCATGCCAAATATGACGGAACACACCCATTTTCGCCGGCGGAGGAACGCGAACAAACGCCAGGTAAGTCCACATTACCGAGTGGCGTATTCCCAAACCCTTCACCTAACCAAAACAAAAAACGTTTTTCCAAGATGCGCAGCGACAGCTCTTAATTGGAGCAAATGCGTTTTTTTCACTTCACGAGGAAAAGAAAGCTCTTCCCCTTCTTCGGGCGGTCAAACAGTGGTCGAACGAGACCCACAAAAACACAAGGGCCTTTACGGAGGATCGACTACGACAAGGACTTAATTGATGCCATCGCCGTCTCCAAAATCCCCCTTCTTCCTCCGCCCAGAGCACCCACTAAAAAAACCATCAGAACGTCCCTCTCAAAATGTTGAAGATTTTCTCTTTCGGACTGCAGCCCAGAAGAATGTCAGCTCTTGCTGTGTTTGCAGCCATGATTTGGGGGGAGAGTTCGGGAAATCGCGGTACGTCATCCCCTTTAGCTTATTACGGGTGATTGTGTTTACACAAGGCGCTCCCCTAACCCGTGGATGTTTTTCTAACTGTATGATATAAAGGGTTTAAGTCACTAAACGCGATCGGCTGGAGAGACCTAGGGTTTATGCATAAATATTATTTCATGTGTTTCTTGGATTAACCGTTCACATTTGGAGGTAATCCTTTAATAAGAATAAGACGCTAAATGGAAAGTTTCAGGCGAGACGGAGCCAGATAACTATACATAAAAAAGTACAGCTGGCAGTTTAAAGGCTAGAATTAGATCAATCAACAGCACACACCAGAAAACTAGAAATGCTCATCGTAAGAGTAAAATCTCGGCTTCGAGTCACCCGGTTAAAAGCCGGTAATGACAAAGGAATGTCTTTTGTAATGGTACATTTGAACATCTATGTGAGCTGGGTCACTGATTACGAACGCGTAGAGATAAGATGAATGTGGCTGTGAAAACTCTTTACTAGAGGAAACCAACACGGAACAAAGGAACTTTCAAATGCTTCGGAACGATCAAAATTACACACGTACTGTTAAAGCAAAGGTCTTGTGAAAAACAGCCTCCACAGTTCTATTCGAGGTTTATGCAAAAAGTAGACAGCAACAACAAGTGCCATTTTAATAAAAGACAATCACTTAATAACCTTAAAATGTTCCGTGTCAAACTTGTGGAAATGTACCCACTCTCTGTGAAATACTGTAGCTGAAAGCACTTCTGCCACCACTTTTGGCCGGGCAGAAAGGCCACCTCAGTTCATCGCTCTTAACGAAGAAATCGGAGGCAGCAGGGCATTTTCTTCGGGAAACACCCAAACCTGCTGCAAAGTGTTGCAACAGTTTTATACGGAATACAGAATGGACCTTTTAAAATCAGTATAACAGATGCAGTGTCTACATTTTTGCTGTTAAGCACCCCCCCCATTTCCATTGCTGGGTCCGACTGGAGTGGCAAGAGTGTTTAAGAAGGCCACAATTCCTTCAGAGGGGGAAGATGGGTTGGCCACGGGAAGGTCGAACTCCTGTGACGATTGGCCTCGGGTGCTTCGTCGCCTCCTTCCCCCCTACGGTCGGTATGGTTTATGCATCGGCCTAATTTTTCCTCCTTCCCATAGCTCTAAAAATGTTGGTTAGGGGTAAGACCTTATGAGATCAACGCATGAGCCGTAATCGGATCATCCGGGCATTGTCGAGCATTACCGTTGATTAAGGCTTTAGAAAAAAGCCTGGCCAAATTGATCACGCACCAGGGGATTTTACATCACTGCGGATTAGTATTCTGGGGTCTGCGGGGGTGTGCGTCACTGTGTTTGTGAGGGGTGGGGAGGAAGGATGCTGGCATTTTAATATAGTGGCGCTTCTTTCTCCCCTTGGTATGGGAATTGCTTGAATAAGCAGAACACCATTGCAATTAAAGCGTCAAAAGAACAAACAGTGCAATGTGGAGAAACGTATAAAAAACAAAACAGAGGTTTAAAAAGCTCTTACGATTGAATAGTAATCAGATTTTGGCGGGAAATTCATCCACCTAATGCGTCATCATTCGCGCGGGAAAACGAGATCCCGGAGTAAACGAACACGTGCCAGAAATGGAACGGCAGTCGTGGAGAAAAGAAAGTGGGGGGGGGGGAAAGGAAAAAGACAAAAATTAAGTAAACCACAACTCGCGGCTATAGTTGTATTTGAACGCAGGGCAAATCAAATAAGGGATGAATTTACATGACTGGGAGCGTTTCACGTGCTGTGGGTCCGGGAACCTCCGGCTGGATGGATGATGTCACGCGGCCGGGGAGGAGTGCACCAGCAGTGGATAAGAATTGAGGTCCAGGCCCACTCTGCGATCGAGTTAACGGCTAGGCAGGAAAACCAGACGCATGCTTTTCACGCGGGCAGAGCCGCGAGTTATCACACCTTTCGCAAACCAACAGCCCACGCTCTACCCTGGAACATGGTGCGGGGAGCCAGGCCCCCACGCAGTATACCTTATTTAGGCCGAGTAGCTGCATGCATTTTCGATTAATAATGAAACTGAGCAGGTTGAAAAAGAAGGTGGAAATGTGGTTGAAGATGGTGGAGCGAGTGGGAGAAAAAGACGGGAATTCATAACGACCCCCAAACAACCGAACTCATGCATATTGCCGGCCGCGTTCGCTCGCCGTATCGCAAGCGGGAATACAGTAACAGGTAAATTGAGTATCCAGCCCGTTCGGTTTGCAGAACTCGCACGGCGTATCGTGACCCTTAAGTGAATATCGAACTGCGTGAGTGCGGAAAAGGAGTGGGGGACCAGAAAATGGGGCCCATTAAATGTTTTGCCGAGTGTGGTTATTATGTTGCAGCTTCTGTTTCGTATCTACAGATCGAGATACCGTCCAGCGAGGTCCGAATACACTCTCCACACGAGAACGCAAGCAGCATATCATGAATAATCTGGGGAGGTAATGACAAAGAACCCAGTAGGTGATGGATGTGTGCCGTTAGCGTTATGCATGATATGCAGATTGGGCAGGCAGCAAGTAGCGGCTGATGGGAGAGAACTGCGGGAGCTAATTATAACAGTGACATGACACAATTTCCATTTGCACTGAGCGAACGACCACTTCCCAGGCGTGAGAAAGGTTTGCCTTAAAACGAAACCTTTTCTGTCTTCATTTCTTCATTGACGAGACCATTTATTGCCATCTTCCTGAAGAACAGCGAAAAATAACATGTCTGCGGTAATCATCATAACTGAAAGACAAAGTTAACAGAAACTGGAGCTAATATTTGATCAATTACTTCGTTCAATAAGTTGATTTAAACTGTTTTGAAATGTGAAGCTTTTCTTCAAGAGAAGTCAGTGACCGGGGATTTTCGATGTGGATATAACTCTTTAATCCAACTCTCCAATTCATTAAGCGCGTGACTGTCCATTTCTCTTAAGACAACAGGTGGGTTGAGCTTCTCTCAAGAGAAAAAACACCGCATTAATTATCTGACTGGAGCACTCCATGGGAACACGTTTCATTTGGAGGTGCAGTCTCTCAACAGATCATTTGAGACGAGCAAAACAATTTTCAGGGACTTGTTCCAAATTCGGCTTTTTACACCCGCGAGTGTACTTCTAAACTGAGTTAGTGATTCGACTTCAACCAAGTCTTACTACATGTTTTCAATAACTCCCTCAAAGCAAAAAGAAACACATCCACAAACTTAATTAGAAACTTACACAGACATTAATCTCACTTGTGCTCCTTTTCACTCATGTCATTGGACAAGTTAGAATCTCTGCGCCAGATTGTATACAACTACATCATACATACTGTTTCCAAAATCTACCAAACATAATACTTCAAATAGTTCATAACATATGTTAAAAAAACTCCCATGGGTACCTTAGCTCAAAATCATTTTCTATTTTTTTTAGACCAAAAACACTTTGCTGTTTATTTGCTCGTAAATTTTGCACACTCTACACCTCGGTAAAGTTCAATTAAGAAAATGAATTATATCGAAAGCAGATAGGAAACTTCCCTAAATCCCAAGACACAAAAAGAAAATAGCTCCACCGAGAAGCGCCAATTCATAATTATCGCGAGAAGAGGATCCGGTATGCCTTCTGAGTGTGTTTGGGCAATTGAATTTAGCGCGCTGGCTCTCCATGGAATACGTATTACTGTACAGTTATCTTAAAGGCATAGGTCATACACAGGAACATACTTCGACAACTTTTACTAAAATTGTTTATCAGCTAAAAAAACATGCTTTTTAATACTTGAAAGGTATGTTTGATTACAATTTAAAACACCGACTATCATTTGTGAAGTTTTATTCAGCCGTTGAAATTTAATTTTGAGGGTACTTGTTTGACAGTGATAAGTTTGCCACATTGAAAATGTTCAGTGCAACCCAGACTGATGGCGTAAAATCGTCACCAATGTGACCTTTTTATCCACATATCCCTTTTGACTTGTCATCGCCACAGAGTCTTCTGTCTGTGGAAAGGCTTCTCGGAAAATGCACCCAAAGGCTTTTGCCAATCTTAAGGAGGACAAATATTTCCCAGTCATTTGCAGTAGTGGAAATTTCCTCAATTTTGTTAAATGACGGGTAGGGGAAGAAAAAATTAAAAACAAGAGCGAAGACTAGATTTTCCGGGTATAAGAGAAGCTTGCCGACCATGTCTAATAGAGAGAAGCAAAATCGGAAAGAAATAAAAGATAGAAAAAGCCGGAACTAAATACAGTGCCGTTTATTTACAATATTATAATACATGTACCAATATATGTACATGTACAAACTATAAAAATCAGAAACTGAGAAACTCAGTCCGGACGAACAACTCGCCAAATTAAGAATGAGGGGGTGTCTACAGGACATAGTTGTACAGCTTGTCATGCTGAAGGGACAAGATCTCTTCAAGAAAAGAGAGGTGATCCTGTCAGGATTACAAGTTGGATTCTTTCATGACCGACGAACAGGAAATTTCGTTTGTTTTGACCATTTATTGCAGAAGCCAAATCAAACCAGGCCTTATTCAGCAAGCTATAATTAACCACACTTAAAAATACAGCATGATAAAGATATTTTCCCCCTGAGAAATTTAATTTTAACGTTTCGCTTTCTCAATGCATTACTGGTTGGGTGAGGGAAATAAGTATTAGAGTTGAAAGATGATGGTAAATGTGTGTTGAGTTCTGCTCAATCAATCACGCAAAATGATTAAGAAAGACAATCAGGAAATTTATGACTAGTTTTAAGTAGGCAATGTTTAATTTGGTGCCAGAACAATCACATCAGAAGTGAATGCAAAGTCGCAACACATGTATTTCGTATGAAGAATTAGTCAAAAATTGATCAAAGATATACCAAACTCACTGCAATAGCGCGCTTTTAACACAGTTTTAAACCAAAGAATAACCAGCATGGTAAGAACTCTTCCACAGCTCTTTAAGCAACCGGGCCTACTTAAAGCATTCCTTCACTTTCAGGGATGCAGTGACCGCGATGCAGCGTGCGTCTCGCTGAGATCGAGCGGCGGAAGCTACCGCCGGGGCCCTGCGCGATGCATGTTTACCAATCGCGCCCGATGTGATTTAAGATAATATTAGTTCTCGTCAATCATGCTCCGTGGGATATGACATGGAGAGCGGTTCACCCTGCACTCGTACCATGCCAATATAGGACTGGTTATTAATGAAATATGGGCTCTATTGAAGCCATGTTTATATATTTACTTGTCTGTTTTGACTCCAGGGATAGGCCTATATGCATAACCATCGAACAAGATGAAAAATGCCGTGACATGGCAGTACATGACAGGTTTTACACGAAACGAGGGACTCATGTAGGATATTTACATATTTTACCGCTTCTTAATGAAAGCATTAAGATGACCGTTCCCTATGACGACGAAATAGCTCAACACCAACTCAAGCGTTTGCATTTATCACATATTATTACTACAACTGTCTAGAATTAAACGCCAGAACCACGTAGGATTGGTTAGATAATTTTGTCATGTTAGTATCGTGTTTGCATTCATCAGAAGAATACAGCTTGTGTGTGTTGGTGTATATGTAAGCAGCCTATTAGGTGCTTATTAAATCATAGTATACGATATTTACGCATATTTAATAATATCGCTTAGCGTACGAGTCGTGCCTTGATAATGCATGTTGAGTTATGCAGTGGTATGTAGAGGAAGTGCATTAGGAAGACGGTCATTCGTTATTCTACCTAATCTCCTGACAACATGTAATGAATTATTACAGGAATGTGCGCACGTTCATGTTTACCATGAAACAAAGCAGGGGAATCTGCGCTCCTACTGTTGCAAAGTCACTGTGGTTTAAGCGTATGAATTTCTTTTATGATATCCTTTAAAGACCTCAATACAATATCTGATGTTAACTGCAACTTCTAAGTCTTTAATACCGCTACACAGGATGTGCCCCACCATATTGCCAATAAGTGTAAAAAGAACATGCGTTGCCATATAAATAGGCTAATATTCTTGCATTCAATACCAGAAAGGACTCGACGGATAAATAACAGAGCTTAACTCAACAAATTTAAAGAGTGTTCACAAAAAAGTACCGCTACACAGTGAAAATGGGGCGTATGTGCAAATGTTAAAGTATTTTTAAATACTTAACATTATAAACTCGTAGCCGTTGAAGTTTTCTTTGTTTTATTTTGTGTGTTTTGGTTTTAACACAATCAGCTTTCTCAGCGTTCGATATGCGAGTCGACTTTCTGACTGCTCATAATACAGATAATGGAAACTAAGAGAAGATGATGAGAAAAGGGGGATCATGCTGACAACTGAAGCCTGCAGCATTGACATACATGCTGAGACTGCTCAGTTCTCAAATATTAGTTCAGCCTAGATGAAAAAAGGAAAAAAAAATCCTTGATATTAGCAAAGAGGCAATGCATGCAATTACTGCGCGGTCCAAGCCGAGTCGTACCGACACCAACCGGGTTTGAAAGGCAAATTATTTAGCAGAAGGCATGCAACGTCGAGTCAAAGCTCAAAACCAAGCATACACTTGCGGAACCGTTTGGCGCATGCACTGATGTTTTTCGCTTCACGCGCCCTGATCATAATGTTTTAAGCAGTCATTATGGATTTACCATGATCACTAAATTTTATTCGTCATCCATATATCAACAGAATTATTGAAGGGCTTCCTTGTGGACAATTTTCATTTTGCAGTAGAGAATTAAACAAGCTCTGAACCTAACAGGACTACGACAGTTAGCCTACCAAATGAAAAAAAGTAAAAAGTCCAATTTGAGTGTCATTTACTTGAAGAAATATTTGTATGGGTACCATGCCAGTTTTGTGGCAGCCAGGTGGGTGGCAAACATCCAAGAAATCCATAAAGGAAACCCAAGCATGGGAAACATGAAGTAAGCGTGGAGTCTCGATCCACTGAGTACGAGCCATCCCAAGGGTAAAGGCATATCACAAATTCTAAAATCCAGATTGGGTTTTTTCGTTAATCGCAGTCAGGCAGAGAATGTAAATGCATTAGTTTCTGTGTGTGAATAATTGATTATACCGCTAAGGGTATAACAGTATCAGGTAAAAATAACAAGGGGTATGGTTTCTTGCACTATGGAATGCGACACCCAAAATGTGGGTGTTATTGAATACGAATAAGTGTAACGAATGTATCACATCTAAATTGCACGTGTCCTATGGGAGTCCAAGTGATGATAGCTATATATCCATGCGACTGAACTGTGGAACTGTAGACAAATATAAGCAAAATGACCGTCTCAGAGAAATGCAATTTCTGCTTGTTTGAAAATAAAAGTTCCCGTAAAACGTGCATCAATAGTGTGCTGTGTAGTTAAACAACGAGATTTCAATTAGCCAGTGGTGTCGAATACGCCTTGACCTTCACCGTTAACACCATTAACAGTACGCTTCTGTTAAAGTCAAAGGTCTTGCCATAGTTTTGTTTCTGAAGTTCAACATTCTTGCTACAACATGCAAGAGAAATTCACCACTTGGAGGTGAACTACATATCCTAGTTATTATAAAAACGAGAATTTCACTAACCAACTAAATGAAAAGACGCAGCAAGGACACAAACATCGCGTGCCTACCCCAACTGCCAGTGCCAGCCGACATAAAATGTTACGCTAACTATTAAATTATCGTATGCAGCCGTTTGCATATTAGATAAGAAAAAATAACTCAGTAAGCGATATTAACGTCCATGTACCTACTCTCTCTCCTTTTTCTTCTATATCATATACACTACACAGCATTGCTACGTGTCATTTGCCAAGCTGTAAATTCAGTTAGGGACATTTTGTGTAAGTGCATCGCCAATTGCTCTGATTTGGTTATTCTGCCTGTGAAGGTTCCTCTTCGGTTTTTTCGAGACGTCTCGGACGTGGTCACAGTATGCAATTATTTCCCCTCGACCTAGCGCGTGGGATCGCTCGCGAGTGTTTTCGAAGAGCATAATGTGGTGAAGAAAATGCAAATTAGGGACTGTGAACTGGGAGTCTGCCATTTCTGCAGAACACCTACAGATCAAGCAGAGGATACATGGTTACATGTGCGCTCTGTCGTGTCCTACGCCACACATCACATGACAGCTTTAGCATACAATGTAGGGAAAGGCGAGTCGTGCCTTTTTAAATATTCTTAATTCCAGAGGCACGTATTTCTCCAGGTCAGCTCAAACACTGGTAGTAAATGTACTTCAAAGGGACCATGATATAAAATATTTACTACAACCGGTGAACTACACCTTGTTTTTCAATTAACCATTTATTTTCTAATGTTCTTTTGCTTGTTTAATCTGTTTATTGTAGCTTTTATGCCTTTGTGTTAATAACGATTTGCATATTCATGAGCAGATGTGTGATGTCATCCAATCCACTTAACCTCAATGTTGCCCTGATTTATGCACACAAGAACGGCTGGAAGTTTCAAATTGTGCTGTCGTAAATTTCAAATTCTTGGTTATTTATTGCCGTGTTAGTATATTGCAATAAGTCAGAGAGCAACATTTTCTCAAAAACGTTTCTGAAGAGTAAATATAAAGTTGGAAACTAATTTGAACACGGAAACATGTAAACTGAACAGTGTCTTCCATGATTTCAATCACAGAAACAGCGCCCTCACTTGTCCGGCAAAGCTTGGACAATTTTAAGGTTAAAAAAGTGCACTTTTCAATACGCTTACGTCCGAAAAGATTTCAAACATTTAAAAAGAGTATGAAGATGCAGAAAAAGTAAGTCTGAGAAAAAATCATTGCATAGATCCTATCATGTTTGTAATAGGCAGCTAGAGACGAAATGTCCTACTTCTGAACTAACATTCCGTAGCTTGCAACTTTACCGTGCCAAACATAAAAAACGTTTCAGTAAAACAAGAGTATTCAGTTTCGTTCGATGAATGTGTCTTCAAAGGATAGTGAGGCAGATGCAGTCTTATCTTATACAGGATATCTGGAGAGAGGAGCGCGTTCGTCGGAACAGTAACACAAAACGACTCCCTCGACAATTGAATGCATAACATGGAATATTCAAAGCATACATAATCCTTTATAAAATGTATGTGCAAGGCAATATTTTTGAAGCAGCATGTATTTTTTTTCTAAAGGGCATTTAACCTAATAAGGTAGGCCTTTTATCGGCCCCTCTGGAAGAATATGTTTTCGTACAATTTTTCTTTAGCAAATTCTCAAGCTCAGGAGGACTTGTTACCTGTCATTTCCATCTTTGGCATTTGTTATTAAGAAAAAATGGAAACATTTTAAAGTACTTGGGGATATTTCTTCTTGGATTAGGGTTGGATTTCAAAAAGGGAAACCTTTTACGACAAAAAATTTTACTACGCTTTCCCGAAATATTTATCCTTGACGTAAATGATAACCAAAATTGTGAGTTCGTTGATCATAGGCATCAGAAGAATAATATCGTGGTCATTTTGAGATCAAACAAGATTGAAAAACCGAATTTAAGCCCCATTTTTGCCTATTGTCAATTCAAAGACACACAAAAGGCAGCCTTAGAACACGATGTTAACTCCATAGCTGTAGTCTGAGCTGACGAGCAACATATTGAACAGGGACAGAAAACTCCTAGACCTGCAATTTCTGGACCCTTAAATGGAACAATATCCGCTCGTCTACGGATCGACAGCCAGGCAAACGCAGCTCTAGCCCTTTCTTTTTTTTAATAACGCCAGTCTTCATGCAGTAGAAGAAGAATGAAGGATATCTAAACCAAAGGAATAAGGTCATTGTGCTCTTTAGAGCATTGCATTGCCGCGTCTCCCCTGCAGTCCCCTTCTCTCTCCCTTCCCTCACTTCCCCGACCGGCGAAGGATCTTATTAATTAAGTACAATCTCTTAAATTAATCCCCGGTGATCGTCCCGCGGGTCTGGCCAGGCTGTATAGCCTAGCCTCGGACGGCGGGATGGACTGTACAGGTTGGTGGAAAGAAAAGAAAGGGAGGGGGTTAGTGGTTCGATCAGCGAGAGAGCAAGGAACAAGTTTACTGGACGTGAGAAGAGATCGTGGGTCTTGAGTCACGCTCTCCCTGTCTTGCCAGGACCGACTGTCCCCGACAGCTGTTGCATGATTCAGCCATCAACTCCCTCTCCCGCAAAATAAATAAAATACCACGGAATAGCAGTGTTCAACTAGGAAACTGGGTCAGCCTACAAAAGCACACCGTCATGGGAGCTGGCACCGCAGACAACCATTTTCATTGGGACGGAGGGTAACCTATAAAATCTAAACTTTTTTCGACAAACTCGGCTGCATGCACTCATCATTGTTTCATGTCAACCCCGACAATGTTGAGACGAAGAGCACGTGTGCTCATGATTATTTTATGATTTAATATCAACCCCTAATATCATGGTTTTTCAGGCTGTTATAGAGTCACCTGGTTTAATATGAAACTCCAACACAGTTGATACGTTTGACAAGGACGAGTGTGTGTTTTAAGGTGCATGTTCTGCAGTGTGGGCACCACAGTTTTCAGAACTGAAACTTTTATTCATAACCGACTCTCAGCCTCCAATTTTTCAGTGTCTGCATTTTATGAATTGCTGTGAAATTTAACAATAGTTCCCTTTGAGATTTAAATTCGAGACCATTGTTTCAACTAAACTAAATAAAAACTCTCTGTTTTTCCACATTCTCACTGATGAAATCAGAGCTAAACTGATTTAACTTGCCGACTACTGATGTGCAAATGACGGTGCAGTTAGTACAGTTTAATATAAATATTTAACATGTGGTAAGTATATCGATCGACGACGACCCAACACCAGTCGAAAATTTAGCTGCAATGTTTAGGTACATAAAACAGCCGTCGATTGTCGATCAAGCTTTCTAGTTCCCAAGCTCTCTGCTCAGAGGGCATAACAGAAACTTCGTTAAATCCAATATTGCACTTGCTTTGGCCCTGATCTTATCTACACGATGCCACAAGGGGTAATACTCACCCGATGCGAAAGCCCCCCGGGGGCGGGGAGTGTGCTCCGGGCCGGGGACGTAAGACTTGGAATGAGCAGCACACTGTGCTTGTTATTAAAATCGGGGCCCGATGCATCTGCTATATGTTTGAAGTTGAGCCCTACAAACACTTGACATCGAGTAACATTCGTTGGGAGGGTTACGCAAACAGAACACACTGCCCACGGTCATGACAATCTAGCTTCAATTCAGTGTTTAATTTAAGCTTGGGTGGTACAGATACCCCAGAACTAGGACTTGACCACGAAAATATCGCAGGGAGCAGGCGCCGACGTAAGGGTACATGTAAACAGCCCATGCCTTGTTCCTGATGACCATCACGGCTCGTGTCCGTAAGTTATGTCTGCAGCTGGAATAAAAAAAGAAACATGTGATGCGTGTGCCCGTGAAAGCCACTAGCCAGCGGCTACAGCTACGCCCACTTCCCATGGAAAGGTACGTTTCTTCCAGCCGGAGTAAGTTGAATCGGGCAGAGCCTTGGCTAGAAATAGACTATTTCAAGCTCACCGTCACACCTGTGAAATCATACCCAATCTCCCGTCATCTTGACACCATATGGGTTCTTCCTTCTCATTTCTCCCGTTAGGGCATTGAAAATACTCCTGTGTAACTGTGTATTATCCGTAAATAAAACCATGACATCTGGTCAGAACAAGTCTCCGTGCAGTATAAACTAAAGTTTAGAAGCTGGACTGTCAACCTCTCTTTGATGCACTCCACGTGGATTCACTTTAGTACTTCGGAGACCAAAATTAAAGCTCTTCGTTGGAGAACTTTTGGTACACAGGTATTCCGATTTTCTCTTACTTAAAAGGTTAAAAAGGTGAGCAAATATTTCCGTTTCAGTAATAACTTGGCTTGGGGGAGAATGTTATTAAAAGAACAAAACTTACTACACCAATCCAGTGTATTCTAATTCGAAACTTGACCCCGCAATTTGCCTTGTTCACGAGTCGACTAAAGCGAGGCTTTTGTTTCAACTATACAAATGGTGGGAATAAAGGCGATACAATGGTGAAATACTGATCGATGTCTTTTTTTCGGCCAAATGACAAGTACTCTTTGTAGCAAAGTAGTCTGGTGCCTTTCCAATCGATAACGTACAGTAAATAAGAGAAGTCCGGTCAGCCCGATCTAACTTAGCCATCTTATAAGTAAGACCTGTTTGCTGTGAAAAATTCACATTATAAGGGCAGTTTACAGACGGTCCAATGCAGCCGAATAATACAAACAATAATTGAGCCAGCTCTTTGCCAAACAGTACTCGACCTATCCAAATCCGTGTTTCCTATTTTGTGTCATATTGTTTGCCTGTTGTGACAGGGCCTACGGTCAAATTGGAAGATTTGTCACATTGCTTCGCACAGATCCTCCACATTGACTATATCCATGGATAGCACAGAGGCTTTCTGGATTGTCTGGAAAATCAAAACATAGGTATATCCCGAGTGTTTTTTTCTTGTTTCCTGGGCAAAGAGAAAAGCAATTCCAGAATTCGTCAGTGAGGCGCCTGGGAGCCCACTGCCAAGCGGCTGTCCTGGAATTAGGCCCATTGTGTAATCGGTATGGATAAAGGGCTCATCAAAGCGGACCATAGTGAAACAGAGATTATATCACAGCCGCAGACTTAAAAAGAGTCTAACCGTCCTTGACTCTTTTTAAATAGCAACTTTCTGTAAGTTTCTGAGACAAGTAGTTGCCAGCTTTTTGCTGCAAAATGAACCTTGTCTATTAAAGGAGTACGGTCATCACAGAGGTAACAGCGTTTGAACCAACCTTTGTACTACTTGAGATTTTGATTTCTGAACGCTGCTACGTCTTTGGTTGGTTCACCTGAAACAGTTTGGTTCTTCTCGGGGCGTCGAGGTGGAAATGAAACCAAACATGAGGTTCCAGACGTATATAGATCACCTTGGCTTTGTTTCACATCTTGAAAACAACCATCTACGTCAAGACTGCGTGGGTATTAGATGTCCTGAAAAGCTTGAAGACATTTCTTATTCAGGCTAAATATTTTGTCTCCGTCGATATGTCTTTATCGACTTCAACCACTGAACCATTTCGGACACTCGTGGCATTTAGTATTGATAACTTTTCTGCCCGTGTTTACTCGGAGCCAAAGAAACTGCTTTGCCAAGCATTTCGAATGCAAATGAATACTCTTATTATTTCAGTCACGGCTGGACCCTGGCAGGGACGGCGTACAAAGCATCGATCGGCTCCGTCTAATTGTGAAGTTTCCTCACAGCCCCCGAAATCCACTCATACAGACGTAATAGGTATAACACACTTCTTGTGCTGTAAGCACCATCACAGTTACAGACGGAAAGAGAGACTCCACGAACGAGAAGTGCGAGCGGGCGAGGTGAGACAAAAAAATCAGGCCGTATCATTTCATTAGGAAAATACTAAACTAAAAAATTCAAGCCACGACACTTCCGGATCCCTGGGGGGTGTTTGGCGTATGAGGCTCCGATCGTATACCCTCTGGAGAAGCAATAGCTTAGAGGACATCGACACGTTTCCCGCCTTTTTCATGCAACTCACGATTTTAAGCGGCAAAAAGATTGAAGGGGTTTGGCTTCGTGTTTTGCAGTTGTTGCCTGCTTTCGATGGCCTCTAAGAAATGGAATGACCAATTTGTGGCGATGTTACGTGGTGAAAAAATCCCCCTGGCAGTCACGTCACCACATCACTTATGCCGTTCTTCAGTTAGTTTTCTTGTCGAGCTCTCCTCACGTGCTGACGTTGAGACAAAGTTTTAAAAAGAATGATTTATGCAAGGGCAATATGATGACGTTTTTCATGGATAAGTTGGTGTTGTCTGAAGGCTTGACTGGGAAAAATAAGGCGGTGGTAACTGTTGTCTGTTGAAGAACATAATTGTAGAGAGCCGTGGCCTTGTGGTTAAGAGCATTGGATTCGTAGTCAGTGGGTAAAGCAGGAGGTTGCGGGTTCAAATCCAGCCTGAGGTCTTGGTGCGTGTGCCCTCGGGCAAGGCACTTTGTCACTCATTGCCTCTCTTCACCCACGAGTAATTGGGTATTCTGTTAGGGCAGAGATGGTTACTGTGGTTGATTAGCTGCTTTGCGCCGAAAGTGGCAGCATCTAGTTGTACCGGTAAACTCCCCAGGTAGCTGAGATGGTATTTGGAATTTCTAATGGGCCCAATGAGCAGGGGGATAAAGACATACAATGATTTGATCCATGTTGAAGGCGCTTTATAAATACCTATATTATAATTAAAACTAAATATTAAATGTGCAATGAATGGAAACTGAAGTACAGCATACCACGGTACCGTAGCTATACCCGACAACCAGTCCTTCGACTACTGGACCTTATAGCTTTGCGGGATCAGACTACTGGTCATCGTCACTGCTGCCAAGACTGTCCTCGGTTATATTTCTCAGTGACCGTATTACAGCAGTGATACAGGGTCAAAGATCAACACTTCAAGCAAAGCGTGTGGGAAAAGCTGGGTCATGGTACAAAGTTATGGGTAATCAAACTTCAGACAAATTAGGTGGGCTATCGATGCCATTTAGAGGGCGCAACTCTAAATTTTGTTTGGTTGCAGTAGAGTACTCGTAATTCTACCTCACTTTAATGGAACCGTTTGTATTTGTACGACTTGTCCTTAATTTATTTCGAATTCACTTCATTGGTGTAACGCACTTTTACCATAGTGCAGAAAAAGGGTCGTTCACCAACATTTCTTTGTAGTGACTTCAGTGACCTTTTGTGCACGAAAATTCCTGTATGTGACTCATCCATTTTCTTCAACCCTATTCAATATTAACGGCATTATATCTTATCAAGGATTCATCAGAATCGGTGAGCTTCGCCCCATCACTTTCACGAATAAACTTGATCGCTGTAAGAACATAGTCGCGACCATCCACCATCAGTGCAGCCGTGGTGCATACTAGGCAGTCCCATTCCGTACCGCCATTACGAACAATCTCTCTTGTCGTGAGTACAATGGGCTCGCGTTTGATTTGCTCGGTGAACCAACAAATCATCGGGAGCACAATAATTCCCGAGAGGGAGGCACAGGGATGCGTGCCACGGCATCTTCAACCTCTGCGGCCCCTTCTCCACCGTACGAATAAGCAAACACGCTCATGCCTTGCCTCGACTGGGCATCGGCCTTGGAGACCTGCAGAAACCCCCCGGACGATCAGAAGTATCGATCCTGTACGAAAGCGGTAAGGGATTATGCATGGGCATCTTTGATTAGTTTAGTTTAGTTAACCTGGGATTTTATTCCCCAAAATTTTCTGACAGATAAGCGATCTCTTGATAACCACGCTGACTTAAAATCTTAGACCAAAAAGCAAGTGTCCTCGATAGGTCTCTCCCCTCATCATCTATCACTCGCTCTCATGTGAATTCGGCATTATATTTCCTTTTTTTTCTCATTTTTTCACAAAAAGGGCGTATTCATTCAGAAGGAAGTGTCCCTGTAATACCCCCACCGTGATGATGTCAGAGTAGGCTTGCTAACTGTAACTGCTGAAGATGATAGTTTATAGCAGAAACTTCTTACACACTCATGAGACACTTGACCATAAATAGTACATTTGGGCCATTTCTACAAAGAGAAGTTATTTATGATCTATTTATGCCATTTCGTATGATTTGACATTTAGAGTGAAGGACATTTGACATTTAAAGGAAACCAAACTGAAGAAAAACGGTTCAAATCTTGGGATGTTGAAAAGCATTACAGTATAGGGATTCGTTCACATCAGGTGAGGCCTTGAACGAGGACAACCACCAGGTGGTGTCAGCATACGTGAAAAGTAGCACAGCGCCCACGTGAGTGCTGCTGTCGCTTTCGTTGCTTAATAACACTTTCATTTTAAGCTGACAAAATTTAAGGGGAAAAAAGCTAGTAGCAAAGAAGTAAGGTTTCTGTATACATATTGGATGGTAGGCTTCTTTTCTCAAGAAGTAATCCCAAACGCCATTATTCAAATTTTTTCGTCCCATGGACTGGACAAAGCCTGGTAACCCAAACAAAAACCATTTCGATAACCTTTACTGTCGTTTACTTGTTACAGATTACTGTATATTAATGTCTCTTCGAAAATAGAATGGAGAATGATTACAGGCCTCGCTGTTTGATTCACAGTTTTTCTAAAATTCTTTTGTACATTAATCAATAACAAATTTTAGATACCCTTAAAATTAAGCATTGTCATTCAATCTAACATCTGTATTGGGATCGAACTGTCCAATTTGGCTTGGCTTGGCTTGTGCCATCTAAACTAAACTACTATTTATGGTCATCACTTTCTGTGTGAAATTTGATACCATAAATAATTAACTTTCGAGTAATAATGGCCGTCTGTTTTGACGGTCTACAATCACAAGGCATGTTTCCATACACTGTCACATTTCAACGCACACAAACATTGGCGTTATTTTTATACCTCTTGTAGCTACTTTTATTCCACCATCCGTACCAATCTCCACAATCGGCTCTTTTCTGGTCAGGTTTTTGTGTATAATGTTACTCGGTTTATAGTGAAAACAGGAATGGAAAATTGGAAAAGAAAGATCCCTTCTTTCGATTCTGGCTCGCTGGCGGCAGACCCTCTGGCACCTTACTTCCTTCCCAGCATAGTGCAAGGAACACTTAGCTATCTGCGGTAGATAGCCATCAAGGAGCGAACGGCAGTAGAACATCGCTTGCTGCTGAGGGATACTGCTGCCCATTGCTTTGCGGTCGGTAGCCCACATGAGTTTCTCCGGCTGCACGAGCTGGGGTCATCCTCTCGTGTTTTTATATCCAGCGTCCTTGATCTGAGACCAGTTGGCTGTTTCGCCTCGCTCGGGTGAATTCGATAAGCAGGCTAGGACCGGTGGGTCGATGGCGCGTCGTCGCATTATCGGCAGGTTGACGGACCGTGTGCGTTTCCGTAGCTAGACCCCGGTGTTACCTCTCCATTCGTCCCACGGCCCTTGGATCACTTGCGCATCGTGGACGGAAGGAAGCACCATTTCGAGAGATGTTTTGACAACTGGCCCCCCGATTTGATTACGCCCGCTCTCCTATACTGGTGAACTACCACTCCAGTCTAAAGTTCCCTACCCTGCAAGCCCGAGTGACCAGCTCTGAAGGAGTTGGTTACTGGGTTAGGGGTTTACAATTGGAAGGATGACACCAGCCGATAGGGACACTCGGATACGGGGATGTCAACAAAGCACCGGGAGAAGACTGTTGACACTCAGTTTCGAGTGGTATTAGGCCTACCAAGTGTACCTTTCAACTTGGCCCCCAAAGCAACCTTTTCGCCTGATAGCAGTGCCATGTTTTTTGATGAAACGAATCTCCTGGAGGGCAGGGGCAAGTCGATGGGTTCAAAAGCACAACAAAGGTAGTCACTTATATTTGCCATCAAAACGCAGGAACATAATGCGGTCAATGAGGTCAAAGAATCGGAAGTAATTCCTCACAAAAAGCATGCACGAAAACCACTTTTTTCCAGCATGTAGACGTTTTTATCAAAATCTCTGAATAGAAATCGAGCTGTTTTTCAGTCATTTCCGTCAGGTTCCGCATTTAATTATTTGTATCAATTTCCTTAGAATAATTATATGTATTCCTTAATCAAAGAATGAGAACGAATTTGGAGGTTTTTTTACTGTCAGCACTGAGACATGGGTGATAACACAGGTACTTTTTAAAGATAAATAACTTGAAGTCGTCTAGTTGTGGCAATGTGTACAAAATTAATTCCGCAATAACACACGTCGTACGTCAATTTGTCACTCGTTGTTGCAAACGACCATCGCAACGTCAGCTTTTCCCGTCAAAGTTGATGCTTTGACATTTTTCCCTCGTTACGGCGATATTAAACATGTGAATTGAACTGCAAGAGAAAGAAAATCCACTCAAGACGATCTGAATATCTACGGCCAAAAATAGACCTAAAAAACAAGAGTTGATTTCGTACCCGTGAGGCGATTTTCTGGCGAGAACCCGGGACGAAAAACGTGATCGGGACACCGACCGACGGCAGTTGCATGGATGAAAGAAAAAACGGTTTTCCGGGTCACGGACGAGCGATTCCAACGATCGCTTTTCCATTACGTGCGGCCATGACCGGCGCAACGCGGCCAATCGCCAGCGGGTAATTCATTATGAATAAATTATGATGTAATAATTAAGTCGCACAGGTGCTCCATTTAAACTATAAAAAAGAGATTTCAGCTTTTTTTAAAATTCTTCTGCTCTTACGGATAAAATGTTTACAAAGGTAGATGCACTGGGGATGTGATTCGCACTGGAAATGAAGAATATTTTATTGAATTCTTGAATTATTGATTGAGGGGCCGACCACCTCCCGTGTACTTAAAAAGTTCTTTTAGATTGATAGCACTTATCCAAAATGAACTCGTGGGAAATTGTGTAACACATACTTCATGAACGTATGACAGAAATAGAACATGCTTCTTTAAAAAACCAGCAACCTCCGAAAAATACACTGGGGAAAATCAGTGGTTATTGAAACGAATCAAAGAACTTAGAACAAATTAGCAAAGGCCTTGTGTAAAAATAAGAATTACGATTACTGCGCATGCTCCACTGTAAGAGATAGTCAGCTGAATATATTTTTAAAAGACAGGGAGTCTTTCTCACTGTATGAACATTAAAATCAAATTAGAAGTGGACCCCTCACCTCAGCCCCACCTTACTATGAAAAGCTAAAATGGTGATTTGTTTCTCAGCACTAGAGGATGATGAATTTCAGAAAGATCGGTAAATATTAATTAGTAATCTTCACTTATCAAATAAATGAAATATTGTCATAGAGAGATCAGAAATCGGACGCACTCAAATGAACGGGGGAATTTAGCTGCTGTGACACTACAATGTTTATTTGGCCAAATATCCCACCGAACGTCAGTAGCATGATTTCTTTACCAAAAATGTGGGGAGTAATGTGAAAAAAGAAAGAAGAAGAAGAAAAAAGGAATCTACATGACCCGGGGAGGCGTCCGTTGTCCCCGCGCTGTTAATTTAATACAGGAAACCGTGCTTGGCGCCCCGTGCTCTGATTGGACGGTTGCGAATCCATTATGACCGTCTGAGCATTTTTATAACACAGCAGTAGTCCACGCCGACTCTTCGTGATGACCGCGCTGCTTGGGGTCAAGAGATGGGAGACGAACAACCTGCAGGTAGGCATCAAAATCAAGATGGGGGCGGGGAACGCACGGTTGTTGAAAAATAAACAGGATAAAGCGTTTTCGAAGGTTAAAATTAATCTGGAAATTGAGTATCCATGTCTAATACATTTGACTGTAAAAACTGATTTCCGACAACTTTCCTATTTTTGTTAAACTGACTGATGAAAAATCTTTAATGCCAAGCTCCAAACGTAACATTTTGAATTTAACTGCCACCAAGTGAATCTGATCTGTCTTGCTCTGCTCTAGTCCTTACTTGTCCATGGAAAAATCTAGGGTGTGAGTGTGTTGTCCACAGCACACTTGACTAGATATTAACTTGCAAATAATAGAAGGAACCTTCACGTATCAGAAATAAGTCCACATCATCATAAAGCCGCCGCCATTGTGTATAGTTTGCCTAAACGCTGATCAAGACATCGCAATTAGTAACTCGCTTAGTCGTGTTCACCCTAATTTCATTGCGATGACGGCCAAAGGAAACAATAGAAGTGAGTCATTCAAACAATGTCAACATGGCAGCCGTGGATGGAGGCGCAAATTCCTTCCGACGTTTGTATTATTTAATACTTTTATTCATATATTTTTGATATCATCATTTCTAATGTGTAGAAAGGAGTCCATTTTTGGAAGGATCTAAAACTTACTTTATCTTTGTCATAAAGAATGAGAACAAAAGCAAACAGGTACAGACAAAAGCGAGATTTTGTTTTTGTGGAGGCAGGGTCGATCCTCCTCCATTCGCCTCCATAAAACCGCTCCCGGGAAGGAAAAAACCCAGGGCATTCAGCGGAATCTGTAGACACCCTCCAGACGAGCTCACGTTTATATTGACTTTGGTCAACCGGCCACTTAGTGTAATCCACGGTGTCAACTTTGACACCATATTGCCTTTCCAATCACGGCTGCAACCAAGGAGCTGCTACACGCTGGACCTGCCAATACAAGTTGCAGAATCTAACACAGAAAGGTCCAATTCAGTTCACCTGTGAACGTAGGGACGCACTTCATTACTGACGTTTCGAAAATGTCCACCACACCCCAACTAATTGGCCGAATAGGCCAAACTACTCAAACTCTCCATTTATGGGTGTCAGCTCAGGTCACTCGAATTAGGTTTGAAGTCGTAATTGGTGAAATTAAATTTCAGCATATTTAGTGCAATACATATGAGAGTCCTTCCATTTACTCTAAAAAACTATTGGGCATTCTGGTGGTTTATTAAATGTAAATAAGGGAATAATAAAAAGCCATGAATCAATAAACAGGCGTATTGTTCAAACCCACCACAGTCATGCTTGCCAAATTGCCACATTAGTGGTTGATTTCAAGAAACCAAAATCATAGAATACTAATATGAGGTTAGCCTTGCCACTTAATGGTTTTGATACTACATTAACTCTAACTCTCTAGAGTTTGTGCAAAATTAACGTGAAGCACAACTTGGAATATTGCCAAGGTTAAATTTAGACAGTGAATGTGTATCGTGAGCGAAATCACTGCAAGGTCTCCTGGGGCGCCGCTTAAACTCATCCGAATTTAATGTACACAAAAGAGGCAAATTTCCGACAAGATGAATAAACAAAACGTAAACAGACACTGACGTGCGACGAACAAAAAATTAGACGCGATTTGAGTCATTCCATATTTTTAAGATCAAATTAATTTTTATGGTTATGGTCCTAGAGCAAGTATGCTCAACTTGCAACAATTTAAGATGGAAAGTATACAAAATAAACCTTGACATTGCACACTTAGACATCGTATTTTGCGACCAATAATTTTTAACCTATTTTGTGTGTGCTTGTTAATTTACAACGTAATGTGCAGGCTTTATTTTCGTTTTGGTGATTATAATCAAAGGTATTTTTTCGAGAAGATCCTTATCAATCGATCAGAAAACAGCAGAGGGCGATGTTCATAGTAATTAACGGCAGAATGGCTGACACCTTCCGGAAGCAACTCACCTCCATCCATCTGTAACTGGCTTAAGCCACCACGTGTATGTCTAAAGACCAGCGCCATTCTGTACTTAATATCATAGTACTTGTCCCCGAAGATGTTTTCAATTATAGAAATACGCTACAGATTTCTTATTGAATTCCTGAAGGAGCTCGAGACAACATGAACGATTCTTCAATCGCAAAATAATGAAAGAAGGGATGTTGTTTGTGATGTGCATTATATCTGTGCTGCTACGCTTTCATCTCTCAGTACACTTTAATTTCCCGTGTATTGTTGCCTCGGGCCTTTCAATTTCGAAACGACAAGTGGCACGGCGACATAGAGAAGACGATGGAAGGGTGGGGACAAGCGCTGCCAAGATGGTGGCAGCTGTGCGATTGAAACCCGTTTTCTGTGCTCCTTTATAGCCTCCCGTCTCCCTCAATTGTGGCAGCTGATAACACACAGCGGTTTTAAGTTCATGGCGATTCCCCCATCGCTTCTCGACCGGCCTCTCTGCTATTGCTTGCCGCGTTGCCCGCACTTCATCGGCGATGTCCTTGTTGTGGAGAGGACCATAATTATAATATCGCACGACTGAGAATCTTAATTATTTCTTCTGTTGCCCCTCCAAGCATCATGCATGCAGCAGGCATGGACAGAAAAAAAAAAAAAAAAAAAACCTCGTCCATCCATCTATGCTATCGCACCTGATCACTACTGGCCAACTGGGAATCTAATTTGCTGTGCAACGGCGGTAAGCGCATGCGCTACCTTTTGCATATTCATTACTGTGAGTGTAATACATGCGGCATTCAGCTTGCATATGCGCAGGGTGAGGGGATAAAAAAGAGCGTACGGCCCCGTCCCGTCGGTGGGCCGTTTGTACTCCGTGATCGTGTGCACCTCTCCTGCTCCGTGGTCAGTTGTTGGGTTGCGTCCAGATATTCTCCAGCACGTCGAGCGGCTGCCCGGAAAGGACGACGAGGTTCTCGATAAGGCTGATAGCGATGAGACTTTGCAGGGCTGGCGAGTCTCGGCCACAATGTGCGCCGCGACCGCTGGGAAGCGAGCATCTTCTCTCGCATCCCGTCAGAGACACAAGAATTTTTAAAGCCCCTTTGCCGGCATGGCCAGAATGGAAGATGAGGGATGAACACCGTCAGAGTTACCCGCCTGGTGACACTTTTCACTGTAAGGAACGGCGGCACCTCCAGTCCAGGGTGTGGTATAAAGACATCTGCTTCCTACATCACCATGTGGATGTCATTTTGGTGAGCCTTTATGATTCTTTTGTTGTGCGTCTTCCTTTCACACACCCCCCATTCGCTCAATTCTCCCAGTGTACGCGTCTTACTGCATCATTCCTTATGCCAATTCTCTGTTCTCATTTAGCCTGAGTATTTCAAAGTCCGTGATTCATCCAAGGCCGAGTAAATTATGAACAATGCACGCGCACAATCCTCCCCGTCCACCGCTCTGCTGCTCATTAAATTCTCCGTAATTAGCGGCAACGGAAGTACTCTCTTTCCTCGCAGTGATTTTGCCACACAAAATAGAAACGGCTCTTAGACGGTTTGGGCGTAGGGTATAGGTTTTTAACACGAAGCACTACACTAACGGCAAGACCTTAATGGGGCAAATGTATAATACACGTACTAAAGTTAGCTTTGTTTCATCTAGGCTGAATTGAAAGCTATCCCATGCACCACATGTGCTAAAAAAAGAAACGCATATAGCGGATCGACGCTGAAAGCTGTCAAAAACGACGTGGACCTTATTTTTTTATAATTTTGCAATACACACGCGTACTAGTCGGCATTCTCTATATGTCAAGGCTGGATAGCTGTTTCAATTTACAATGGCAGCAGTTTCCGAACCCCAACTTGTTCCACTCGACCGTTTCATTGTTTTCACACATTTTTTAGAGCGCGTACCACAACCGTGCTTCTTTTTTATATTATTTCTATTATCATTATTAATATCCAGCGATGCATGTTCGACCCCCGGCTTAGAGAAGAATTAAATTCGCACGCGTGGTATTCCTTTGTCGTTGTCTTGGCACGTGCCCCAGTCCCAGCGACAGACGGACGGTTCATTGTGGTCGCTAGGCGCGGCATCCATGTACTGAGCGCATGTGCTCGGTATGTTTTCTCAGGCCGTCGAAATGAGCTAATCTGCTGGGAAATATATAGAGAACCTCACCATCTTTGTGATTAAGTGCTCTAATTTTCGAAAGAGTTATTATTCTGCACACAAACAAAATAATCGAAGGAGAAAGTGTTTTCCAAACTGGGCTACAGAAACCACAGAACTAACGGATTTGTCGATGAAATCTGAACTCCTTTTGTTCCAATTTGAAATATGAAAAACGAGTACAAAAAGTCACTCAGCTTTTGAACATCAGGAGCAGCTGCAGTGCGTTCTGTCCTCGCCGTCTTGCGGCTTAAATTTAGGGCTTCGCCCCCCCCCGTCGTCGAATTCCCTGCCGTTGGACGGAGTGGCACCTGCTCCTCCTGGCACACAGGACTCGGCACGGGCAAATTCGGCACAGATCGAAGCGGTGGATACCCGCGGCTGCCCGCCAAAGCTTTGCGCGTTTTACGGGAGCTACAGGGTACGCACATTAAATACCCGATACACGAGTGTTTTCACAGCCGCGGGGATACGTCAAGCGTTGCGTCACTCACTAATTTGAATAATGCAATCCTTTCCAGGACTATCAGGCTTTAAATAGATTTTCTGGGAAGTTAGAATCGCTAAAGCTTGGCTTATTAACAACGAGTACTACAGCCAATAATGTCGTAGGCAATTATGACAATTTTCAGTGCTTCTATGCTTTGTTTGCCTTTGATTGTCGCTTACAGACTGCGTGGTTCCGTTGCCCACGCTATCCCATACATAATGGAAGATCATATATTATAAACAGAGTAAGAGTGGTCGCGCGGAACTGTCGTTAGTCGAACGAGTCACGGCTATTGCATTAACAGATGGGGTCCCAAGCTCATATAACACATGCAACGAAATTACAGCCGTGCAGGGCCCAGTCGAATATTTAATCATACATAATATTTACTTTTGGCATGTAACCTTTATTCTGTAGCCAAGACATGCTTCCGATCAGTAATCTGTTATCTGATACATAACATTTCGATACCGAACATTCGCTTTTATCTCCTGAAGAACAAATGGAACTTGAATTTTTTCAAAATAAAAAGATGGTGGAAAGACTTCCAAAGCTGTTATTACCTTAGTCTGTTACCTTCTCATAAATTTGCTAAAATCGTTCGTGTCAACCAATTTCTTAGCTACTTGGCACAAAATGGTGGTTTTTCTGACTACTTGCAACGTTATTTGGCTTTCCAGGGTTGTCAGACGCCAAAGTCCACGCTCAAAAGCAAACAGTGCTCGATTAGTTGACTCACGCGATAATTTATCCGCAAATACTCGGTATCGAAGGGCTCTGGCTCGCCAAAGACACGCTTACGTCACTGGCTCAACAGACCCAACACCAAGAGACAGACGTTGTCGTAACAAACACACACCGATAGCCACGTTTGCTGGTTGCCTGTCCTTACCCTGATTCACCCCCAAGTTGCTGAGACACGACATACAGTTCTCTGATTTCAAGTATCGTTCAGAGTTTTACATCATACACCAAACGGTAGTCCATTTTACCTCCACTTTGAAAACAAGCCAGAGTGAGATCGTTGATAAAATAAAGAAATAACTTACATGAATGAATCTACTCTGTCTTTGTGTACTGGAGCAGTTTCCACTCAAGTCTGTGGTTGGAAAACCATTGCTTTTTTGATTGATGCTTAATCGATCTTTGACAATAAAACCCCAGATTATCTGGCCTTCTTTTGTTTACTTCATTCCATCGTGGCATGTCGCACTAACTTTGGATACTAGCATATTTCGAATACACGTGTTCTGTTCCTCAGGACAATTCCACTTAGGCTCTTAGTATCACATTGGATTAAATGAATAACCCTGAGGACGAAGACATTCAGGACAATACCGACGCACGTCATGCCTTTAAAAGTAGCCTTGGTGCGGACTCGACAGCAAATCAGATGTGGGAAAAAAACCGCATTGTCTTCCTGACAACTAAGTTCGAAAAGAAGGAAAAAATACAAATTTTCATCATCCTAAAAATGCACGTCCCAACAACAAAAGGCCTGGATGGAATCCGACACGAAGCGCTAGGGCCGTTCAGCAGAATTGTATTTAATTTTCGATGATGTTGCCCGGAGCCGCCGTAGAGAGGAGACAAAAGAATGGGACAGGGCAAGTGCCGAGGCGAGCCAGCGAGAGAGCGGGGAAGCGCGAGCAAGCAGCAGGCCCCGACCACGTCTAGGACGCATTTCGCTAGGGCTGTGATTTACTAGATTGCCTGGCCGGATGCGGGCAATCTCATAGAGCGCTAGCCCGCGTATCAGTCATAGGTTCCCTCCGCAACTCGGGCATGTTAGGCCGTGTGTGTGCTTACAGGAGGTTCCCTTGCCCTTTACAAAAAAGGCTTGCCGAATTATGGGGTAATCCGATACAAGGGAGTAGCACTGTGCAAGTCTTATAAAGCCTCAGAGACGTTTAGATCGAGAACAAGTAACCAACACCAAGCCCCGATGCAGAGGAGAGTGCATATTCATTAGAGAAATCCCTTAAGGAGGGCCCGATGCATGGTCCGAAATGAAACCACAGCGTGAACCCACTTCGCGGACTCGTGGGCTCCAAGGAAAAGTAGGGCCTATCTCATCCCACGCTGAAGAAATTTAATCATTCATTTTGAAGTGTACCTCTACTGTTGTCAGCGTAACGGTAATTAAAAACCCCAAAACTGTTGGGTAAATAAAACAATATTAACAGTAACAAAATCAACACATTTTTGAAATCAAATGCTCAAAACAGGAAACAAATCTGTCAGTAAATTCTTTACTCTTATCAAAGCATAGGTTTACTCGGCCAATTTCGGAAAATGTCTTTCCCTGTGTCCCTTCGGAAGTATTCATTTTCATTTGCTGTAATTTAAAATCGCAAAATATACGTTCAATTTGTTTATAATATACAAGGTTACACAAATCATAACACCACTTAGATAATAAAATGTCATGTTACTGATTTATAGAGTGTTTGTTATCAAACTGTAAAAAATTAAGGCTTCTATGATTGAAACGCAGCGCAAGAAAGAAGGTTCCCTCAGTGCCGGTGTTTAAAGGTTTCCTGCAATGATCGGCAATTTCCCAAGACAGCACGAATGCTTTAATTCAATTATGAATATTCAAACATTTAATCAATCAACTAAACACTTCTAAGTATGTAACTTCTGTTAGTACACAAACAAATTCTAATTCTTGACAAGGCACACCTTAAATAACACACAGGCAAAGACGCCTGCACATTTTGCGAAATAGATTGAGTTCAAATTAAGATGACTGCAGGATTGCAGAGATGCATTCGATTTCTCGCAAAAATAGATGTCGATATACTCCAGTGCAATATCAGGAAAATGAACGCTGACCCTATACGACTTAATGCACCCTCCTTGAAACAGAATTTGTATTTGTTAAATAGAAATGGGGATTTGAATGTTCGTTCTATTTTGCTCGAAAGGAATGCTGCTGTTACTAATTCTTTTATACATTTTCCGAATTTAGCTAAGCCTATATTAGCTCACGTAGTCACCCGTTGGCAAATCTACTTTCTTTTTTCGTGAAAAGTGACCCCCAATGACTGTTTTCGGTTATCCTGTTTGACGCCTCTTTTCAAAAGGGAAAGGTTTATCTTAAAGTGTTTTGACAATAAACCAGTGGCTTTAAATCAAGCGGTGGCTAAGGGTTACCATTGCTTGCTTTCTCGCCTGGCTGCCCCCGGTCTGTCAGCTAATTTCCGCTCCATCGGACAATATTTTTTGTGCAATAATTGGTAATACAAAAATCCACACAAAATATGTCAAAAAGCAATCCAAAGCCTCGTCCTCATGAATCCTCAGCGTTTTAGAATTATGTAGTCGTTAGGTCAGCTCAATATTTAACGACGATTTTACTTCCTATGAATAAGAATATTTCCAAATTTAATACAAGGCTCATTTTGCATTGTTTCTGATGTCACATGACGCCATTTATCGCGATACCACCTGGTATAAAATGCAAGGTACGGATTTTTCGGATATATCGTACGAGGTCGACCCTCACGCATCTCATTTTAAGTAATCAAGCAGAATGCACAGAGAAGTGACACATTCAGCCAAATCTGCCAACTTGTTTCACCACAATCGCATCCCCGTAGTGCCGACATAAAATGATTAAAGACAGAATGGAACAGCAGGACGCGAAAGCGCACGAACTCACCCAGCCGGAGCTTACAACGAAAGACGCACAGTCTGAGCTAATTTCACACTGGAGGGCTTATTATTTAGGGTCTTCAGTTAAATTATTTGGACAGCACAAAACACCATATGGTCATTTGAATTGAGTGTGGGTGCGATGTCGCGAAATATTGTATTTTCAACGTGTAAAGCGAGTTCATTGTTCTGGGCAATCTTTGGAGTTTTCTTTTTTATGGAACTCATGCAGTGTCATTTGTTTCTAGTCCTTCTGGCCTGATATACGCAATTATAAGAAAGAACTATTCTTTAAAAAGATATTTCTTTTATTCACAATTCTATTCAAAAATCAGGAATGAGGTAGGCCTAGAAGTGACTTTTTGAAACAGGTTCATAACGAGAATCATAATGGGGCCTGGTGTGATAATAAACTGATCAATAAAGACAAAAGGAGTATTTCCAGTAAACATGTACTTCTTAGAGCCTTTGTGGTAGCTTTGTCTAACATAACATCGATGACTGCCAGTCCCAAGTATTGAGCAAACTGCAACACCCCCCAAAATTAACATAAAATAGTTCCTGTGTGCTCGAAGCATGGCATATTGCTTCTGGGTTATAAAAAAGAAAGGGGTGGCACATTACATATTAAACTGCAGTTGAACTCTGGACTGGTTATTGGGGTAGGCAGTAACAACCTGCACGCGGAGCCCGATCGAGTTCCACGAGTGTCACTTCTATGCAACAGCAGCAGATGGATGGCCGGCATCCGCTGCGGCCCCAACGGCGCGTGGGGCAGCCAGCCGCGCGGTCACGCGTTCTTCCCTCCCGACCCAACTATCACGACTGCCCCGTCGCGCTACGCTTTGTAGCGCATCAGTGGGCCTGTATATTATTGCCCCTGTCGGGGGCTCAGTGTTAAGAACATGAGCGTTACCGGCAAGGTCGAGCAGACTTCAATGTTGATGCATAAATAATAAGGACAAAATAAGGCAAGGTGGGGTGGTTTTGGCTCATTTCAATCAAAAGACCTTCAAGCAAACACAGATTCAGGTATAACAACGGTTGGAATGATTTTTCTTTTAGCAAGGCATATACGAATTAAATCTACAAACTGTAGTATAAGTTTTTTAAGCACGCTTAAATGCTTAAATCCGAATAAAGTTTGACCATACGGTCAAAGTTTGCCTTGGTGGATGTTAATCTGAGAACTGAATTTGGGTCTTAATTGATGATGTCCTATAAACTCAACACTACAAAGCATTTTACCCTACGAAAATAATTGATGAAATCGAAACAAACAAAACTTGACCCAGGACATTTCTTAACCAGAAAACACCTTCATTTGGATTTTCTTAATTGCCATAAGTTCAAGGGAATTATTTAAACTTTTTCTGTCATAGTAGGTGTTAAAGCTGTGCAACAGGATAAGTCGGCAGATTACACCCCTTGAAGCACTTGTCACATGAATGGCATGCAAAAATTTCAGCGACGTTCTCCTTCTGTACTGCATTAGAATACCCACAAGTTTAAAGTTCTTTATTCTCAGTTTCCTTCACATGTGTCCATTGTTGAGGCACTGTTAATTTTATCCAATGGCACATCATGGTTTTCAAGGATGATTATTCACTGCAAGTTGTGAAACACCAACATCAAAACGAAACATAACACCACGACCGGCACGGTGACATCCAAGGTCTAAAACCCCACAGTTTCGTATTTCATTAATCTTGTTTAGGCCAGTTGATTTTGCCCGAATAAGAACAATTTGTGGTCGCCCAAACAAACCACGCTGGCTCATTTGTCACGTGTCGCTATTTACATATAGCCCATCGCGAAATGAACTTTGTACGGTGGAGACAAGTTGTACATGCATTAACTTGGCACCGGCAGACAATCTCGCTCCTGTTTTTTCCCACCTCTTCCCCCCTCCCTCTGTCCGTGTCAACGTTGTCCTGTTTGTTCAGTACCGGTAACAACGTCGATTCATAAATTACAATGTCAAGCCGTCCCAATGCATACTTTGCTGGACAAAACCATGGTCGATTAATGTGACATACGATAGAGACGAGGTTGTGTGCTAATACATTTTACAAACTAAGGCGGGAAAAAATCACCGACCTCCCTTTTATTCACTCTCAACTCTCGTTTCTATGGTCCGAACCGTCAATGACATTTGCATTAAACTCAACGTTTATTCGTCAGGCTGCGCTACTCTTTCATACCCTTCCATTACAGTTCGCCGATTGTGCGTTGCCATGGCAACACCAGGGCGACATAAATGTATTCACATGCACTAAAACTAAATTTCATTTTGCTGTTTCGCTATTTTACAATTTCAGACAATACCCTTTGTCAACATTTTGCCTGTTCAAGCAAACAGTGCATGAAAAAGGCTTGAAGAAGATAAGGTTTCTGCATTATTATCACATCACGTGGTCTACCTCGGCCAATCAGGTGCACTAATTGAGGCTGCACCCATTGTTGAAGCTTGGCTTAGGCTCGTCCAAGGACAAACTCTGAAATAATGCAGGCGTTTGTTTGCAAGAACAATTTCAGGCCTTGTAACTTCATTATGAAATTTACTCATGCGGTCAAGGACAAACAGTAAAAACCGTTTGCATTAATTAACAAACAAAGGAAACGAGAGAAAAAATCATCATGTGACTGCCCTTCGTTTTAGATTGCATGTTACACAAAAACACTTCAGTTTCACAGTTACAGCGATTAAACTATTTTAAATCCAAATAATCCCGGCGATTCACAATAGCGCACTTCCAAGAGTTTGCAATGCGTTGGCCAATCACAATGCACGAAAACTGTCGACCATTTCCAAATGCGCATTGGGTGCACAGCTTTCGTGCATTGTGATTGGCCAACGCGTTGCAAACTCTTGGAGGCGCGCTATTGTGAAACACCCGTATCGATAAATCTTTTGTCTTAAAATGTTAATGTCCCAATAATAACATCTACCAGGTTTCCTAAACAACATGAAACACAGAACCTGCTTTGTCCCCATGGCATAATGTGAGTCGAGATCGCAATTAACTGTGCTGCTGTTTCTAAGTATTTTGCTTCCAGAAATCCCGATATTCACGAAGGAATGGCCTAGTGTCCCTAGTGTCAGAGAATTACGTAATCCTCGTCTCTTTAGAACCACATCAAAAACAAAATGTCTCTGATGTACTCCACAGCAAGACACGATGGTACTGAAATTAATGGATTAATTCACCGATTAATAATTAGCAAATGTAAATTCGTAAAACGGACAAAAGGGGCGAGAGAATGATTTCTTATTTGTATGCATCAGAGTTTGCCCAGCAATACGTGGGTCCACACGGCTTCCAGAATTAAGATTCTCAGCTGTAATTAAACAGTGAAATTAATCACGGAATTGCATATTGTGTCTCATTACTCGGTACATATTCATGCAGGGCGGTGGCTCGATACATTCGGCAATCAAAACGAATTAAGAATGAGTAGATTATGGCATGGTGCATTTTCTGTAGCTGTTGACTATTCACTCAACGAGTCAATGCAAATCATGATTAGGTAATGCTTTTAAATCATTGTTGATCACTGAACGCATCAAAGGCACACCGTTATAGAAAGCCTCTACATGTGCCAAGTTTTTACGTACATTTTGCGTGATTGGAACAGAGACTCACCCTCTTGAAAAAAAATGTACCGCACAGATACCAGATTACCTCTCAAGACCTCGTTTAATTGATTGGCATTTGTATTCTCGATATAGTTAGGTGACGACTTTTGACATTTAAAGTTGTATTGATGTTGATTGCTGTGGTACAGGTATGTTAAAAAGTGTGTTCTATAACTTATCGATATTAATGAACTTTTTTCTACGAGGTCATGGTATTTATGAGCTGTGTGGATGTGTGTGCTGTCTTTTCCATCCCTAGGTACTTTATATTGGCGTATGTAAGCTGATATGCAGGAAATCTTACTTTCCATCAGACTGTGAAATGCCAGATGGCATTTCCGTAATATCACTAAATACGGTTGTGCACTGCCTCACATACCACTATTGTTGGGTTTTGCCGAGTCACTTGCGCATTAGGGTTTCTGGCAACATGGTAATAATAAACTTTTACAAAATGGCACGACTTTCGGTGGAGTCGCCTCCCTATCCGCCAAATTAAGCAAACAATCCAAATGCAAAACCATGGACTCGAAGAAAGAAAAGACAGTAAAGAGAAAAGAAGAAGAAAAAAACCAAACCAAACCAACCCATAATAAAAAAAAAGAGTGAAAAAAAACAACAACCGGTTTTGACTTCTGTTCTCGCATATCGCTTTGCTCTGTTGAACTGTGGTGTCCATGAGCGAACTAGAGAGGGCGTCATGGAGCTCGACGACATGAAATTCGACTTCGTGTACATCGGGCGCTACAGACTTCCGTGTCATGAATTTAGCATCAGTATCCCCCAAATTCCGGGGGATTTTCATTTGATTCTGACAGAAAATATTTCAGACTGATTGTAGAACTTGAGACGAAGCCAAACCTGAGTAAAAAAGAAGACCACAGACTAGTTTAATTGTGACGATTCACACGCGTTGTCCACTTTCTGGGAATCACTTTATACGTGTACTAGTCAGGGGAGATGACTAGTTCCCGGTTGCTCGAACACATTCTGAACCTCATGAAGGAAATCGGAAACTTGACAGGATTGACTTCACTGGCATGTGTGAAAAGCGTTCACACGACTAAAAGAAACTGTAACATTGCGATTGTTTCATGAATCAGCCCAGACTCCGTGCAACTTAATTACACACGAAGTCACATGAAACCAGGGTGCAGTTGTTTACAAAAACGAAGACACAGCCACTTGGAGTCAACGTTATTAGCGTACTGAAGAAATGTGTTTCTTCTTGAAACAACAAACTCCCCATGTGCCCGTTATTTTTAATCAAATGCTTTGAGTACAATAAGCTCTCATGAACCACTGATTAAAATCTGTCCTCATTCCGAGGCACCACATACCTTCAGTGCATTAAAATAACACTTTGATTGAGTTCTTCCAGCGTCGCCGTGCTCTCCAGTAGAATAAGCAAAAACTAATTAATTAAACTCCAGCCCCGTGGACTAACGCGCCCAATCTATCTCCAGCACTCACTCACTCACACAGTTGCTAAGATTTGGACAACTCGCTCCCGCCGAGATTTGTGCTTCATGTTAACCCTTGGCTTTCGCGACGGAGTGGGGGCGGTTGGTGGGGATGAAGAGTTCCAAAAACAGTCAGTAATCGTACATGTCAGTTAAAAGTCGGTGAGCCGAATCGAGGGGCACAGTCGTTGGTCGGAATCTTCCTTTCTCCCCAAATCCGCACGCGTCTTCCACCGCTCCCGCCACCATGAATTTCTTTTCAGTCGGATTACTTCGACAGGGGAATGGCATCCCGGATTCGTGCCTACAGCCGCGTGCGGCGGGCCGTTTCATTTCTCTTTCATAACACTGGGTCTGAAGGTTGAGATGTCGAGGTGGACGGTTTAATCTTTTTGTCACATTCGGGCAGAATAATCCTCGGGTTATATGAAAGCGTGCAAGCGGATTAGGCTTTGGGCAAAGAAAACAGAAGAGAACTCCTCATTTGCAAATGCCTCTTAAATCACAAAACAGCAACTAAGGACGGTAGATGAAGACACGTCGTTCATGATGGAGCAGCCTTACGCAATAAAGGGTAGCTGTAATGGATTTTTCGACACAATCGTCGAAATGCATCTTTGCGTCTCACTTAATGTCATGTTCAAGTTTTGTTTCACGATTTGAAACAATGTTTTTAGCACAACTGTTGTGTCATCTCAGGGCAGAAAACCTCCATGTTGTATCGGTTTACTTTGTGTGCAAAACTCCCGTTTTCTGCTGGTCTAAATTTTCTCCTCTTTGGTGATCCATGTTGTGTATGTTTATTTTGTAAGCATGCAAGCAATCCTTTCTCAGAAATGTTTTGAATGTGTAAATTCTGGGTTTACAATTTAAACGGGAATATATACCCACTGTACCACGTTTTCCCTGGCTGGCATCACAACAACATTGCCCCCCCCCGTTGTCCAAGAAAGCATGGACGCTTCAAAAGGTTTTAAAAAGTACACTTTTCATTACATTATCTTTGTAGAGATGTCAAATAGTTTTCACAAGAAGCAGATAAAATTCATAGGAATTGCCTAAGAAAAAATCATCGCCTCTCAGTACACCTTAAGCTGGTGGTATGGTCTCCGTAGAATTCCATCATATTCTACCCAAAAGAAAGGTTTGCGGTGTTTGCCAATATGATTTCGCTAGTGCCTTGTCGAGTGTAATCAATAAACGACCGATTTGCTCAAGCACAAGACTTAGTGAGGGGGCTTAATCACTGCCTATTAGCGTTAACACTGTGGCTCCTGACATCGATCACATTCAGTAACAGTAACGATGAGACGAACCAGATTTACATATTTGCTTACTTATTCTCGCTTCTGAATTAAAGGACTGCACGGTATTTACATTGTACCAAAAAGCTGAAGGCAGACTGGTTTTACTGAAGAGTATCAAGTGGTCTTTATTTTCCAGGTTTAAATTTTTTACACAATGTTACCGCGGAAATGAAGGTTCTACTTAAGTTCTTCTTGCTTGCCTTAAGTTTGGACGAGACGGTGGAAAATCATTGTACTTTGCTCGACGAAAATGTAGACACATGGTGCTGTTGACAAAATAAAACTACTAGGCCAAGGGTCAGATATCACGCTACAGTTATTCTTCAACTTGTTGCATCGTGTCAAGTGATGGGACAGCGGACGTGAAGAGGAACAGCCGAATTGGAAAAAAACAAAATACGGCACATGCCACAAACAACCCACTCAGCCCGTCTCGCAGAGTCCCAGATCGAGTTGCCGTCTTGACCCGAATACCGAGCATTTGCTGGACGGTTTCTATTGCTCTCCTTTCACCGAGTGTGAAATGGTCCACTATTGGATGTCTCCAATAAAAATTCGTTCCGTTGGCTTTGTTTAAAGCCCGGCAGGCACTTGGCGAGAATTCTCGCTCCCTGATCTGTCTTGTCGGGATTGCAGCGCGTAGGGTCCATGTAATAATGAAGGCAGACCATGACTCGACTTTGACCGTACCTCCCAGGCGAATCCAAAGCCACAAATGGGGTTCGCAGCGACCCAAATGGGAACATTTGACCAGGCGTGGACACAGTCCTCTGAATTCCAAATCGCCGTTGGTGGCACTGAACGACGTGACTGCCATCACACGTCCCACACAGCATAGGAATTAGCGAGTACAATATATTTACGGACAGTAGAGGGCGGTGTATGTACATGTACTCCCGTAGGAGCGCATCACATGGAACATTCCAAATAGGCTCTCGAAACAAGGGCGCGGTGCAAAAGAGTTATGCATGCATTAGAAAAGGCTTGTAAAAGGATCGACAGTCCCACTTGGAACTACGTTGGATCGAAGACTCACAGAATTGAATAGGTCTTTGTTAATATTTGCAAACTTTTATAAAAGTGGGCTTCGTTAGGGGGTCTCCTAATTATGTTTACAACTTCGTCTTTACATTGAGAAACTAGCACATCATATGCGTCTTCAGATTTACGAATTTCTGTGTTCAATTTCAGCCAGAATATCATAAATCTTGATGAGTCTTATGACCGATCCCCCTTCCCGACGAGGACGTCCAAGGCCACACTGTAAATCAAGGTACGTTTAACCTCTTCTTTACGGTTCTTCCCGAATACCACGTTATGCTCCTAATCAAGCAATTACCGAGGAATCTGAAAGGGCATTTTGACGGCCACCAGCGATCTAATGTAATGCCTTGAATAAATACATGGAAACCACCAATCACGAGATGAACAAACAGAATCCTGCAATTGAAGTCCACTTCAATCGACCTCCCGCCAGCCGCCCATCGATATTTTCCGTTGAAGATAAAACCCCCCGCGCACCACTTACTGAGGCAATTTTTCAAACCAAAGCGCGCTTCTGCTGACGTTGACAGACGAGGCGCGAATATAAATTGGACAAATAAACGTGACAGTCGTGCACTTGATATCTTTCCACCTTAGTCTCAACCTGTTTGAATTTTAGCCGTAAGCTTCATCCGCTGGGGACTCTTTCTTTCATATGAAGTCTTTGGAGTTGTTGAATTTTTAGCAGGGATAAGCAAACACTATCCCACGTTTACTTGTCGAATAGGACTAAATATTCAACGGTGTCTAGTGTGTCCTGGGACGATTTAACGTTTGCCCTCAGTTTTTGAGCAAAAGGGCCTCGACGCCTTCTTTAGCAGGAATTCTTGGCAGTGTCATCTTGCCAGTGATCGCCTTGATGGTGTGAAACTGATGAATGTACCGTCTGCCGAGAAGTGTGAATAAATGAATACTATCACGTGTGGCGATGAGGTTGGCAAACATTCATCCGCACCACCACTCGACTCAAATTTGTCACGAGTGCGGACACCGCTGGACAGAACTCAAGGCTTATGCGCATATTTTATCATAATCACCCGTCCTGGGTTCGTTTTGCGCCTGAGCGCACACCCAATACGCAAATAAGAAATTAATACCGGCCACGCGAGCTGCACTACTAATATGAAGGGAGAAAAAAACACATCCCGAGGAAGGTTTACTTTGAAGTTGCCGAGATAAGCGAGTGAAGACCAAAGAAACTCCGGAGCTGGCGACATCCGTTTATCGGCTTAGCTTCCAGCAAGGCAATTCCGTGATGGACCGTAATCAGTTTACACCCTACGACCGAATCCTATATGACATCGTACAGTCAATATCTTGGGAGCGGGGTGAACAAACAGCACCGGCGGGGCGAATCTCCCTCCCCAGCCCGCCCCAGCTCCCTGCATCGCGTTGGATCAGTTCCATACAAACATGTTGTTTGCCTTCAGCTCGAGACCCAATGCGGGCCTCTTTCTCCTCAAAGCTGATTTAGATCTGGGTCATCTCCCCAACCAAAAAGAGGCAAAGAACCACAATAGGAAGGACATAACACAGAAACCACTGCAGCACTGCTTGAATCTCAATCCATGCGTTGACGTAGCTCCAACAACTCGACCAAAATTCAAATAACGCCTCTCCTATTTCACAGACCGGGATCATTTAATAACTGAGCTCCGAACCCTTTGGCAGTCCTGGAGACGATTTCGAGGCGAGATATTTTTAAATTGCATTTACGTGAATGAAGCGCTGCATATTAAGAGGCCCTGGGGGTGGGGTTGTTCCACAACGAACTTGCGCTGCGACACAGCGCCCATCTCCATACCTTGCATTTGTTTCAGCCATTCCGAGCTTAGCTCAGCCCCGCCCCGTTCTTTCTCTCGTTTTCTTTACATGGCTCGGACTTAAGTGATGCTTTCCACGTTCTGAGAGAATGTGGAAGTGAAACCTGAGCCACGTGCTCGTTGTTTGCAGCAAATTATTCCTTTCATGGGTGCTCGGTGCTGCATCTAGAATTGCCAGCAGCCAAACGAATATTGGCGAAGAGTGCTCGCGGTCTCCCTTTCGGTTGTTGTACCGAGTACTCGGACAAAGGAGCTGCACTGACACTCCCCTTGCAGCAACATACTGTACTCAAAACTTTACTGTCTACCGTAGATAACAGATGAAGTAGATATCACAAAGCCCCATGTATAGCTTCTCCCAATTTTATAGCGCGTGTGACCTTTAGTACATTGTTCCATTTTGGGCTTTAATAAAATGAAGGAAGATGCATGGTCAAAAACGATAAAACGTTAATAAATATGTTCATGAATCCATAAATGACACTAATATGACAGAATGCGGGAAAATAGGAAAGATTTATTGTTCAGATGTGATTGGAACAATCGGGGTCCGAGAATGCATACAGTACTCAATATGCGGACATCAGGCCGGAAGTGCTATCGAATTGATAGCCGTTCTAGCACACAGCTCCCAGCAACCGTCCATTAGTGCTTGGAAAAAACAGCCCTTGAAGAGACAGACCATACCGTTGTCTGGATCGACCCGGGAAGCCCCGGGGAGGCCCAGGCCAGAGAAACAAGGATGAGGTATTTGCTGAAGAGTGAGAGAACGAAAGAGAGAATACAGCTAGGGTAATTCGAGGTTGGCTGAGGGAAACTGACGTCATTAACCAATCTCCCTGGCCCGTTGTCGTTGAATTCTTGTTTTATATATAGCAGTCATGCCCCTATCCTTTCTTCCCTATTCCCTGATATGCCACATTTTCAAACCTTTTGAGTTAGATGCTTGTGTGGAGTAATATCATATCTTCATTTGCTAAAAAATCTCAGCAGCTAGGGTGGCCTGTTTTTTTAAATATAGTGGGCGGTGTTATTCTGACCAAACAGAAAATTCTAAGAAGCAAAATCTTCAACTAGAGTTTTCTCAGTTTCATGTCTGTGTGGAATATCAGGTTCATGCATGGGGCCACAGAATTGCGTATAGTGTATACAATGAGGATTATGCGTCACTTTTGTTTGTGGGAAGATGTGCACAATTTTTAAATCAGCCATGCCATTTCTATGCCCGTCCAGGTATCTATGTCCCACATGGGTTCTCGGGGACCTCTCTCTTAAGCCCTTGCCATCATAAAAGATAATCATGTTCATCTGTTTTGTACTTTCTGCTTCCACGCCTTGTCCATACTCGTGCACAAGAACTAACACGATCGTGTCTACCGTACCAAGCAGTGAACAAAAGGGAAATACCGAAACGTGTTGCTTTCATAAATTTTTCCTAATTTTTTATGCCTTGGGTTTATTATGTATCAGTTCAATTCGATTGGTACAGCAATTCAAAAAGCTGCTGAAACAACCTTCAGAGGAACTAATTAGAAAAAAGGACTTTAGGACTTGAACGTTTAATGATGTAGGTACTGTTTACTGTCTACATAGCATTGGTTTTGAAGTGGATGAGAGCTCCGATTTTTTTCTCCTCGAATCTCTTACATTTGGTTTTTCCCGAGATCCTTTAGAGTAAAAAACAAACAAAAAAAAAAAAACAAAACCGTCGCGTCTTATTTGAAATTTCACCAACACACATCCCTCAGGAAAAAAGAAAAGATACCTGGCTCCCGAATTCGAACGTTGTTGCCTCTCAATTTTAATTTATTCGCATTGCGCCTCTCATCACTGTGTCCCACAATTTTCAACCCCCGCATATCCTGCAAGAAAATGAAATTGTCCGGTTTAATCCGATCATATTTCTATCTTTCAAGTCCCATTCACGTCCTTGTACCGGTTGCAGCTTCTTGTTAGAAAGTGTCCTCTGGGGCAGAATCTTCTTTATGTGCTGCTTTGCTTTTCTCTTCTCTCCTCGCCCACTCAGTGGAATGAACTCGGGCTTTGTGTGAAACTCGCCCTCGTTTGCAAACGTATATAGTTGACGCTTTTCCCCACCCACGCTCTACTTTTGTTAAGAAATTGCCAAAACAGTGAGATTATTACAATTTTGTTGCCTACAAAGCTCTGAATATTGAATCAAAACTATGTAATTAATAGCCTACAATCAAAATATCACCAATTTTCATCATCAGACATAAAATTTGAACGTGTAGTTATTCTGAGAGTATAAATGTACGCCTTACTCTCCCAGTCTGTTTAATTTATTCAGCGAGCACACTGAAAAAATGTGTAATTGCAAGCTATTTTATTTTTTTGTAGACTAAACTAAATCAGGATGCAAAACTACATGAAACTGATTAGACTAGAGCCGAATTCTCTCCATATGTTCCCGCAACCCGTCCACAAAAATAGATAGAACACGAAAGCTCTTGTGCAGTCGACGACCCGTAATTTACATCCGCGCGTGCTCCCAGACTCTCGTTCTTCTAGCCGTCTTCTCCGAAATGTCATCGCGCCCGGCACACAGTCTCTCTTGTCGCTCTCTTAAAGGTCAACGCCATGGTCTGATTACGTTTCTCGGTTCGGCTGGTTTCCCCTGACAGCCGAAGTGCCTACCTGGATGAACTGCCAGAGCACGGCACCCTCAACCCCTTTGTGCCATTTTCTGAACATCCCCTCCCCCATAAAAAGATCGAGAACATGAGCCAGTGCGGGTATTAGCATGTTAAAAAAATCAGACCCCCTCAAAAATCGAAACAAAGCAAGTATCGGAACCAACACTCAACAAGAACAGCTGTGACAGCGTGTGCATATTACACAGTTTCTTTATTCCTATATTTTAAACCTTTTTGATATTATTCGATAAATTAAAACAACAACCTCCACACCACCAACACCTCCACCACCACCACCACACAAAAAACCGTTCCCAAGACTTTATTCTAGGTCTTTACACTGTTGTTGTCTTTTGTAGTTTTTAAAGTCCTCAGTAGAAATGGTTAGTTTCTGCTCACACAGTGACAAAAGACGAAAGAATAGGGGAAACAACATAAAATCGTCAATGAAAGAAAAATCTAATTACATAATCAGGTAGACAGTCATGTTCAAATGTCCAGCTCCAGGTCGATACCAGATATGACACAAAGCAGCATGTGATTGTTGGAAATAACATTCAGAGGATGAGAGGCTAATATCAAACAAAGTTATTTATAGAAATAATCCGCCCCGATCTGAAGCGCACCCCAAGCGGCAAAAGAAAGACAGATAGTTATAAGTTTTCCAAGCGGGTTCTTGCACGCGTTCTGCGTGTACATTAAGGAATAAATTAGTTACGCGTACTCAACGTGCTTCATTATAAACGCGCACTTGTGCAATGAGTGCGGTACCAAATAACAAGTCCTCTTTTGTTGCGCTCGGAACATAATAAATAGGATAGAATGCCACAAGAGGGCACTGCCTTACTGGGCTCTGTGGGTGTAAAAGGAGAGAAGCTTATTTTAATCAAGCAATGTTCTCCTTGTTTGCGACACAACGCATGCCCCTGCACGTGAGCATGCGCGAGCATTTTCACATCTGCAGTGTATTCGCGTGGGCGCTGAGCACGCAATGCCGATGGATCTCGATTGGCGTTTCACCATCCCTCTTTGCGTCCGATGAGGGCGTATTTTGTGCACGTGGTAGACTGTAAATGTGCCCGAAATGACCACACATGGTGCACGTTCTCGTCTGCCATCGTCATTTAAAAAAATCACGCGTGGGTTATACCGCCGAGTAATCGAGGCCTACACGGATGGATCAAGTTAAAGCACTTTGGTCCGACTTGTGTGAGTTGAAAGGAGAAGTATTTATTTTATCGGGGGAGTCGTCTTGTTTTGCGTGCAGCTCAGGGATTAGAGGTGTTTACCTGGAGATGCTGGTCCCGTGTTTGCTCGCGGGATGAGCACTCTACGCTCTTTGGAGCTGAGAAAAGACAGCGTGCGCAGTAGTTCCAGAGATTCGTATATTGACATAGTGATGTACATTTCCGAGGGGGTTTATGAAAAGCAGTGGTCAAATTACACCGAGACTATACTGCATGCAAATGGCAGTGTTGAATTAGGGTGCAGAAAAAACAAACAAACGAAATTTCCTCACCTCAATTTTCCTCACCTCAAAACCTACATCATAATTATTGCTTATTTATTATGGAAATTAACTGAACCTGCTTTGCTGAATAATTAGGACAATACATTGAATTGTCAACGTACTTATATGCCATACACCTCCTGCCGAACATGGTTGTTTTTCAAATCCAGCAATACGTTAACCGGAAAAATGTTTAGCGGATATACACAAAATATCTAACTAACATACACGTACTGCATTTCCTTCGGTGGTATCTTGACCGTGGTTTTCTGTGTTCCGCGGAGATATGTTTAATTAACGAAACTCAACATCCAGCCCGACAGTTGTTACATTTGAATTCGTGCCCGTAAGTTCCATTGGGCGGAGTGCTCTAATTAATGAGGAATATCGATGCACAAGAGAGAAAATAGCACCAAGACAGCATTCTTTCAAACCTTTATCATGACCGTTGGAATTTGGATTGATTTATAATCAGCGACCCTGACAAAATATAAATTACAAACACTGTTTAACGAGAGCACTGTCTCAGTGAGCCTGGCAAGACGGCTGTAATGATAAATTCGTAAGCTGGTGATTTTATGCTCCTACTCGCGTCATTCATCTCATCTTCCGAAACGCGATTTCCCCTTATTGCATTCCACTACTTCACAAATGTATTCAGACCTCACTCAATTCCCAGTTAAAGGACAGAAGAGCTGTCCGTGCTATCCAAAAAGGACCAAATTGTTAAGGCTAAGGAAAATTGCCAAGCTGTTTCCAGGTCATCCCCCTCTCGGTTTCGACTGGAGGTATATCCCAAACTCAGATTTACTATCGGGGTTGTGTGTGGCCCAGTACAGGTCAACATTTAAAGTGAGCATTGTGTTGGCTAAGGCTGAGATGACACTGGGCACATGCCATGCAGAGGAAAGTTACGATAATTTCGAATGAGATGAAAATGGCAGAATCGACTTGGCAAGTCTAGGGCTGTTGTAAGATACCTGTATTTTGTAATGCCAGAGACGACGCTTTGGGGTATTTCGTTAAAATTTAATTTCATGCCAAGGCAAGTAACTCGGATTGGATTCTCTCGGGGCGAGAAACACAAACTAATTTTCGAGTGGCTGCAGGTCATCGAGCTTTTGCCTTCACGTGTACATGATGTAGGTCTCGGCAAATATTTACCACTCGTCATCTGTTCACTAATGACAAACGTAAACTCCCTGGGAAGGCAGTATTTTCAACCTCGTCCTCGGTGTACAGTGTACTGCAACAAATGTGCTCTTAACAAAACGTCTCTTACAAAAACTATGTGAATAACTGAAAGCGCATTTCATTCACCATGTTAAATTTCGATGGCAAAATATGTTTGAGAATGGTATGACATAATTTACATACCTTTATATTTTATATATAACTATATCTTGAGGGTAATATGGAACCTTCAAGATTAGCACGGGAGCCAGAATTTAATTATTAGAGCCTGGTGAGTGACGTTTTAATAAATTTATTCCTCTGACATATATTGTTGTCGCTGCGTTTTAATCTAATCAAAGATAATACCTATTTGAGCAAAAGATACTCAGGGGTTTATTCTGCAATATCCAAATTCTCCTGTTCTGTCTCAGAAATGTTTAAAAACTCTTTTTAAGGATGGCGTGTTTCCAGGAAGGACGAGGAAAATACTGTACCGGTATCATAGGAAAGTTCATATCCGGTAATCAATTGTCAACGTGGCTAGGTTAAACGTCTTTCAAGCCTAAAATGTCTGAAACTCTACACCGGGAAACGGGTTCCTGACGCAAAAGATGCCAAGAGCATTTTCCCCACTGTATTCAAAGGAGGCTTGATTGTCGCAAAACAGACAAATGCAGAATATACGTCAGCTATTTGTGGTTTCTTTCTCACCCTCTCTTTCTAAATGGCCAGTGTGACAGTGCTGCAGTTTGGTGGGAAATAATGCATATGTTACATGTGGGCAAAGCCTTTCCTTTTCCGGATACTGAACGGAGTTTTCAGTTTATACTTTCCAAATGGTGGAAATTTCAAATGTCCTTTAAGTGGGAATAAACAGTTAAATAACAGTAAGTTAAAACCGCAGTTATCAATTTGAAATAAGTCTGTAATTATGACCAACTGAGTTTTGATAAGAAATTTATTTTCTGCGATTACCTATAATTTCAAAAAGAGATTTTCTCATTAATCTTCAACTTCGGAGATTTAAGTTCCATTAATGTCCAACGATGAAAATGTTGGGGAAAGTACACCTCTCTTCTTTAAATGTTGGGGGAAGTACACCTCTCTTCTTTAAGAAGAGAGGTGTACTTTCCCCAACATTTTCATCGTTGGACATTAATGGAACTTAAATCTCCGAAGTTGTAACAGTTTATACAGTGTTTGGTTTGTCTGAATGGCAAATGCGATGACTGCATACTTGACGGCGACAGTGGTTTTAAGTTATTCAGTAAAAGTTCTGGTCTTTAATTTAAAAGCTACTCCCAGGAAAATATGGCTACTCAACCTGAAATGACAGGATAAACGGTTTTAATTTCATCTCGTAACTACCGTTAAATCAAATCCCTACAATGCACTGTCTCGGATGGCTGCGTTTTTATTCACACTTGAAACTTCCCCCTCAATTTCTGTCAAAAACGCCACTCGTCCTGGGGACCCAGTCATCATTAGTCATCAGTGTTTGACAGAGATCACTTGTCATGATGGAATGATTAACACATGGAACGGTCGTCGGGAATCCTATGATTCGACGGGCGCAAAAAAATGGCGAGGCCTTGGAACTGCACAAGCCCTTGAATTGTCTCTGATTCAGTACATAAAGAAAGAGTAAGCGGAATCGGAAGCGCCGCTTAGGTGGCGCTTTTATTTTTAAACTCGACAATCACCGACAATGTCTAGAAGATCATTGATGATCAACGACATTTCACGGTAGGGAAGAAGGCCTACGTGGCTATATGACATCATTCCTGGCCCTTAAAATCAAGACAAGACGGAGTTCGCCTTTGATTCTCAGCCCTTAACATCCACCACGCAAAGCGTTTGTACATGTTTGAAAATTGTTTGGAAAGACTAATGCTTTGATGTAGTTGGGAGGGGTATAACTGAATATACCCCCAATCGATACATGCAATTTTAATTTACCAAAATCATTTTTTAGAATATGAATGTACAAATTTGTATGGATATTACTATTTTTTTTTATTTTTCTCTTAATAGTGCTAATTTTCCCAGATATACTTTGCAGGGACACCTTTCTATTAAAACATTTTGTGATAAAAGTAAATGTGATAATAGGTACATAGCAACAAAATGCGGAGGTTGATGTCATCACATTCAAGATAAATCTGGAGAGAAGACGGCCTGTTTTCAGGCTTTAGAATTTTTGGCGGGGGGGGGATCATACCAGTGGTCCATCATTCCAGTGTCTCCAGCTATTATTCCGCCTAGAGCGCAGATGTTCCTGAACAATGGTTATCATTACCTCCGCGGGACTACGCAATTGTCAATCTGCACGCAATAATTCTCCCATCAGCCGTGACCTGTAGTCAAGGAAATGATAATTATTCAATATCGGGATCTGGACGATCGTGACGATAACTGTGCTCAAACCTCGTAAAAAGCAAGGAGGCATTTGAACCCCTGTACGGATGTGCTGAACGCACCAAAATGTGAGTTGGTGCGATACCCGTGATGCTGTGATGTAAGGGGAGGCGTGGCTGGAACTGAAGCAGGGAAACTTTGAAAGGATTACAAGTATTCGAGTTTGTAAAAACCCGATTTGTTTCGCTGCATTCAAATGAATAACGCATGAATCGTGCACGCTATTGTGAGTGCCTGCATGGAGCAACGCCCATCCCGTACGCCGAGTACGGTGGGAGGCCTTTCTGAGGAAGCGTTCTGTTGTCAACCAATGAGTGCAAATTTAGAACAGCGAAATGTTTATGATAATTTTTATTTAAAGCTTTCAGTATATTTTGTCCCACTTCAAAGGAGTGTCATGAGCTTCAAGAAAGAAATCAAATCCACAGTTTTGCGTAATGCTTGATATTCAAGTGGATTCTGGTGTTTCAGTGAAATTTTGGTAGCTAGATGTGAGCTAGATGGACATATTTAACATAATTTAAAATGACACTGCATGACATACCGACGTGTGACAAAACACCAATTTCGTACGTTAATTAACATCCATGGGTAATCGTATCGTGGCAACGCGCACATATGACATTTCTCATGCTTCATTTAGAACAACAATAAACGATGGGAAGTCGAGGTAAATAAGCATTTCCGAAAAGTCTGAGGCACGTCACCTGAACAGACATTTACTGACAAGGATAAAGAAACTAACATAGCCTTGGAATAATAGAAGGGAGAGAAGATTGAGGACGATGGCATAAAGTCTGGATTTAGACTTCCTGTTTTGACAAATACATCAGCTACCCTATACAGATTTATTTCTACATTAATAAGCTACAATATCTGTAAGTCTCAGTTGTTTCTATAAGCATCCACTCTTCAAAGTCCCCTAATCTTATAAGCCATCTTTTACGGAACAGAAGACACAAAATTATAATATCAGGATGAGCCGTCAGGCATGTAAGCCCACAAGCACACGCACGGTAATTATGTATGCAGAGAGACCCCATGCCCTCCGGGAGTGAATCTACAAGCCCTCGCACGAAGAAGGCACTGAGGGAAGAGATGATGAGAGAGGGAAAAGGAGATAAGGGCATGAATTTCCCGCTCTGCTGCCTTCTCTTTTTCTCTCTCATGCGCTATTTTTCTCCTTCCCCTTGCAGTCCGCATAATACACACCAATCACATTCAAGACAGGACCCGGCGTTGATGATTCATCCGCTGATCGGACCGCTATCAGACCACAGGGGGACTGCTGGCCGAGGACCGGCCGCGTGTGACGTGAGGCCACTACAGCAAGGTATCTGTTTTTGTATTCCTTATATGGCGGGAGAATTAGGAAAATAATAGTCCGATCGAGGAAATTGTGACAGTGACTCGCAGGCGGTACGGTCCGAAATGCGAGTCAACATCTCGACAAATTTGCACCGAGCGTTTGCAGTCAGCGCGTGTGATGAGGGGATGGGACTGCGCTGGTCACCAACAATGCGTGAAATGGGGTGCCGCTTGCTCCTGTCAGAGAGCCACGTAAATCCAATAATATTACTGATGGACAACAGGAAATTGCCTTTCAACTGAGACGGGCACTGTGTGGAATATATGGTGCCAGTCCACGGGGAAAAACTACACATACACACTATGTGAAACTGACCTATGCTCCACTTTTGTAGGGGTAAGGCGTTAAGGTTGAAGCCTCCAATAAAGTATGCACAAGTTGCAGCCCCTCAAAATGTTGAGTATTAAGCTGTTCTTCTTCCAGGACACATGCATCACAATCATCTGGTAGCCTTAACCACGTTGGGTGGAACAACGTCAGAGCGGCTGAAAAGATCAGCTGACACTGAAGGCAGTATTCTTGGTGGAGGAATCATACAACGAAGGTGAAAAAAAAACAAAAATCTGCCAGAACCTTTTTGAAGATGGTGGTAGCAGGATAGGACTTTCTTTGTACAGTGATGTTCCTATCACGTCCAGCGTGTAAAGTACACGTTCTTGAAATCTACGTCCATCCTTGGATTATTTCCAGTCAAATACAGCTTATCTGTTTTGTATAGGATGGGCATGAGCCGAAGGTAAACAGTTTCAATCTTTTTCTTTTTAAAGAATTTGGCGTCTTGTGTGTTATGTTCATTATTCAATGGAATATCAGTGAGGATCGTTGTCAATGTCACCATGTGTTCGGTGCAAAACGTTTGTTGATATTTTAGAAGAATCTTTACCACTTTCCTGCAATCATTTGCAAACACAGCGCACTATGAAAACAAAGAAATGGTTAATGACAAGACCGTTGTGGTGACCATGCCATCAAGTGTGTCTACTGCACATTCTTTTGCTGTTTAATCTACTCTGATGTATTTGGATACGCCTATACGGTCAACCGTGGCCGATGATCCGAGAAGGTGGGATATGTGACTCGTAAGAGCTCAATAAAAAGACGTACCCAGTCAGTCGCGACGGGCTCTGTCGTCTGAAACGTCAGAATCGATTATATCCATAATTCAACATGGGAAATTAGTTTAACTAAAGATGAATGTTCCGGAATAAGAAAAATTTCACCCCCCCCAAAAAAAAAACCGCGCTCTTGAAATTCCCTTCGTCATATTCATTCTTGATCAATTAAGACAGGTTTTACGTTCGTCTTGCAGATAGGTGTATTAATATTAAAGTATGGGTAAACTAGGCATTGCGTTTGAAGTCCTTACCACGTTATTTGTTTATTTCACTTGTTTAGTTGTTGGCATCATGCAGGCCGGAGTCAAATTGCCGGTATCAACAATAACAATACAGCTGATATCACAAAACAGAGGGTTACAGAACGACCAACCGTGTCATTTTCCAGAGTAGGAAATATATACCGGTAATTATAAAATATAAATTGTAGCTGGACTCAATACTGTCACATGACACCAAACGTGAGTTGCGACCAGTAATATGTTTTTATTCACGAATACTATGAAATACAAGTGTCCAGAACGTAGTTTTAGCGAACTCGGGACAATTCGCAGCTTGATTAAATCGCATTAAATGCTAGATCGAATAGGACGCGCAGGAATATATCCCGTAAATTCTAGAAGTACGTCCACAGAGATCGTGTCAACATTTTGAGCAGCATTTGAGCAGTTTTATTGTGATCATGACTCCACTAAATTGATCACCAGAACCCAATGAACACTCGGCAGTTAAGACACCCCGGAGATTCCCGGGAAAGTGAACGTATTGTCAGGGTTTGTCTCGCACATCATGCAAGAATTAGACAGCGACCACATTATAGCTGGTGTCCTCCAAATCGAGGTTGACACACTAGCAGATTTGATATTACGAATAATACGAATCCGGGCTGCTTGCAGATATTACTCAAGCTTAAATCGTGCGATGAATGCTTTTGGTTGCGAGCGTGTTTTCTCCGCATCTTGTATTTGCGCCACGGGCGCTAAATGAGAAAATGGTCTGGTGGGCCGGTCTCCCAGCGACGAGCACAATCCACCAATCAGCCTCACAGGTGAGCAGCTTGCTCCAAAAACAACGAGTTCAGCTGTTCTGGTAATTGACGCACTATATTGGGCTATAAGAAAAAAAGATCAGGCATCCATGTCGACGAACTCGCCTCGAACCAATCAGCCAGAGCTCTTTAGGTTTGTACTTCTTACCAAGCTTGCAGGTGGGCTGAAGAAAAAAGGAAATTAAAAGGCTTTTAATGCAAGCAAACTTACGCCTTTCCCAAGTGCATACTTTTACCCGACCTTGTCGCCGGAGCTGATTACAGGTAGACTTGCAATGGTGGACCGTACTTACATCTAACAGTTGACATTAAAATGTTATTTCGATATTTTCACTGGGTTGTTTTTGTTTCTTGTTTGGAGGTTAAAATGTCGTTCCAAGTTAAGTTAGAAATTCCGGAATCATATTGAAAGGTGTTAGCAATGGGATATGCGGAATGTTATTGGGATATTGCTCTTAAACGACATGAGGTTTAGTTAACGCGATATTAGCGATTTGGTGTCGAAGAACCGTCTTGGATATCGTGGAAAATGCTTTTGGTATGGGTATTATTCAACACTGCGTGCTGCACAATTATATTCAAGGAGAGGTAATTAACAGTACAATTTTCTTTACCGTTTCTTTGTTTGAACTGTCGAATTCATTGAAAAAATTATGTCCACAGTAAAGGGTGCAAAGAAGGATAATTTAGTGTAAGACTTAAGGTAGCTTTTGCATGTAAATTTGATTCGGGGTTTTGGAGGACCGATTTGATCGCAGAATAATGCTAAAGTCAGGTTAACAACCATGCATAAAGACTTGTATCTGGGCATAAGTATGCGCGTGCAATGGAATACCCATGGCGAATGGCAAACAAAACACGACATAGTGACGTCATCAGGATTGAGGTGTTTTCACGAAGAGGAAATGACATGATTTGATAAGAAACGTCTTCTCGCCAGACTGAGTGATTCCTTAATCTGAATCCCATTTAACCATGGCCCCGTTTTCTTGTCAGTTGTAATCCACAGGAATGGCGTTTCACACCGTGATATCCCCCGCGCTCCTCTGTCCTCATTAGCGTCCATCCTCCTGACGTGGAACTTCATCTGGTGATGAAGGACGCACCAGAGTCCATCTGATACACAATGGTGGGGGAGACTGCACTTTCTTTTTATCTTGAGATGATGAATGATCTACAGTCAAGATGTCCAAACCAAACACCGATGAACTCATCTGCTCTGCTGCACAGGCCTCTGCTAATATCTTGTATCCAGTTCTTAGTGTTCACTGCGATCCTTGATTTACACACAACGTGGGCAATTAAGGCACGCGGTGAATGCCAAGAGCCTGGAATCCATACACATCGTTCATCAGTGCCAAGGGTGACCCAGCCCGGCGCGGAGTGCAATCTCGCTAGGAATCCGAGGTACATCGTGGGAATGATTTCGAGTCTGCGAAGGTTCCTGAGCTGAGTTCCTCATATCCGACATCGGTAACAACCGGGACTTGTGTTCACAATGCTAGGGACCAGTGGTTGTGCTTCAAGTGATTGAATGATTGGAATGCACCAGCGTCGTTGGGTGAAGGCGGATGTGATTACTGGGACCACTTGCTGAATGGTGCCTTATTAACATGGCTTACATCAAAGTTGACTACTCTTTCCCTCGCACTTGCACAGTTTCAAAGGTTCCATTCAAATTTGATATTTCTTTAACTATAATGCCACGCATGATGCCTAATGAAAGGGCCATCTACCGTACACTGCATTACATTAGTTGTGTATGGTTGCTGGTTTATTAAACACACGATAAAGAACACATTTAACAAATCACGTAACTTGGAAATATGTAAATGTTTGGTATTACGGTAAAAATGTTGTAATACAACGGCCTGGATTAATAAATACCTGTATATGTACATGTATGCATTGTTTAATTCGACGATGATTATTTCAATGCCATGTTTGATTATTTATGTCCCGCAGGGACGAACACTAACGTTTACTTCGTGTTTTGCACATTCAGTTACAGAATCTCACACGCAATCCTGTTCTTTGATTTACATACTACCAGGGCACGTAAGAGAACGGAAGCCATACTTGGACAGTTCCAGCCTTATTGTCCAAAACACGAGATCGGGCGACCCAAAATGTCCCCGGATCCTCTCAGTTTGTCTTTCGTATTGAAAAATCGAAGCCATCAATTCCAAGCCATGCGCCCAAACCAAAGCCGAAACCAGATTCACTCACGCCAACCGTTTCTATTAAAAACCTACACAAGGAGGCAACGCTCTTGACTCGATGTCCTGGCGCATAATTTCGGTTGTGTCCTTTGAAAGCCAGCGAGAGGCGACCAAAGGTAGCTTCTTGGGTTCCCCCTTCTGGAACACGCATCCCCCTCTCTCATTCCCGTCTGCGATCGATTGCCAAGACGGGGCAGGGAAAGAAAGTAGAGAGAGTAGGCCGGTAAGAGATGACGGGGCAAAGCGAGAGAAGCGAGCGAGTCCACTGACTTAAACACAATAAGCAAATGGGAGGATTGGGCTGCTGGACGCCAGTCGCATTTCCCTTAATGCACCGGAAGCAGGGACCTACCTGGCTTTCCCCGGTCCCTCCACCGAGCGGCTTGGCACGTTTCAACTAGCGCAGCCCGGCGCCTTGCTTGCCGCTGAGTGCCCAACGAGCGGGAGGCTTTCGATCGATTGGAATTCGGCAGGTCGATTGGGAGTTTTCGAAGAGGGGGGAGAAAAGGAAAAGCCAGTCGAAAAGATTGGGCGAAGCTAGAAATGGAATCGAAGAAGGCACTCGATTAACTGATTAGATAATTAGGTAAAGCAGGCTTCCACTTAGGCCCCAATTGACCAAACTGGGGCTGTGCATAATTGACGCCGTAACAATTTAGCAGTCCTAACTTTGTGTATGCACAATATCAATACCTAAAAGTTCAGTCTTTGCTCAAAGCTGGGAAAAGCATCAGGCCCATCCTGAAACTATACCTACGACACCTATAAAGTGTTTGAGGTGCCTGAATGAGAATGTATCAAAAGTGTCGTGTAACTGATTGTGTACAAATAAATCTTGCTCATCTGATTTTCGAGAGAAAAGTAGTCGTCTCTATCAAACTATAATTGTAGACAAAACATCAACAACTACAAAGATTATTAGCTTCAGCTGTATACATTTTTTATTTCCTTCATTTATGTTTATTATTACCTGCAATTTGCAACTTACAAGCAATGCTGTCAAGAAGCTTTTTGTAGCTGACATATCAAGCCATTTCCAGTCTTGGAATACATCTGGCTAATCAAAATGAGGTGTAACTTTTAAAAGATGAATGGGTAAATAGTCGAGATCTTCTCTACGTAATATACTGCCATTTTGTGTGAATGTGCGCAAATACACGACTGTTATGATTTCTGTGAATGAAAGTGACGGATATTAAAGATGGAATAAACACACGAAACTGTGCCGGTGCTTGATTTAAAATATAAGCAGATGCAGATGCGCCGATTGCAGTTGCCCTGTCCATTTATTAAATGCCAAACGTCAAAAAGAACTGCCTTCACAATCAGGGCTGATGACAAGACTATCCACCTCCCACGAAACACTCTCTGAGATTAGGCTTACACAGAAAACAAATCCAGTACCACCAACGTACTGAATCATTTTGCCGGACCAAATCGCAAGGAAGATGAAACCCACACCAGGTCGCTGGCGAGCTTGATGGCCAGAGCGAGAGAAAAGAGAATTTACGGATAGGACAGGAGATGGAGATGAAGACACATCGGCCCAATATACTTTCATCACCTTGGTAATTGGAGTGATGAGGCCATTGTGACGTCAATGCACACAGTGCAAGGTTCAGTTCTTACTTTTTATTCCCCTTTTTGCAGAAGAGCACAAGACCATAATCTCGGTGACCTATGAACTCTCCTCACTTTGATTAGAATCTCAAACCTAGTAAAATGAAATCACGAGCCATCAAAATTGGAACCCCTTTCATTTCTGTAATATCTTCTCGTGCAATAACGGCGACGGGAAACCTAGCATGTACACATGTAATTGAATAAGGATGAAAACGAGCGTGTGTTGTGTCTAGGTTTTATGTTGGCACAATTGCATTAAAGAGAGCTTTATATTGAATTAAATATATAATGGTGGCAGAAATGGCTTATGACGAAGGCGTAAAATTCACTGCAGTGGCTCCCAGGTTGTCTGGTGGATTTTCGCCGATTACCAGCTTTATTTTAACTAGGAGAGGGACTAATTTGCATTTTAAACATTATACTTAATGGATCCTAAGTGTGCAGGTAATGCTCAGGTTATCAGACCGTGATATCAGATCCAGCAGGGTTATTATGGGGCGGGCAAGTGCCTTTTCACATATAGCATGGACCTATCACGAAATCTCCCCTCGCTTCACTTTATGTGTGCAATCTTGTTTGCATATATGATCTGATAGAGTAAATGTTAACCAGCCTGGATCGTTTTCCCCACTTATCAGTATTGATAGAAAACATTTCACAACTTTTCACTTTCACTTTCATTTCGAGAATTTTTCAATTTAGCGCATATCTCGTGCATACATCACGAATTGGGAGGCCAACTGATTTCACGGTTTAAGGCTGGTTCATATTTCAGGCGACCGCGAAATTGAAGCGAATTTTATATTAAAAATTTTCGTGGCAAGGTATTCCCTATAGTCAAAACTGTTCGACTGACTAGAATTGTGTTCAGCTTTTACACATTTCCAGCACGAATATTTGATTTGGCGTCAAAAGTTTGCCTTTGCTTTTACTTTTGCACCGAGTATGCACCGGCCTTTACCCTGACATATCTACATACCCCATCAGATTACTAATCAGCTCGAACGTTGAAACTGTCCATGAAACCCAACTTTTTGCAATTTGTTTTGCCCATGGCACGCTTAGAATGTCAAATCCTTTGACCACTAAGAATTAAAAAAAAAGTTTTTCCCCCAACGTTTGCCTAAAAAGCCACTTTTGAAAACTGCACAATGATGGGATTTCCCTGTAAGCTTCATTGGGGTACAGCAAATCGAATGAGTGCGCTTTTTTAATCAACTACGAATACGTTTTCAGTCAAAAGGAAAGTCAGAAGTAAGGGAAACCAAAATTACGCCCAAAAATGAGAAATTCTTCCCGTTACCGCAATGTACCGCGTTTAAACCCGATTCGACTACCCACAGCTGTTCACAAACGAGCCTTTTACCCAAAATGTCCCTGTTCGGAATGGGGCCGACATGGATTATGGTTTTTACCAGATTGAGAACGCGTTGAATTGAAGTGGGCTTCTGCCCTGGAATAAAATAAACTTCAAGGCTACAAATGAATTTTTACAAGAAAAATGATAACCTTTGAATATAGATCTTTTTGAAGAGGACAGAACCTGAAAAAGTACTCGCCGGGATACGACCCAAGAAAATCCACAATACTAATCCTTTTCCTTACCTACTACATTACACAAGCCGGTGCAACCGAAAACTCTGTTTTCCTCCTTCTGTGTCCATGACGCCACATAATGACGCTATTACATAATTCCGGGAATACTACAACGCATTTCAGTGAAGTTTCGAACAGCGGCATTTCTCCGTAGAAGCCTGTTTGTTAGCAGCGGTGGGTAGTCTGATCGGGTGGCCGTTAAGTACTCTCAACTTGACCCGCACTGCCATTTTAATTAAACCACCCTTGATTCACGCTACCAATTTGGGTAGCTAACCTTCATTCGCATAGACCTATACCAGAGTCAGTGAAACGAGGAAGACAGGTTATTTTGAAACAATTAACTACATGCCGTACATATAGAACAAAAAGTGCATTAAATACCAATTGCTAATAGCATTTCCACAAGTGTTTTTTTTTAAGAGATTGACCAGCAGCGTAACATGATTTGAGGCTGCGTTTCTTAATTTACATACATGTATTTGGTTGATACTTATCTCCGACTGGAACTCTAAGGCCAAACCTATAACCCCAAAATATTTCTTCATACATAATGCTTTTATTCGTTCATGTCACTTTTTGGAAAAGCTAAAGTTCATGAAGCTATTTTGGAAACAACTTTGAAGCACTTAATTTGGTTATTGTCTCGGCCCAAATCACCCCCAGTTAGCTATGTCAAGACCCCATATAGCGCTGTAGAAGTTGGGAAACAGGTGCTCACAAAGTAAGCTGAATATCTGGTAAAAATGATGTGGTTGATGAATACAAAATGGGCCAAGAACGTTAAGGTTTGGGCAAGGAGTGAGAAAAAAAGAAGATGCTTGACGTCTTATCAGACGTGGGAAACTACTCAGATATCAATAGGGCAGAAAACGCCGTAGAAGCTTCTGAAACTGTTTCCCTCGATCGGTACATTGCCGGTTGTATCTTGACTGTATGCTGATTGACATAGTATTGAAAATAGACTTGAAAGTATCAAGTGCATACCCGCACTCTAGTCAGTGACGTAAATCTGTGTTGGAAAATGGGTGGACAGGGGATGGAGAAAGGTGTGGGGGGGATGACTTGCCCCGCCATGGAAATTTGAAGGGGGGGGGGCGCCGTATACACTACATCGAGGGCAATGTTCATGATAAAGATGTACATCTGTGTATCAAATTCATGCAGAATCTCACATCAGAATGGTATATTTGTAGCTTTTCAAAGTTGTTTTCCTATTTAGTGATATAGCAAACATTTTATGTCATTGAAAAATCTCGAAAGTTATTCATAATCCGCTATATTTTTTTGCTCATCACAAAAACGTGGGGATGATTTAATAGCCCATTTTCCATCCCCAAAAAGTGGGGAGGGGATTTATACCCCCATCTCCCTGGGATTTACGCCCATGACTCCAGTATACGTTCTTGCGAAAGTCACAAGTCATAACGACACCAAAATGCTGGTCAATTTCATACATTTAATCAGCTTGTGTGATATAGGGGTGGGGCTCAAGCTGAGTCTGGCTACCATTATTACACGAGGACCGCCATTTTGAATACCTGCACCAGGCAGTGCGTCATTTCATAGTGACGTCACTCTGATGAGACGTCAAGCAATAGCAGCAGCGCAAGACTTATTCCGCCCACGGGAAGCGCATCTCCGTCAGATTATGTGGCGCGTATTGCGGATATGGAAACAGGTGCGACAGGCATAACTTATCATTCCATAGGACTGATCGGCTGAGGGGGAATTATCTCTCGCGAGGTGTGCAGGACCCAAAGGTATCACACTTAGGCCTAACAGTCTCCAGTCTCAGCTAGAAAATGTGGCACATCCTTGTGAAGTCACCGAAATGACGTTTCGATTGCTCATGAATTTATGTTAACAGAACTTTTTAGTTCTAGCAGTCTATAGGTCTAGCAGAACCTTGTCAAAGTAAAGTGAGCATCTCTGCGAATAAATCAACACATTATCCTTTGGACCAATGAGAGTGTACACTGGAAATTTGAGTTTCCCAAAATGACGCCCCTTCCTCTTTTTGTGTTTGGCCAGGGCGCAACAGCTACTTGCACAGCGAAAAATCTGTTGGTTTGGGGGATTTACCAGAAATATGATTTTCAGAACGAAGATGAATGTGGGGTTGGTAGCACTGACTATCACTGATATTTTCAGGTGCCACTGATGAAGTTTGTGAGTCCCTATTTTGTGCATACCGCACGCGGCCGCATTCGTGGCATTTTTCTTGCAGCTTCCATCGTACGTTTAGGTTAAATTAGGAATAATATTTATGTGTTGGCCTTGGCATTATGTTTCTATTCTCTTTCGTTACTTTCTTTTTGGGGTCTTGAGGAAAGCTCCCCTTTAGTCCCCACGATATTTCGCTCCGTCAAGAGTCTTTTGAGAGCAGTGGAGATTCAACTTACTTTCATACGTATCACTGTGTGTGCGATTCACAATAGTGTGCCTCCAAGAGTTTGCAACGCCTTGACTAATCACACTGCGCGAAATCTATCGACCCACGGCACATTTGGAAAGGGTCGACAGGTTTCGCGCACTGTGATTGGTCAACGAGTTGAAAAGTCTTGGAGGTGCACTATTGTGAATCGCCCGTGTTGAAACAAGATCTAAATACTTGGCACTCCTTATTAAATTCTTCTTCTGAAGAAAAATACTGGCCACTACTTTGTCCAAACAGCTTTGTAACATGAAAAACAAAGTACATGTATAAAGTGAAACCTACACCGAGAAACGGTAGAGCAGTTCGATACAAAGCTTGGGAGGCGCCCTCGTTCTACCTCGAATGACATCATGCTGTGGCTCGTGAATATGAAAATCTTCATCAGCATAAAATCCTAAATATTGAAATTTCTCTCTTTAACTGCTACAGAGAAGGTGGAAAGTCATGGTAACCTTTAAAGTTGTGCCTCAAATAATTAAAAGCCTGTTGTTTGGTGCCTTTAAGGGGAGAAAAGCCTTTTTGAACCCAGGCGGGAAGTTATCACTGAGTGAAAACTAATTAGACAGACTGTGGCAGCGACTGATGAACCGAACTAACGTTATGTTTATAATACAGGGAATCAAACCGGGGATAATGGAAGTATAAAACGTGCTAATAACTGTAACCTATCTACTTGTCATGTCAAAGTGTAATGTGGATGGCATTTCCCTTTATACAGTGCTGTGAGCTTTTACATAGGAAGGGGTGCGCCGTCTTGAAGAGTGCTGTACGCTAGTGTGTCATTTAAGACGAGGTGCGCTTACCGCGTGATGTAAGTACTATATTCATTTTCAGCGAACACCAGGAGTTAGAATGACAACGAACACCCAACAGTGAAAGGAATTGAGCTTGGTCCAGGCACCTCTCAGCGTCTGATTTTGGAGGTAAGAGGCAATCAGAGAGTATTGAGGGGTAAGAAGATGGACCCGGACGAAACAAAAACAAGACGGGTAGAAAGGAGAAAAAATTGTCTGTGCCCGGCATGTCCGTTGGCGCGCGTGCGAGGTTCCGACACCTGCCGGGCTGAGGGCTAATTATAGCGGAAGTGTTAGAATAATTTGGGCCGGTGAAATTGGATAGCGACTGATTATCCACAGGGACAGGTATGTGATTGAGGAAGATAGCGGATGGAGTGGAGGGAGGGAGGTTGACAGCACACGGCCAGGCGGAGGGGGTCATTCACTTGAAAGTGCTGGGGAGAATGATGATAAGTGACAGAGAAGAGATGCAGTGGGGTGGATATCAGTGGCCAAAATCGTCGTGCTGAGCGAAGATGGCTTTTGCTTCTTAGAGCAGGCTTGTTGCTAATATTTCAATACTATGCATGGAATATACAGGTTTTTGTACAAGGTAGCAGTGGAATTCTGGACAAAAGAAGCGTTACAAAAACTATGGTGTAAATTCAACATCCTCGATATTCGTAAAGGGCAACACCTGACTGGGGTTCTCCTTAATTCTGGATTCTGAGCGTGTTGATTCAGCACCAACTTTATTCTACAGTATTTGAAATAAAGGTACTAGATCAGTTATCATATAAGCACTTCTGATATTAGCGATGAGTAAATATAGACTTCGAATCAGGTGGACATTCCGAAAGGAAGAAATATTTGTTTGAAATTTGGTGAGAAGGCTGAAAGAACTCCTGAGATGCAGTTAACTACAGGAAGAAAATGGCATGACTATCTGATGTGTAAGTCATAGCAACTTTCTGGATATATCACATTAACGTTTACGAATTAATAGACGAAATGCCAACAATAAAAAAAGAAAAGAAAAGAAAGAAAGAAAGAAAGATTTATCCGTGTTCATAATTGAAGGATGACTTACACGTGGATAGACAGAAAAAAATGTCCTTAGCACCACTCAAATTAATTAAGTAACAGAGATCTTGATGGAAACCTATCCCATACTTCTTACAGAAGCAATCTAGTACTGGCGGATCACATAGACGTTTTCGCGAGGGATCGCTGGTGGTTTATCTCAAACCACCGACAATACTCACTGGAAAAAAGAATGGACCCCAATGGCGCGAAAATTTCAGGGAAGAAAGCTTCAAACTGAATAGGGGTGCACTCCACCGGTGCGAGCGGAATGCAGCTGAGAGCAGGTGATGATGAATAGGATCAGTTGGATGATCAGACCCTCAGCTCGAGGAAGAGAGACCGGGAGAGGGAAAGGAGGGCAAATTCAATCTGTTGGCTGCTAATCGGTCACTCTTTACGACGCTGATTGGTAAAGATGAGGCTGACGAGAAGGGGGAGAGAACAGCCTCGGAGACGATGGGCGCACAGGGTGTTGAAAATGGATGGGATTTAGGCGGGGAGGGAGGGGACGAATCAGAGTGAGACAGAGGATAAGAGATGGAGGCAAAACAAGGAGTGATTTAATTTGATGGGAATTTCAGCCTCGGTGTGCGAGGACAATTAAGGCGGATAGATTGGCACTATTAGGCGGAGGTTTCTTTCTTTAAGGAAAGCGAAAGGCAATTTTGAACTACAAGCGAAAGGTGGAATAGAAAACAAAGTCGGGTGCTGAAATACGGGGATTTGGAGAGTTTTAACATTCTTTATTAATATGCGAAGAACGGAGAATGGGCTCAGCTTTTTTTTTGTGTGTGTGTGTTTAGAAGGGAGGCCTGAAGGTGAGCGTGTCTAGTATGATTATAAGCCCAGAGTCAATGAAGCACAGTAAGTGGAGTGTTGAAACGCCAAACTTCATGTTACCAAGTGAGGGCGCTGCAGCACTCGCACTACTGAAAACAAAGGTTTTTACGGACGAGATCAGCAGGCCTGAAGATCCGTCGCATTATGCCGCATCGTAAATCCCTTTCGTATCGAAGTTTTACAAGATGTGCTACTACTCTGACGGAGTCCAACTTCGGCTAATTGCCTAAGTAAAGGGCCCACACAATGTAAGTTTTCAGGCAGTCCTTGTAAATACACCACATTCACCTTATTTGGCGTGTTCCATTTTGTCATTTGAAGTATTTCAGAACCTCTTTGGTTTTAGTGACAATGCTAATTGCATACTCGAGTACAGTGACATATCATTTTAGGAAAAACCCTTAACGTTACAGCAATTTCAGTGCGTCAAAATTTCAAAGAATTTGTGATACATCTCTGAGTAGCATTTCCTTTTCTTTGCAGATTTATACCTGACAGTTGACAGGTGGGAAATTTTTCCCACAAATATTATACAATGAGCACATTTGTTCCTCCTCACGGCGTGAATATTGTCGTCCTAAAACTACATCACAGTGCTGAAACACTGAAATGAAAAGAACGTACATTTTTCAACAAGATTAACCAAAACAAACACGTTCACCAGTTTCAACAACTCACAAAATAGATCGGGCGTTGGCAAAAGTGGGAGGACCCACGCTACCCTGTTAACTCAATTACACCTATAATGACTACATCATCATTTCCAAATTCCCCTGCAGTTAGCCTTAAACCTATAAAGTAAACCAATCGGAGTGTTCAAATGACTAATGACTGCTGAATCTAGAGACGCGTTCGGAAAATCTGGTTCCTTATCCAAATATCAAAAACAACAGGAAATACTCAATAAATGTTGAATATTTAAGAATTAAGTGCAAAGAAGGTGAAGGTGGTCATGTTTGACCGCCTTGTCATACCAATCGTGCTTACATGGGCAAGCAGCGATATTCAAAGCACCCACTACTCGCAGAATCGAATAATTACACATTGGGATGATAAAACGCAAAAACCAATATTGACAACAGCACGTATATGTATAGCGCACTAGTCTGATTATATGCTCAGCGCCGGCCGATGAGTCACCCCGCTTGCACAAGGGGTGAAGTTGACGGCCAGCAGCCTACTTGCATAATGCCGAGCGTTTTTGGTAACTTTCTTCAGTGCAGGAATCCACTTGGGAGATTTGGACACGGGGAGAACTACCGGCGAGCGTGCTGCAGAATGGTGTATTATAGGAGTCGGGTGCCGCTGAGCCCGGTGTCCATCTCCATTTGACCGTGACGCAAACGCCGTGGAAGGATAGCCAGGAGATATCATTACGGGGAAGTAAAGTCAATGATTTCCCGAGGAATAACGTTGGGATTGCATTCAACTGAATTAGCCTACTCCAATCTGGCTAGAATATTTAACGATAATATGATGCACTTGTAGTTCATGATATTATGCACGGGATGGAAACGAATTGCAAAGAGCATGGTGCCAATGTAAATTAAAATAACGCATACAGTATTTTTTTTAATTTCTTTATAATCCTGGAGAAATCATTAACAATTTTTAAAAATCAAATTCGCTCCAAAATGTAGCCTGGAGCCGAATACAATACAAATACACACAACATAAATTGTAGGTGAGAACTACAATAAGAATATTTATTGGCAGTAGTTTTCTTTTGATTGTTCCTTTATGATCTGCTGTTGACCTTTCTGAAGAAAATCCAAATTTGTGGATGCTGTCATGACAGTGAATATGAAAGTCCACAATACCCGTGCAGAATGACAAAATACACAGAGAAGCGTCAGGCAATTTGTCTCTTCACATCAACCTGCAATGGGCGCCACTCCGCTTCTTGAAGACAGATCTGCGAAGTTATGGCTCTGTTTCGAAATTAACATCATCGAAATCTTGACAATTATGTTGCTTGGGCCATGAAGTGTACAAAATAGAATTGTGCGGAACACAGTCTCCGTGCAGGCTCGGGTTCTAATTTATTAATAGAATGCGTTCAAACGCCAAGGAAAGTTCTCGGCGATTTTTTTCACCTCCATGCTTGCGATTATCATACAGCCAAGCTTGGCAAGTGAAAATCCATTATCACCAAGATGCCGTGCTGGATTTCATAATCTTTCGCCACATCTCCTTGTTCCTGCAATTACATTAGAATTAATATTAGAGATAAGTGCACAAAACAGTCAGATATATAGTGACTGGAAAAAATGCAGGAAACATGATCAGAGAGAATAACTAGAGGCGCTCACTTTTCATGCTCTGCGCGCCGACATGTTTCGCGTCACATTATTACTGAGCGGGGGGGGAGAGAAAAAATTCCACTTTGGCTCTTCCGTATCTGCAGTGCAGTGCGTGTAACGTCTTTTATACAGATGACATGCCGACACACAGACCGCGGGTAGATGGTGTGAATAGCGATAATTATCTCGGGGAGGGAAGCGGCAATTTTCTATGCTCGATTTCGTGGCCGTTTGTTGGGAAACAAAACGGTCGGAGAGCAGGAATAAGAGTACGAAATGCACTTTCAATTCGACTGATTGAGCACGCGCCGTCGGGAACTTGATCAGAGGATGGTTTCGGACAGAGTGTGCAGATTTTAAGGAGGTGCAGTTGAACTGTTTAATGGCTGATGTACATGATGAGACGTGTGCATTATGTAATTCTAGGGTGCACCTTTTTAGCTTTAAATTGTAACTACGAAATATCCTGGTTTAAAATGCTCCTTAACCAATAGAATTAAGTGCCTTGCTTGCTAAGAATTATATATTTGCAAAATCTTCACACACTGTTTGACTCAAATGAAAAAAAAACAATCCGTAAATCGAGTGGTCAGGCACGCGTGTCCCTAAATGGACAAAATATTGGCCACAAATGTTACAATAATAACCAATGAACTGTTAAACGTTGTTATCTCAGCCCCAAAAATAACAAAATATAATTATCCACCGCAAGTTTGGTAATCGATTCTCGCATAGGCGCCATTAGACCAAATAAACATTGTTGTAATCGATTACGTGAAGTAGCATCTGCATTACTGCAGTCCTCGATCTCAGTAATTTGATTTACAAGCAGCTAAAATCGCAGAAATTTCGGGTCGATTAAAACAAGCTGAAACCGCGTAGAGGGAGCAGCACTGATATGAAAATTACAAAACTGTTTCTACTCAGTCACAACTAAATCCAGTTTCGATGACAAGTAAAAGTACTTTCTCCGAAACTCTGAGGAAAGTCTTGTCGAATGCCGACAAAAATGTAGGCCTAATTCAAAATGTGTCACAGCATGTAGAGTTGATTGTGTTGTTCTTGGATTGTGATTTTCTTTCCACATTCAACATCGACAGCACAGCTATGATACTGGATTAAAGCAGATCACACAACCTACAGCTGGCCATTGAACGACATATAAATGCTGTTACACATTAATGTTTCCATGCTGTCATAAAACTTAATCGAAGTATGTAGTTCAGACATCATGGAAAACTACATCACTACAGTTAATAACGTATTAAAAGGAGACAAGCTAAATCCTCTGAAGCCACTCGAACTCACAGTTAAGTTCGTTTCTGACATAAAGGAAGATTCACAAGTTATCTCACCAGTCTTCCAATGAAGGAATCTATCGGAACATTTCTTGCAAAGATAAATGAGACAATAGTAGGCCATAAAAGGTCGGCGGCCATCTAATTTACACTGATTTGAGCAAAGCAGCATCTAATAAAAAAGCCAGGAAATAATATTACACTGAGCGGAACCCGTGCAAAGATCAAAGAATGGCAAATAAAACCCTATCGTTCTGTCTTGGAACAATGACTCCAGAACTGACGCGACTAGCTTTTCATTGTGTCAAATGGAAGGGTGGAGAAGGGGAAAAAGAGATGTTTTGCTCCCATCCATGGCGACCTTGGTCTGGGCATAAACTTGAGCTTCTGTCATGCAGTGCAGAGAAGTGGCCATTACGGCGCGCACTTCAATAACGACCGCACCAAAGACATCTCAAGGACGACTTGGAAGAAAGCTTCATTGTCAGAAAACGAATTTCTAAATGGCCTAAACCATGAGTTAATCAACCTGTCTTCAGCCATGTAGATTCATGACAATCATATGCTGTGAAAGTCGTCGACAGACTCATGTTTATTTTCACAAACACCAAAAAACGGCCAATCATAAAACCAATAACTAGTCCTGCACGTGCCATTCCAAATTCCTTACATAAACATGTACTCATTCACATAGATACAACAAGAAAATTTAATATCAGATCCACAAAAACGCCTGACTTAAAAGACTTTCTTCGAGCACATTGAACGGACTGTGTCCAGCCTAAAGCTATAAATCACATGGCGTTTTCTGTTTCCAAGAGACAGGGAGAACAAAAAAGGGAGGAGAAAAAAATGGAGAGAGAGAGAGACAGGCAGAGAGACAGAATAAAGAGGCAACATTTGATGCCCAGCTGTTGTCGAATGCGGGCATCTGATTTAGGCCCTTAGGTTTCGTTTTTATTACAGTCGGGCTCAGTTTACAAGGCTTATACGCAGAGGTTTTGTCTGCTGACTACAGTACAAATTGGAATTCGCTGCGATTGCTACTTTGCCCATGATTTTCTTTATTGTTTTTTTCTCCAACAAAAAGCCGATGGTTGTGTGCACCTTTCCTTCAAATCGATGCATTGCCAGCGTATGCTTCCCCACAAAAGGCCATTTACATTATTTGGTAGACTGTCTATAATAGATACCGTACAAGATGGTCAAAACGAGCCTGTGTGAAAACAATATGGCATTACAACTCGTGCGTCTAAATGTTAATTAAGGCATTGCTATATGAAATAATAGGAATATCAGAAATGCAGGATTTTATTCAACCCACGTCTCTACTCATAGCAGGGAAAATGAAAACAATTCTGGCCTATTTATATCTTCAGTCATGAACCGCGTTTCTGATATTCTGGAATCTTTGTAATATTATGCTTCAGGTATAATATGCACACTCGCTTTCCCCAAGGGTGCAAAACTGCGCGTGTTTGTGAGCCTCTTCTAAGCGCGAATACGCACGCGTCATTAATTCCGATGGCATGTAGCCGCTTGAGCATCTTCGGTAATGTTACTGATCGATTTCGTTTTCTCCAAAGGCTCACTCACACCTTGCCTACGTCGTCACACCATACCACGACACCTGGGTAGCGGTAGGGAGAACATGAGGGATGTGATTCACACATCGAGGGGGTAGGTAGTATTTAGGGAGAAAAAAAAACTGACTGTGATCACCGTAAGTACCCTACAATCTGCAAACGGCACCGTTTTTGTACAACCAACCCGTGACATGATACGCAGTATTCTGTAACCAAACCTGCACCGAATTATACCACAGACACCCGGGTGATATGAATTTTACAAGTTTTAGCGTTCTGTACCATCAATTGCGTCATTCTATACTTCCCTAGCGATCGACCAATCACGCAGATAATACGTCAGTGACCAATAGCCGAACACGAATTATAATGAGCTTTGTGACGCAGATTACGGCAACAAAAATATGTTCCAGCCACTGTCATTTCTTTTGATCAATACGACCTACTTTCTCTTGACTCAGGTCCCTGGCGAAGATGCTACACGGATACTGTTTTCAAGAAGGCTTCGAGGATCTCTGTTCAAAATCTGCAACTGTCGTAGATTAATGAAATGTTACCGTACAAATAGCTGTGTATAGAGTTTAATGGGGGTTTGGTCTTACTTTGAATAAAACATGACTCAGACATCTAATTAGACGGCAGTGGTAATACAAGTTTTATAAATAGCTGTTATCGTGTCTCACACCTCACGTCAACACTCTTTTTGCACAAGCAATGGCAAACGACACGGAAAAGCTGGATCCTTGCATTCAAGTACCTAATGCGTATGAGGTTTTCTAAATTTATCATCACTTAATTGACATAAGAGATACTTAGGACCAGCGACCAGGCCTAGCAGTAAGCACCAAATTTCGTGCTCTTAAAAATAACTCCTGCTTCGATGCACCTGTTTACACCTTGTGCAACCAATATGTGTATCACATACCTAGAATCAGTTGCCTCTTGGGTAGGTGTACAATTTGCCACCGTAAGAGGGCGCTGTGGCCTTGTAGCTTCTAATCGGATAGTCTACACACATCGGAAAAAAGTCGTTGAGTGCTGGATGGATAAGGTTATTTAGATGTTAGAATTGGCTCCATTTTTACTGTAAATTCAGATTAGATGAATAGTACATGTTCAAGCGATTAGGTCAGTGTCCTTTTGACACAAAACGCAATAGATGTGTCCATGTGTTTTTTCCCGCCACAATCTTCTAAACGTTTCTTTTCAAGCATTCGGCCCTTTGGGAATATCACTTTGTGTCAGTTCTCCGGTCTTCGTGTCGAGTTACCTGCCGAAAACCAACAAACAAAACCACCACCCACGTCACAGAACGCGACACTCCACTTCGACTGGGGGATTGAGGCGATAAATTCTCTGGGAAATGAGCGATTGCAGCGGCAGAGGACGACCCAGAGAATGACCTCTCGCACGGGCGGCCACCAATGACAGCGCAATTATACCCCGTGGTGCAGCTGGCAAGAAAGGTGTAGTCGTTCCAATTTTAAGTGGGTTCCAATTTGCAAGGACGGTTTTAAGACGCCCTTTTTGAACGTCAATTCACACATGTAGTACTTAACAGCGCTTACCACCATGCAAATAATCTAGGAGCGCTTTATAGTTGCTACCCCGCTGGGAAGACCAGTCGGCAGTATCAGCGCACATTGTCTCTGTCCTCACAGGTACCCACTTTGAACCCATACACACCAGAGTGGAGGGAGTAAAGTTGGGATACAGTGACTTGCCCTAGGTCACAACATGTTGCTGACAGCTGGATGTGAACCTCTGATCGGGAATCACAAAGCTGTGACAACTTCTGCCACAAACCGGCTTCGAGGCATTAGGCCTCGCAAATCCGATATTGCGCATTATAGCATTTCATCTGGGTCCGAAGTGCTTTCAGTCTGAAGAGTTACATCTCTGTGAATGGTGAGGAGACAACTTTTGTGTTGGGTAAAAACATTGTGATGTTGGGGGGAAAAGGAAGACTAAACAAAAAAATAGTTCGTAAAAGTTGAGCTAGTTAATGACAAGGCTTTAATCATTTAGATCTATCATTTGTACACTTGCATAATATATTACCTATAACACACACAGGAAAATAAAAATATGAAATATTCATAGTTCTACTAAGGGTTAAGATTTCTTTAAACGCCTCGCCTGCATTGGATTAAGTAAAACTGAAATAAGCCCCCCCTAACCAAAAAAACCCAAAAATTCTGAACATCGTTCGAAAGACGCCTGACGAAAATCAAAATTCAGTTTTGACCCTTTCAGCCAGGTCTAACAGGCTTGGTTTTTATGCTGACTCCACACTCTATCCCTTGACATACATAAATCATATTACCTACGCTAAAGTCATTATCCTTCAGTTTCGTCTGCACACTTGAATCGAACTCTCCCAAAAGCGCGTCAAGACTGGATAGGAAAAGTTCAAGAATACGAAAAAAAATCAAGCGGGAACTCATTAAATCACGGTAAGGGAAACGCTCACTTCAGAATGGAGACTCAGAGGCCCCTGGATGGTGTGAAAAAGTGATTAAAAAGTCCGTGCATCGCTATGCGCTATACGTCAGCCATGCTGTTGAGGGCCATGGAGTACAACACTCTAGTGACGTCACCAGGCCAGCGTGTATTTCATTCTGAAAAAAGGTGTTTGTGGTCACAGCTTATGCAAAGAATTGTGCATCATACAAATGGTCATTTTTGAGCCAAAATAGCCACATCCGCAACGCATTTTTCCTTTTTCACATCCTTTTTTTGTTAGTGCATTTGTGCACTGACTGGGCCCATGGCGCCTTCAGTCATTCGCCCTCGCTAGTCTAAGCCGGTGGCTAGCCCCTGGTTGGCATCCACCGTCATTAAAGTGGAAGCTGAGTTCACGGGCCATAATTTTTGGATGGGCAGCCATTCCTCAGAGTTGGTTTGCTCGAGCAAAACGAAAGCGACAGGGGTATGAATTACGCTCTTGTAAATACGAATCCGGCTTTAATGAAGGATGCTATATAAACAGTGGCGGATTTATTGTCTCTTTTGGTTAACTGAACGAGCAAACAGACCCGAATCTGACCCGACAGATAATCACAACAGAAGGGACCTCATGATGTTAAAAAGAAGTACCAAAAATGCAATCCCTTAGATGTCTTCGTATTTCAAGGCGGTCACTGACGAGCGAATTAGCATAGAAGAGCATGGAAGCTTATACGTGTATATTAATTTATACGCGTACTAGAAGATAACCACAAAATGAAAAAAATATAAAGAAAATCAATCTGAGCTATATTTAATTTCATTTGCTATGAAAAGCTGTATTAGTTCGTGGGTATGACGGATTTGTACGTTATTTTGTTCAGATGTTTGTTTGCTTGGTCTTAACCCAAAATCTCCCCGAGAAGCATATGCATTTAAGTGCATGCTCGCATTTATTCACATCGATTTTTTAAATCTTAAAACTAAGCACCAACAAAACCACCAGAAGATCCCCAGGAGCTCAATGCAAACGTGAACAGTTCCTTCAACTGCCCTGCAAATTACATGAACATAGTCCACGACATATCTGAAGCGTCCGCAAGCGCCAGGAATAAAAAAGGACAAAACTGTGGCGCATGGCCTTGATCTCCCAAAGGTGAATCAACTCTTTGGCCATAATCGTTTACCTCTCCGTCCATTAGCTCATACAGAAAATTATGCATAACTGTCTTACATCGCTGCGTTTGATCATATTTTGATTTCCGATCGATTAGCAACCAGCCAAGTGAAAACTCTGTAATTAATTTTTCTCCCACTTATTTAAAAAAAAAAGATTTCATGAAGAAGTTAGCGGATACCATTGATTAAGTCAGGCCTTTAAGCAAAATTGAACTCTCCGGGTGCCACTCGTTTAACAGTCATTGCAGACTCTATGTACACATATTAACAACAGTCTTGATGTAAGTCATTCGGTGGCTACGTAAAGAGATTACTGAAGGTGTAGGCCTATAACATTCCCGTGCAGATCTCTCAGCAAGTCACAACTCCCCGAAACACCAGTATGGCAAGTGTGCGAGTACCGACACCACACTAGTGTTTTTTTATTTACTATTGCCCACCAAAATGCTACTGATTCACAAAACACTAACCTTTACGGTCGAGTTTACTGACGCGCTAAAATATTTCTAACTTTGCAATTACAAGATTTCGGGTAGTTTGTACCGTATTACGAAACGTCAAGGTGAAAAATATTTAGCAAATGCATTTAAATAACGTAGCAAATGCATTTAAATAATGTGGTAAATACTTCCTAGCGGTTGTTAGAAGAAAGATTATGTTTTAAGTGGCGGGACAAATTCCTCAAAAACCCACACGACCGAGACACGCTTCCTGCGAATATTACGAAAACGGTCAAGCATATGCTATTTAACTTGCATTGCATGCCTTTGGTGACGAGGTTAATTACATTTTGCCAGTTTTCGTCACCAAAATGTTTCATCGCTTTTGTTTTCAATACAAGAAAGCACTAATACACGTTAAGATGGAAACTGCACAGCGGTCTTGAAAAAAATGCCTTGAAATTTTACGCGGTATTTGGCCCTTGGTAAATTGGGTATCGATGACTGTCTTTGGTGTCAATTGACGACTTCTTGGACCATAGGATGAGATGCACCTTGAGGAATGCAGGGGAAAAATGGAATTTGATGACAAAGGAGAAAGAAACAGGAGAGCAAAAACGGACGCTAGGCGCCATTTTGATTCGATTAGCTTTTAATACCGAGACTCTTAAGTGCCCGTCCACAATTTCCAGTCAGCCCCACGCGTACTGATACTCGGATCGCATTTTTTAAGGAGTAGCTCACGCGAGAGAGGAATTTAATTTTGTGGTTGAAAACTGACTGTCTTGGCATTTCGACAAAATACATCATCTTGAATTTTGCATATGCATACATGTTTCCACAGTACAGTGGTCAAACAGGACGGATCAGTAGAACAACATGGCACGTTGAACGAACCCAACTTTCGCTTGGCATTTCCCCTTTCTGAGGCACAAATATATATATATAAGTGGTGGGTAGTCGAAATGTGTAAACTTAAGAGAGTCCCATCATTTTGTCACAATCTGATTGTGTGTGAATGGAGCATACATATATGAGTTTGATTTCAGCGATTAGCTTTCTCATAATTCAAATTTCACTTCTCTCTGTCACATATGTAAAAGTAGGACATCTTACGTTCGTCATGGGGGAATACATTTAAATCACAGTCTGTGTTGTTTTTTTAAATTTAAATACCCCATCTGACCTTTTCAAGCGCTTAAATTTCATGTCTGTCGAACAGGATTAAAAACACACTATTTCCACATTTTACTTATACCTCACGTTGCATTTCATGGTTCATGCATGCGTCGTGCATCATCCCCTTTACAGTTTCATTCAGTCAGTTGTAGTACATATCGGAAATTTACACAGTTTCATTTTCATTTGGCTTCATATAAATTATTAATGCAAATTTCCTATGAACAGAATAAACAAGGAAAAGCTTTGGCGACACACTCAGTGCTTAAGAATTTAAAAATTAATTGAAGAATAGCATCAACTGCCGAATGGTAAATCTCTGAACTGATATGACGTCTTCATGCGCTTTACTACGGTCGCACATCCTTTTAAACCAACTAGGGCTCCTAATGCACGAAAACAACCTCAATTTGCTCTCAGAGAAGCCTTGCACACGTCGAAACGTAATACGTTCGGAAAACACACGAGAAATTTACGCCAGAGGGCCAAAAACCGTGCACGATTTAAATCGCTGCGGCACGGACTGAACACCGAACATATAACGCCAGAATGAAATACAATACAATTTCTACACAAAGAAATTAATTATAAGTGGGAAACAGCTACGAAAAACACAAATGCTTTAGTCACTCGAGGCCACTGACCTCGATAAGCGTATGTACATGAATTTAGTCCCCTTTGAGTGTGAGCAGGAAATTAAGGAAAGATTACAGGTTTGAACCGAGATGGAAATGAAGGTGCTATCGTGTAGAGACATCGGCAATAAACCAAACTCGTGCTGTGAAAATGAGATAATCATCAGTGCAATGAATGTGGTGGACTTCTCGCTGGTTGGGGGGCTGGCAGCCCATCTTGGTTATTCATGGGAAATACAAGGTGATTACATGTTATATGTATACAAAAGCTTCTCAAGAATTCCACATCCAACTCTCATATAATGCTTGTGCATTTTCATTGAATATAAAAATTCACAGCATCTGTTTAATTTACCGTATCACCATGTCTTCACAAATGACTTCCTCTCAAGTCCAAAAGAGTCTTTAATCGTAAAATATAATTTGTGGTTTGATAAAGACTGTACTTGACTGCGTTGTAGTATACTAACTGCTGAGCTCGTGACATTTTGAAAATGTAGTTTTCTCTGAACGTGAAAATTCGGATGTTATATACGACGATGGAGAAGATCTTCAAACTGTTCATATACATGCACGTGTAATTCAGTTCAGAGTGGATCAATTATAATACTGCCGTCTCCCTTGTGGGAATTGTGCATAGTATGATGCAGTCGTATTTACCAAATCCGATTATATTCCGTTGAATAATGCAAAATGCTAATGCTCAGGGCTGACTCTTCTTCGTTTTTTAGTCCTCAAAGAATCGCGTTGATTCCCTGCGCACGCCAGACACATAACACCCTGCCATCCTCCTGTTTCATGAATGCGGGCAACCGGGTGCCTCTTGTTGGATGTGTGGCCGGTACGCCAACGCGTTTGACCTGGGGGCGTTCTTGTGTCTTCTGTCACGGGCAAGCCTGCTTGCATGCAGCGCTCGCAAGTTCTTAAACCTCTCCCCCCCCGCCCACGCGTGCCTAGATTATGGAAATTCAGTAAAGCGTTTCAAACAAAGGGAAAAACGGAGAGAAGAAATAGAATTGAAGAAATGAAACAAGAAGCAGCATGAAGTGAGGGGGAAAATTCAATCTGCGTTACATGATAGGCCTAGATGATTTCTTGAGAACGCAAAAAAATATACCTCAGAGAGGTATTTTCCAACTGTGGTAAGGCACCATGCCTACACGTATTTAATGCCACTAATTAATTCAAGGCAAAACCTGCTGAAGACAAGGCTGAAACATGATAATAAGTTGGGATACTAATGTCAATTTACGACCGCGATCCCCTTGTGTACTTCAAACTTAATACAACCGACAGGATAACAGTATAGGACGCTTACATCTCGTGGGAACAAGATGGTGATGAGAGGCTTCTACTTTGGCCTCTATTATGTTATAATAACTATGCATAGCTTGCATAGTTTTAAATCTCTGCCATATTTTAAATTTCGAAGAGTTATTTATAATTAACAGCCTTACCCATACAGTATTTTGGTCATATGTTGGATGAAATTACACTATTTTTTTAAGTAAAAGTCTCTCTTTGAAAATCTGACATCCAAAATCTACCACTAACCCTACCCCCTAGGGTATATGTAAAATCATATTGAACCATCCAAACTCAAAATAAGGAAGTGCTTAATACAGCACTTCATACAAAGTGATCGCCTCACGCCTTCAAATTAGTAGCATCAACAAGAACAACGAAAGATCCACTGGTATGATGATAACAACTATACTACATTTAACAAAGTTCTGTACAATTTATAACCCTAAAAATACCCAATTTTAATGTAGCATGACAAACTTAACGCAAGAGAAATGGATCAGTGAGCCCAAATTCTTTAAAACCAGACACCAAGATTGGGGATATATCCAATGAACGTGAAATTAGGAATTTTAATTACTAAGTCAAAACGGTGTGATCACCGATTGGCGATGAGGTGAAGACAGTATTATCAATCAGAAAAATGAAGGATTTTGCATCATACAAAATCCAATTGTACAAAAAGTGTCAAACATTAACATCGCTTGGTGGCGCGATGTGCTTGATGCGAAATTTGGCAAAAAATGCAACATTTTCCCAATCACTTGAGGGCGCAACTGTATACAACAGAGGTTTTTCATGTGGCGTAACATGACTGGCATTCCAGGAAGCGTACCATGTCTGTGGGGGCATGTGCATTTTCGAATCTGGGTATTTCTACTGGCGATTTCACGTACACCAGAATGGCGAGAGACGTCGAAAAGGCCCGCATTTCCACACGCATCTGTGTAACTAAATTGAACGGTCTCCGCCAAAAATCACGTGACTGAAAATCCTCTATATCATAATTTACATTATCTAAGAACTTCAGGAGTTCAGCTTCCGTTTAATAGGCCCCAGAAGCTTAAAGCAAACGCACCTGTGACCAAATTGATACTTTGACATGACTACTGTTCTTATTCTACTGAAACCAATACACTCGCCCGTACGAATGATAAATTACTTCTGCGGAAAACTCTAGCTGAAAAGTATTTACTGCAACTCATCGGCCTCACACAGAAAGACGACGTTTGTCCACCCCAAGACAAGCAAGACTACCAATCTAGTCACCCTTGCTACTCATACTCCTTGGCTGCCCGCCACACACTTGGAACAAAGGTGCCTAGTTTTTAAATGTATAGGAAGTAAAGATAAGCCAAGAGAGGGCGCATTTTTCCGAGCAATAGAGGCTAGTTTGGTGAGAAATGCATTTCGCTGGTTCACGAACGACTATGAAATGTACACGTTACGGTCGTGTCGCTACAAAAAAGTGAATACTCCTCACCAACATGGCCCTTGTCAACCCGATGAGGGAGTGAGAGAAAAACCGCGGCATTGTCGTTATGACGGTGCAGCGGCCAGCGGCTGGCAGCCTGCACTTTTAACGATCTAATGACGGGAAATCGAATTTGTAAGCCAAGTTGAGCGAATGAAATCGATTCGGTAAAATCCACCTGCGGGCCTGGCTGGCAAATTGAAGATTTACCATTTTTCACTTTGATTTGTATTCTCATACTCTTTACCTGTTATGACGGATATCGGATAGGCTTCGTATTTCTGACAACGTAGCTTCAAAAGTTCAATCTGTTTAAGAAAGCGCGATGAACCATCTTGTTCGTTATGAATCTTTTCTTCGTATTCCATGAGGGCAAAGAAAGTACACTGTCTTAAGAGCTATAGCTTAACCTATATGTATATATAATTAACAAGAAATGTGTATTATGGACAATTTTGAGAAGGTCAGTTGCTGATCACCACATTGTCGTTAGTGTAAGCTGAATACGGGATGAACAAAGTAATACAAAATGTACACTGCACTACCCAAAATGCCAACGTGATCCATCCTTTATAAAATAATTTTCACGACACACTTATTTTCAAAATTATTTCACTGCGCATTAGATTGCTACATTCTTGATTTCAAAACATAATTTGAAGCCCAAGGAATGGATTAAGCCAACTTGATATCAGATGCCAAAAGTTCAGCCAAAGTATGTAGACACGAACATACATGTAAGTAGGTCTTGACATAAACACCACACTAATAATAAGGCACAACGGACCAGCGAAGCACAGAGGAATCCTCGGCAGAGCACTCGTCAAAGCAATGCGGCTCACATCAGGCCCAGTGGCCGCTGCTGGCATTTCACGGAGGACCGCTCCAGTAGCGATGATTTAATCATGGCCGTACCGTGGGCAGGTGCGAGGCCCTCGTCTATCGAATTAACCCTCGCGGTGGGCTGCACGGCGTATTACGCTCCGCGGATCTCATGCCAATCCCTCATTGATTTTTTTCTGTTTTGATTTGTTTTTAGGGCCTCGCTGTCAGGGCTTTGAGGGTGGCTTTTTGATGTTTGGATGGTGATTTCTCACCATTCGTTTATCTGTGTTCGCTATGATGGTGGGACATTGCCATACAGCCGTTTAGATGTGGTTTTGCCAACATCGATAAGAATATTTTCAGGCATCAACACAATTCTTTTCACGACGCAGATGTGTTTACAATGCATGGGATTTCCAGGTGACCCGATCAATGTATGCGACAACCAGACAACAGTGTTCATGCGTGCCCGTCTGAAGAAAAATAGCATTAACGCTAAGAGGTACCGCACAACATTATTGAAGACAATCCACCAGAGGGCGCCAGAGGTTCACATAATTTGTGTCCACAAAAAAGCACTCGTATCACAAATAGTAAATTCGATTTCCAAGCTAGTCTTAGGTCATCCCTACATTAAAATTAGCACACGACATCCACAGTAAGAGAATGGGAAAAATGGCAACTTGACTGTGTTGCAGTGGAAATCATGGACGTATATTAAAAAAACCTGGACTTGCAACGCCTTTGTATGAAATAGAAGCCAACCAGCGGCCATTTTACCGAGCCGAATACAAATGCGAGGGTTGGCTCGCTACCATTGACGCCAGGGAGAACAAAGGCGGGCATTGCTGGGCAAGCTTTGTATTCGGCTCGGTAAAATGGCTGCTAGTGGATTCAATGATCTCTATAAGCTGATCAAGGGCATTGCGAGTCCAGATTTTTTTATATACGTCCGTGGTGGAAATGTTAAACAGGGCGCAATAAGCCTGAGCGCTAAGATGCGGAGCAAAGGCTGCGCAGCCTCACCGCTCTATTCAGGAATGGAAGATTACAGTTGGGTTGTCGGAGAGAAATTTAATAGACCGATTGCGCCCGCTAAGTCACGTAACAAACAGTGGGTATTACATATCACAAACACGGCTCCCGCCAAAAGCGAAGTGTTTCACAAGTATCATTTACCAAACATAAAGCCGACGGAAGGTACCGTACTCAGACTATTGATGTGCTGGGCACTATACCATAACTTGGCGGTACTGTTTGTAAAAACACTTAAAACACGTTGCTACGGGGTTGATACCCACTATAGGTCATGTGATTTAGCGAGCGCGATCGGTCTATTACTCCACCGTACAAACCTTGTCATTAATTGTGCCAGACCGATGTAGCACCTTCTGAACGTGTCCGGCCTACCAGAGAGTGTTAGAATTGACGACTTGTTAATCGTCAATAGCGCCGCCACTGCGACGGGATGGTACCATAGACATACAAATGCTTTTACATGCCTAGGGATGGCTCTGCCTGTCCTACTACACAAATGTCAGTTTCAAACAAACGAGGGCGCTCTCGCCTAAAGTAAGTCAGAGCCATGGAGATCATTATAGCAAAACTTGAGACGGCAGGCCTTTTCTGTTACGTTCCGCAAATTTGGCCGGGGGGGGTAGACATGTTTGACTACGCTGCAATGTTAATGTGCACGCCTTTACGCGCACCCAGTCCGGTCCGTATTCTGCTCGTGTGAAGCTTTTTTCCTATCAAAACGGCTGTTTCACAATAGTGCGCCACCAAGAGTTTGCAACGCGTTGGCCAATCACAATGCGCGGAATTTGTCGACCCATTGCGCGTTTGGAAAGGGTCGATAAAGTTCACGCGTTCTGATTGGCCAATGTGTTGCAAACTCTTGGTGGCGCACTATTATGAATCGCTCGTATTTTTACTTATTTCATGGGCAGTGAATAATTCTTTTGTGCGTGCTTCACACGCACGCGTTAGCGTCTATCTACAAGGTTCCAAGTTGTAGACGCGTAATGGGACGATTTTACGTGCTCGTGTCCCATCAAGATCTACTTATGATCTCTTTTGCCACAACTATTTAGAGTTGCGATATAATTAAATGTCTCAATTGTTGGAAACAAAATGGTGGATTACACGTCAGAGCACATGAACAATTAGCACACATAGCCGGATGCTGTACTCCACACATAATGAACAGCCATTTTGGTTCCAAAGTCTGAAGTTGGTGCCACTCTCTTTAAACACAGCTCTGGAGTAAGGACTCCATAAAGGCAGTCCGTCAAAAGAATATAATTATACTTGCACATTGCATTGACATTAATCACATTGTACCGGTAACCGATATAACCAATCCAATCCATTGCATTAATGCAAAGTGCAAAGATATGATCATGGTGTGCAGGCATGGCATGAAGTATCAAATACAAACTACATTTTTTTTCTTAAGTCAACAAACACTCACCCTGCTGAAGTACAAGATCGCCCGTCATTAATTGTGAGTCGCTGTTTTGTCGAATTCCCTAGCTGCATATAGGCAATCCATATCGACGGTCCTTCCTTCGGTGAAACGTCTGTCAGATCCACAGGAATTTTTGCACTGCACTGTACACTAAGCATCAAGGACAGAGTCCCGCACTGTTATAGGTAATCCCACATTCGCCAAAATTCTAGGGTCAGAATTACGGCAGCATCTAGAACGCCTTCATCCAGTGTGCACTTTGAATTTCGAAAGAACATTCACCAGCCACAAAAATCCTCTGAAAACTACTAAAGACTGCAACCTGCACACTGAACCCTGGCGTTCAGACAGCTCATAACACCCTTCACACCAGTCAACCTGTGGCAATACGTCAATCAATGCTGTATCAATGCCAAAATAAAAAAACGAGAAACCTTGCACGTGCGAAAACATCGCCACTTCACTTGCTGACTTTTAATGGCCTGACTAACACAAAAGATCTAAACAACACGTGCGCGCTCTTCGTAGTCTCTAGTTGGGTGAAATGAGACAAAGCCTTTATCTGGTTCAAACTTGACAAATTTGTATCGGGCAGAAGGCTTTGTTCAGCTGTCTTCTATTTTGGTATGGTATGCCTGCAAGACTCAAAGCTCTCTGTCAATGACTTGTAAGTCATTATTAAGGGCTGCATTTGGAATGTGCTCCTAATAGCTATTGCTTTTGTAAAGCAACAGAAAGAATTCCTTTTATCCACAACCAAAGCCAGGAATAATTAGTGCTCTTATTAGGGATTACAGGAATTATTGGTCATTCTTTCCAAAACAAGACATACGCCTTCCTGACAGGTGTTTCTTTAATCAATCCTGGAATAAAAATGACAAGTCTGTGCAGGGTAAATAGCGCCCTCTGCTTGAACTGGTAACTTAGCATTTGAGTGACAGATGTTATTTTGGTCATCACATTCACATGAGAGTCAAATTCCACAAAAAGTGACTGATGTGCGATTATGAAGGACCCCCTTTCAAAACTGAGGGCAGAGTGCGCCTAAGGGATACGCTAATAATAAACTAGATTGTCTCTGGCTTTATTTGGAAGAGGGCATATTGGTTAAAGGTGGGAGATATTTATTCTATCTTCGACAAACTTGTTTAATATTGTTGAATCGGAAGGGCATTCCATCTAAATGGTGCAACTCACTATTTTCCTAACTCTCTTGACGTCATTCAACCCACTTATTTTGAGCCAGTGCGGAAACATTTAATTTGTGTAAATATTACAATTTGCAAATTGTGATATACACACAACATTGCATTGCGCCCCCTGTGTTGCACTTAGTGCTGTTTATGCTGCAGCTTAAACTTTGCAAAAATTAAAATGAATGCAGCATTAACAAATCAGGGATTCAAATCACGAATCGTCAGCTTATAAAGCGAGCATGTAAATCACTGAGCTGACAGGCAGTTATTTTATGTCATATTGTAGTACGGAATAAAGCTCATAAAACGTTTTGCTCGTGGTAAGGACTGATGTTCTTGCACAGATTTTAGTGAAGGAAATACGTCATACGGGGTCACAGCTAACGACACGCATAGAAGAGCAGTAAATTTTTGCCAAGCGCGAGAGCTCACTGAATGCGTTACAGAAGCGGTGGTTATCAATTCAATATTCTTTCCTTCCTCATTGCGGAAATATTCTCACGACACTTTATTCATTTTATCCAAAATTGATCAAGTTAACCAATAATTTGAAATTTATCGCCAGGAGACACGTGATCAGTGATACTTAGTATTTTGCATTCTTAAATACACAATGTCCACTACCTTTCAACAAACCCTGGTGCAAGCTTGCCCAAACTTACTAGCAAGGTTGATTATACGTATCTGTGCCATACTGACAAGCTGATGTTATTGATTTTGAGTTTTGTGCGCATAAATCTGTATGTGATTTTAGTGTTTTCGTATTTGTTGACATTTTAGAAGACCCTCTAGACAGTGATTGAGTTCGCTTGTAGGTTATCCTTCGGGGTTTTTCGCAAAGTGTTGTGAAATCTGTTGTTGCTCTTGGATTTGTACCCAGTGTCTGTTTTCCCCTGTTTCCCCTGTTGCCCCTGGCAAAGCATTGTCACTGAAAAAAAAAAAAGAAATTACGGGATGACCTCGTGGTCACAGGTCGTGTAGAATGCAGCCAATCACAGTGCAAAGCTATCAGCCCCCTTAAACGCCTCACTAATTATGCTCAAAAGAGGGCGTACTGCATAGCACCAATAAATATGTATATGTCTCATCTCACAATTGAACAAATTTAGAGACCATGGTTTGAAATGATGATATCAACTATGTCAAAGGCACTCTTTCGGCTTCACTTGGGTTCTGCGTAATGTTCTGTGCACTAAAAGTGAGGTTATTTGATGTCCAAATTTCTGAATGACCCTTTTCAAAAAGATAGACAAATTCTAAAGTTACAAAATAGGAGAAAGCGATTAGCTAGCCAGTGTAAATCGTTCACAATCAACAGAAGGCACTCCTGCGACGCATGTTTACCTTCAAATGAAATGCTTCAGGCTGATACGATACATACACTTTGCCAAATAAATTATCGAATCCGCCAATCAATTTTGTATCATAACACATTAAATTTCCCGTTATGTCATGTTTTGCTCAAGTATTTAACACATACACTTTCGAAACAGATTGTACAAGAAGTAATTTCAGGTGGAAATGGCCGTTTTCTTACATGGTTTTCATTAAACTGTCAACCAGTAAGTGAGAGAGGAACCAAGTAATGTTTATCTTTGGCCTCCTAACCGAGACAGAGGGCTTGAATTTTAAACAATGAAGATAACAGTCATATAAGAGTTATTCCTAATTTAGATACAGTTCAGTACAGTTGACAGTCACGTCTTTAATAAAAGTTGGAACTTGAGTGCTTCTTTATCGGGTAATCTAGTAAATTGGCACATGTATACATAAGGTAATTCACAGGACAGAGCCTTGAAAGTGACATGTGATGCCTTGTGCACTGTGAACAATCCCCGGAGGAAGGACACAGAAGGAGTTTGAACTTCCCGGGCTATAACATCTGGCCAATTCCCGCTTTCTGGCATGCCCGGTATGTCTATAGGCAAGCGCTGCTATATCTTATCACGCACCGCCTGTTTCACAACTATAAGCCCCCTTTGTACCCCATTATAGTCGCCGCAATTTCTCACTGGTAATCTGCATCCTTAAAACGTCGTGTCCTGCAGTATAGGAAGTTGAATATTCATGTCATCGTTGGTGCTTAGTATGATCAGACATCAAACTTAATGTTTGCGCAGCTGCTTTTTATTAGGCTGTGTACCTGAAGTGGTCATGTGCAGTTATTGCCCTTATCGATATTGCCCTTTCTTCTGGACTTATTTTGGGAATAAATAGCCAAACTGTTTATACAATTTTGTGTTTTATTTGAATCATTTTTATTACGGAATTTACACAAAAGATATTTCATGAGATCTAATGATCACTCCTTGTGATGAAACAGCGCATTTTTGTTTGTGATCTTAACTGTCCTGTGGTAGTCAACATGTTGTTGGCCAGTCTGAGCCAAATTCGTACAAAGACTTTGAAAACTAATTTTTTGATGTGACGAACTAACTCACAAACACTGCATGGATAATGAACAGTGTGTCAAAATCTAAAAAAAAATTATTCACGACGGCAAAAGTAAATTTAATGTTAGATATTTTTTCTTTTGATTTCCTGGTCACAGCAAGAAGTTATAGTTAATCACAATAAACGCCACAAATATTGTAACGATATTACTAGCCCGAATTGTTCGGCTAAACTGCAGGCAGTAATCAGGCATTTTTGGAATGTTTGCTATTGTTCGTTTGACAGGGCGGCAATGATCATCGAGCACTTTGATGTGCAAGAGTTGTAACTTCTTCTGTGTCTTTCCTCCATGGTACAATCAGACAGTGGGATAATTTTCGAGCACATGTATGCTCTGGCAAGTGTAAAAACAGTCCATTAGATCCAGCGGCCTGCTTCAGGCGAGTTGTGATACAATTTCAGAATTGTTTTTAGTGTCTTTGACCCAAGTTTCACAGTATATTTTCGGATTGACCTTATGAGTTGCGTCAGACCGAAAAAGTGCCTTGAAGGGTTAAGATTATCATAAGGAAAAACTCACACAAAAATCGTTTTGGCAGATATGTCTAACATAATAAATAAATGGCACAAAATTGACATTTTCTATTCCTCAGTATAATGCCAAACATCGCAAGCAAGGAATTTAATTGATATTATTTACAGAAATCATGAAACATAGGCAAAGATGCGTATATGTCAGTTTTATACTCTTACGAAGAAAGTCCGTTAATAGTCTGTGATAAACTCTTCTACCGGAAGTGTCTCTCAAAAATCAACAAATGTCAGATTTCAGAAAGTTCAAGGTTTCAAAAGTTAGGGTTTTCGAATAAAAGAACTTGATGTTTCAGGCTGGATTATTTGGCAAATTGCTTCAAACTGTCAGGGTTGTCAACACATTGTTGGCAGGGACTGGTAAAAGACTTCTTGGTGACTGAAAGTGGATGCAGGAGTAGCGATGACCCCGCCGCTGGATTGTTTTCCCTTGTCACTGGGAATGCAGGGACGGTGACTGGCGGCCCAGATGACGCAGGCGCTGGTGGAACTGGACTCTTCTCCCTAGGTGAGGAGGTAAGGTACCCAGGGAACGGGTAGCCGCTGAAATAGGGTGGGGGAGGAGGTGGCGACATGCAGAGCTGGGGCTGATTGACGTAACTAACAACCCGCTTCATCTCCTCCAGGGCGTTGGCCTGCATCAAGATGTAGTTCTTGGCCAGGAGTAGGGTAGCGATCTTGGAGAGTTTGCGGACGGAGGGGCCGTGGGCGTAGGGGATGACGGAGCGGAGGTCGTCCAGGGCGTCGTTTAAGTCATGCATGCGTCGCCGCTCCCGGGAGTTAATGCTCAGCCGGTTCTGCTTGGAGTTCTTCCCGGAGGATCCGCTCGCCCTGACCTTGCCGCCGAGCGGCTTCTTGCCTTGCCGCAGCGCCCGGTCTTCGTCCTCGGCGTCCAGCGCTCCGTTGTGGTCCGGGGATCCACCCTCGTGGGCTCTCACGTCATCTCGCGAGAGCCGGTGGTGGACCTCATCCGACTCCGTCGAGGACGAGTTCTCGTCAGAGCAGATCTCGCGGTAACCGAATAGGCCCTGCGAGGGACGCTCCTCCTCGCCCACCCCAGACCCCCATGCCACTCCATCCACCTTTACCGCTGTGTCTGTCATTTTGTCCAGAGTTGACGCAATGGTCAATTGGGGGTGTGCATGCAGTGGTTGTGACCCACTAGTGACCCCTGGCATGTCGTAATGCCTGTATTTGTCATAACTATCGTCCCACGACATGTTAAAATCTGTCCAACCGTGTGTTGATAAACAAACGGAATTAAACGACTCAATTCGTGTAAGGTTTCACAGTTCCTTTTCAAAATCTGTAATTGAACAACCTCTGATAAATTCCAATCAACATTTAAGCAAAAAATGCTGTGACAAAAGGCCAGCCTTCCCTTTTGGACTCAAATATTCATGGTGACTTCACTGATGCAGTCGGTGCCTCTGTAAAAGTAGATTTTCTCAGAACAAAACGCTGTGGTAAGGGAATGTGCTGCGTCGTTTCCAGAGTCTTTCTTTACTCGTCAAGAATTGTTCTGGTAATTGTTTACAATGAAAAAAGCACAACTGTTCACCTTTAGTTTTACAGTAGTCTAGGCTGATTCCGGTAGTACCGGGTCGGTGTGTCTCCACTCCACGTGAAGTGCTGCACTCCTATGGTTGTTTGCAATCCTCGTGAAAATGTCATCAGAAGCAACGTGTACGCCAAAGGCCAAGCACTTCAACAGCCACTGGTAAAGGGTCCCGTTGGGTTGTCTTCCGTCGCCACGGTTATAAAACGGGAGCTGGGCTGCAGCTCGCCTTTTCCTGCCCGCCGTGTTGTGCCGCTACGTCAGCGTGTCGGCGCTTGAACGCAAGACCCAACGCCCCTGTTGATTTTTCACCATCAAAACCTCTTCAGCGGCCAGAAAAGCAAAGCCGAAACCTTTGACGAGGAGACCCCGTGCGTGTTGGAAACTGCCAGACGGTGTGCAGCGGAGTTGAATAGACGCGTTTTTTTTTTATACGGGCAAACCGGTCTTGGCTGGTCCCATGAGCCTTAGTGCCGCCCCTACATCGTCCAGGCCGCGCTTGCTCGGGCACGTTCATTGATATGTCAGTTCAAATAAAGCCAGGGCCAACGGCATTACCTAATTAATTAATCAGATCACAATGTGACAGCCTATCTCTGGGTCGTGTACGAAGTGGGACGGCACACAAGGCAGCTAGCAAGAAATCACGCGAAAATGTCGGGGTCCGACGACTCTTAGATGTCTAGAAGAAAAACCCAGATAACAGAATGCTACTTTTAATTGCTTGCAAGATCATTTGGAGTACGTGTTTACCTCCGATACTGACACCTTATCCTGATAATAAGAAACACTACCTGTAGGCAATTCGGGGTTACAATATCACCTGTTTCATACACACTTTAATATTTTAACTAGAAAATGACATTTTACAAATGGGAAAAATTCAACTTAATATGAATGCGTCAAAGAAAGCGAAGTAAGTCTGTCAGAGGGTCATGAGTGTAATGCATGAAAATTGTGTTTGTTATTTTTCACATAGCAAACAAATTACAAAATCTGAGTATCAGGTTGGTATTTTATGTAAAATGTGTGACTCCGAGGAAGCATAATACGAAGTACAATGTACGCGATGTCTAAATTTATAGTCAATGAGGTTTTGTAACATGACAGACGAGCAAAAATCAAATGTAATATATTTAAAATGTAACTGCAAACGGATGACGGAATTTTGACGAAAAGCCTGACCTGAGGTTTTAAACAGTGGAACATGCATGCCTATTTCTATTTCATAAAGACAAAAAGATGTCTGCGGCTAGTGTGTTTGGTACCGAGATGTCCGTCCACACGGAACGAGTTTGAGTGACGACAACTTGTCGAGCACTGGTTAGTTTCCCAGTTAACCCGTGCTCAAAATACATCCTGGGAACCAGGCAAAATCGAGCAGAAGTTGACAAAATGTCGTCATTCGAACTTAGAAAGGAAAAGAACCCAGATTCTGGCACAGACCCAGGCGCCCTCTAACAGCCGTCGGGACGCCATCGGCGGGCTTGGCCAGTCGTCACATCTGGTTGGCCCGACATCGCTGCACTTAAATAAATGATGGCTTTTATTCGGCAGCCGGGGCTCAGTGCAACGAGTCCATGGATATATAGATGGGCCGAATTCTTCCCCCATGCTTGTACCTTTGAAATTATATCGCGACAGGCCCTCCCCCTTCGTCAATTACGATCAATTCACAAAAAGACGTTACACTTGGGTAATGGATGACAACCTGCGTTGAAAAATGAATGAGGATAATTTGGCAGGCAGTTCACGTGCTTGAAATTATATGCAAGATGTACAGCAATAGGAAAGCATAATAGAGAGGGGGCGTGTCTCTATCAATGCGTAGGAGGGAACCCTGCAATAGTTTTCTTCAGTGCTAGTTTTCCAGCGTTGAAGAAAATGACCTCTTGCAATGAATGCCCACCTTGCACTACGAACTTTTCGTGTGGAAAGCATTGCATAGACAAATTTGTCCTGGGGAACATTCTGACGTCCAAAACTGTAGATACAGATAAAAAGTGTCAGCACGTCTTGTTAACGTCATCACATGCAGTTGAATTTTAATGCTAAGTAACGGTTGACACAAAAGATGTGTATTTTGAGGGTTGTTCATAACTGTCTGAAAGGGGAAGGTGTGATGGTTACCCGTATAATTTCATCGTTGAGAGTGGAATTTCTATAGCATACTGAAAACGCGATTGAAAATGTTAAAACATATGTAAAAGTCATGTATTGGGTTTTTTCAGAACTGAGTTTGTATACTTATTCACTCAAGGTGCCAGATAACGGCGGACGCCTTTTGTCTGCTGCTAAGATAGACCGCCGTATAGGACTATTCTCTGATACAACAGCAGGTACACAGACAACAATTGCGTCTCGATCAGAAATTATGATACTAGTTTCGTCGGCGGACGCCTTTTGCCTGCTGCTAATAGGCATATGTATCGTGTAAAGCATGCGCTCTAACAAATAGAACTGTTGCATTGCATGAAGTTATTCAGAATTTCATCTTCTGATGGAATTTATGAAAGATTTTGTAGTCTTCGAATTCAAGATCTGCATGTACAAGAAATAGAAACAGCATACCTATATATTATTAACTGTGTGGTCGAGCAATCGACCGACCAGACAGAGAAGATGGACACAGTTAGGAACCCACCTGACTGCCACCCAAAACAACAACCCAACCGACCGAGCTACCCGTTGATCAACCAATTGTCCAATTGACCAACCGGCCGACCATTTGACAAAAATAGAACGAGATAGAATAAAAATAACATCTCATGCAGACACCAATGCATAAGTGCCTCTTTAAGTACCGCACGAGGCATATTGCATTATTTATCAATAAAACGCCGTTAAATCCATCACCTGGGGGAAAGTGGATACAGAGATGGAGGAAATAAACAAAAGAAGCATTTCCTACTTTCCCACCATTTGGGCAATGCTATCGACCACTATCAGGTTGCTTTCTTTCCACGCAAATGGGGCGAGAAACATCTAAGTGGCTTTCTCGCGCCAAAAACAGCCCGGGGTTATGACTGTTGGTCCATGCACTGAAGCTCTTCCGTTGTTCTTTGACAGAAAATGAAAGAGCTAATTAAAAGCCTGTCTCGCGAATTCTCCGTCTGTTGATCAACCTGCAAACAGTCAACATTTTAGCAAAGGATGCACAAGATAATACTATTTTATTAATTCAGTAGTCTTCAATTAATAAAACAACTAAATGTTCGCCCAAACCAATGAATTTGCAGATGGATCTATTATACACGACACCGAAAATTTATCTATTAATGATAATTGTGAAAATTTATCAACAACTACATAAGGTCTTTGTCCGCCTCTCTAAATTCAAAAGAGTGAAAACTCAGTCTTTTCCAGTGAAAATTCACTCCCACGGTTGGAAACTAGGGACGAGACGTTTGAGAATGAAATTTCTTCAATCGAAAAGATCAAGTTTTCACTCGAGCTCCGACTGAAGTGATTATTTTGTCAGAGTATCTAAATTGAGGGTGATTTTCACTCTTAATCGCCTGTCCTAGTTTCAATCTTTCGGATTTAGAGAACGTTGCAGTTTCGGTAAAATGTTAATTCAATTGTTATTAAAGATCTCAAATCTGGTTATATCGTCGTCTCACAGTGTAAAAAAAAAAGTTAAAGGGCCTTTCTAACCATACAATACGAACTCAAGAGCCCTTAGAGGCAGCGGAAGCTTTGAGTGGTCTAATCGGATCACTTATTACCCTGAAAACATTCCCCACGACAGCGAGCAGAGTAGCTTGCCTCATCTTTGTTCTTACGTTCCTCCCTCGCTAAACACCAACATCACCCCGTCAGTGCGATGCGCTCCCTGGCCACACTGCGCCGCGCTTGATTACGTGGTCCCGCCAGATCAGGCAAGGCCGAGCGCATCCACATAATACCCTGCCCGGAAAATGCTATTTGGTGCCCCGCGCACCATATGTCCCGCAGCCGCTTACCCGATGGCCGCTGATCCGTGTGATGAAAAAAAATCAGCGGGTGAGAGGGGGAATATCTGACAGTACATCCCGCTGCGAAGTCACACGCTGGAGAAGCTGGCTTGGTTGGATTTATCGTGTTGCAATTTCACCATTCTCCTGTGATATCTCTTTGTTTTCCCCCGTTTTTGTCTTCTCAACCTTTTCCCCCGCGCAAGCGATCGAGTATGGCCCCGAGAGACCACAGTCCATTACGGGGGACCGAGCGATAAAGACGGCCACATCTGTTCGCTGCATGTGCGGTGTCGTGGGTACATAAACGGGCTAAAATTTTGATGGATAGGATTCGGGTTTGGAGTGAGGTTGAGACAGCTCAAGCCACGATGCTAGTTAATATTGAGACCAATTCGGGAAAAAGGTTTTACCATCATACTTACCCGATAAATTATTCCTTGAAGTATTTTTCAAGGAAGAAAAACACTTTCTTTTTGCAAAGGAGTATACTTAATAAACATTTGTTAGTCATTGTCAACGCAAAACATCTGAGGCATAACTACGGGGGTGCCCCCCCACGGATGCCCATGCCCTCCCCGCATTTGAAATCTGTGAATAATCTCCGTTGAAATGCAGCTGCAGCTCATTTTTTGGTGGTGCTCCGTGGACATTTAGCCCTAGTTACCGGTACGCCACTGCAAAATACAGTACATTTAAGCATGTTCTTCTTACAAATACACGATCTGTGAACATAAGTAAGACTGGTGAAAAATATCACAAAATGGAATGGAATTAATTTCAAATATTCTGTAAAAACAAAGAAACTATCTCAACTGATATAATTAAAACTCTATGTACAGTGGAATAAGTTGTTAAAAATGTTATTCTACTGGCACGTGGTATAAAACCATCTCAAGTTTGACTTGTTAAGACTATAACAATGTCAAGGAACATTGTCCCGAGTGAGGAAAATAGATTCTACATCACTCTCTAAAAAACTCCTGACCCAGAAGCGTATTTTTTATCTGCACATTAGCCTAGGGTTTTTTCCACGCATAGACCACCAGTCTTGCGCGTAATAGCATTTTGAAAAGTATGGGCAAACAACGAGCGGAGCGACGGATGGCAGCGCGTCCAGTGCGCATTACGCACAACACATTGTTTATGTATATGTGCTTCCAAATACGTTCACCTTTTTGCTCTTCGGTACTTTTTAAATGTTGCAACTGCATTGTTTTGCATCCCTATGGTCCAGATTAAGTAAAGAGAGGGGTTTTTTTTACAATCGAAAAATGGCTTCATATATATTTTTATGGCTGGAATTCTTTAATTGTGCGTAAATTCCCTGACCGAGGGGTGAATTTGCCCATAGTTTTGATTTTAGTCGGGCGCCGCGCAGATCACGAAAACCCCCGGTAGTGTAAAAAGGACCTGGCGGTCTATGCGTTAAAATGTCTGTTGCGAGACCCGCATTCCGTGTCAATCTGCACCCAGGAGTGTTTAGAGTGCAGCCAGACTTCATGGTGATCCTGATCAAAGAACATCAGTTATTTAGTGTAGAGAGACAGAGAAAGAGAGAAGGAAGAAGTATGGTTTAATTTTGACACACAAAATAAACCTCTAGAAATTCATCATAAAGTTTGCAATCAAATATAACGAATAATTTACCCGAACTATGCACAATCAAGGCTATCCGTCTCACCGGTTACTTGATTAAATAATGATCCAGAGCATCTGATTTAACATATTACAATACACCAATATTTTTCCTTCTGACGATACCGCCAATTTTAGTTTCAGCCACTATGAAACAGTGACACATGTTACCACTGCGTCATTCACAGTACCAACCAATGCGCAGAGGTCTTTCGGTAGCTTTTTTTAATGACGTGTTTGCCTTGTTGGACCATCTTAACGTACGCAGCACATCACTAATGGCACAGTAGACCGGACGCACGCGCGTGGGGTTTGTGACTCGCGAGTTCCATTGACTTGACTTTACTTTAAAAGCACACGTCTTTTTGTTATTAAACAGATCCCCCATCGATTCAAGAAGATTAAAAAAAAACCAACACGGGTTAAGCAGAATTTACATGAAACATTGACACGGCGATGGCATAGCCGGGGTCATAACACCTCCTTCCTGCTTTTCAGCTGGGCACCGCTCACTGGACTTAGGCCCTGAGTGAGCGAGAAGATATAGTGCCTTAGCAGCGCAAAAGTCATCCTGCAGGCCGGACTGTCCATACCACCGTGACAGGCTCCATAAATGCCATTCTTTAGTTCAGAAACCTTCATTTTATGAGGGGATTTCAATTTAACGTCATTTTTATGTTTTGATATGCCTAACTTCAGTATAGGTTGAAACTCAAATGATCTGAAAATAATCTGCAACGTACCCCAATGTGTACGTACATACATCTCATTGTCTCTTTACAAGATGTCATTACTTACTTTAAAGCAACAACCATCTCACTTTGGTAAGCCTGTCTCGACATTAAAAGAATAACAATTTAGCGGAGCAGATGTTGCACCGGTCCCTGGTGACTCTCCGATGATATCGGCGGGCCCAGATCCCAGCCTGGCCGTGCATGGGCGCGTGGGCCACGGCGCGCTGGGCTTAGCTGATAAACGAATTACATTAAGGAAAATTGACCGCGTTGCGTCAGGTCCACGGTGCGTCTGCCGTGCCGCATCGTCTGGGGGTATCAATTGTGATGATGTATTCCTCCTCGCAATCTGCATGACAGTGGAGCCGGGGAGTTTTTTTAATATAAGGGAGATCGTCTGAATGCGCGACAAGACGTGGCTAATATTTCGTAACTGACGGATTTGTAATTATCATTGATCGTCACTTAAATGAAAAAAAAACTGAATTGGGATTTTAGCTCGCAACACATTGAGGAAGAGTGTATATATTGGCTCTCCACAGATTCATTAACCCTGGCCTAAGCTAGCTGTCTCTCTTTTGGCAATGTTTCCCAGCGCGTGCTAGTCAGAGATCAACATGGGTTGGATTGATTGGTACCGTGCAGTTACAGTTACACTCATAATATTCATAAACCAGGCACGAAATGGGACAGAGGGGGCCCCTCCCCAACAAGTCCGATCCCTATACAGACTCCATTCTATTGTTACTTTTTCTGTTAACACACGGCGCCCAAAGGTACATCTCGTCCAATTTTCCTAGAAAAACGGGCCAGTTCGGTATTCCAAGGGCTTCTGAATTCATACATGAGAAGCAACACGCGTGCGCGAGATCTGCCTTATCAATGCGGTCGTGCGAGTCGGACGGGAGCTTTGTTCTCGAATGACCTTCTCATTTCAAAATATCGAAGTGGCTCATTGATATGGTACGGAACCAAAGTCAGAAATATTTATTCGACACCAGCAATGATAATTGCAACTGTACACTCTTGGTATTATCATAGCTATGGTATTGTAATTAGTGACTTAAAAATATCGAACCTCGTCATTAATTCGAGCAGATAGATACAGCAACTTCTGAATCTTTTAAACCCATATGAAGGGTCAGGCAGCGGACCCCCCCACACACATTTTCTCCAATATCGTCACAGTACATCTTTGTCAGAAGCCGAACCTGAAGGAGTTTTTCAGTAACATATTGCAGTCACTTTGAACAGGCCGTTCTCGCGCAAAGAGCATTCGAGACACGTCGGGAAAACAACCCACAACTTCTATGGACATGATGCTCAGTGAACGCGAACCAACGTGCGTATGGCCATTGACTGTAAAGTCAAAACCCTGCGTCATATTATATTTAAACTTCGTCTTAATACTGATAATGGGTGCTTTATGGCGTGCAAAATTAACATTAAATCCCCTAGTAGAGATATCTCTATTGCGCAACAGAGATATGTCTATTAAGTTACCGCTTCCGAGGTCAGCAGGTCGCCCTCGACTTTTGTGTTTAAATCTATCATCATGAGGGGTTTTGAATCTGCGTCTGTGTCGCAGTACGTGTACTCCCGTGGTTGTTTACATTAGGAAACTTTACACAACCCTCTGGCTCTTTGAAACTTTCTGCGTTATGTTACCATGACCTTTCTGTTGACCTAGTGTGCGGGACCGGAAACCATAATAGAGATATCTCTATCAAATCAGGACGTACAATAGAGATATCTCTATCAACTTTACACGCCATATTTACATATAGGTTTCAAAATAACCTGGCACTTGACGGCTGAGTTCTAAAGGGGCGGAACCAGCCCCCGGCTGTGAGATGGTCCAAAATAACCCTGCTCTTTTGGTACAGACAGCCTTGACAAAGTGCCTGCATCCACACATTCACTCATGATCAGTTACGCCACAGAAGTAGGTTTCTTAATGAGTGATTGATCGATCGATCGATTATTAATCAGTAAGAAATATCTGATATCTAATAAGTATACGGTTCACATTCGAGAAAGAATACGCACTCCAAACCGAACTGAGGAGTGAAACAAGGAACGTTTGTAACAAATTTTCTTAAGAGTCCCCAATTATTCCAGGAGAGGTCAGCTTCGCCGGGAAATAGACAAAAGCTTCAATTGTTTTCGATACATTGAACCAGTTACTGGGTCACTGTCGATTGAGGCCTGTCTTAAATCGTACCGACATATCCACACGGACTTTTAAAATACTGTATATGTCCGACACAGTAGTGAACTGTTTTCTGGGTGCCATTGCAGATAACTATTCCTATAACATGCTGAACAGCGGAGGCAATTTTGCTCCGAAGCTAATGGTTAGCAAGCTATACAGATCTCCCCACAGTCAACAACAGCGGCTACTGGCTTCCCCCTTGACTCTTCTGGGAGTTGAAGTTCCGACCCTCTAGGTTTCCTTGCTCATCCCCATCAGCCCCCCCCCCTTCAACTTACCCTTGATACATCGCCCGTGTCTCGGTAAACACAGAGCGCTTGTCAGTCTTGTCAAACACCGCGATTGCAGCCGCAGAGAGTACGCCAAAACGCAAAGTAAACAAGGGAGACAGAACGATTACGCCCGCGTGTATTTACTTTTAATCGCCTTGTGATACCTCCATCTGCTCATTCCTGGGCCGTCTTCCTCAATTCGAGGAAGAATGACTCCTCAGAGGGATTTGAGGAGATGCAGGGACTTAAGACGCTGTAATGAAAGCATGATATCAGGTCAGGAAATGGAAAAAGACAAAAGGCAGTTCGGAATCGCTTAATTAAGACTTGGACTTTTACGATGATTTCCGAATGAAGCCACTTTGCAACTGTAATTTGCACTGTAAATGGTAACAAAGCCTCTTGCGAGCTTGCCGCAAAGGGCTATTGCCTACGCATATCAACATGTCTTATCTAAAAACAACTACCTGTTCCCTATGTTTACCAATTCCACAAACCAAAGGAAAATTCACAATTTCGAGGACTGAGTGTGGATTTTGATGGGATATTATTATTTCATCGTTCCAGAGTTGGATCCACTTGATATTTTGAACAATTCTGACCGTTTCTGAATTCTATAACTTGTGTTGTTTGTCTTCTTTTGTCCTGTATTGTTGGGCATGCAATGGGCATGCAAAAAAAACAACAAAAACAAACAAACAAACAAACCCATAAGCTTCGTCATTTAGGATGATACCTCTAGGGTGTGGAAATAAATGTTACTGAACTGCATTGAACTGAACTGATCACAGCAACAATGCTAATGACATATATACCTCTCTCGTTTCACTACTTAAGTTATTATCTTCTTTTTGAACTGCGTAGTTTGCAGAGGCGTTTCCTACGCCAAAGCCCCCGCACGCAGTGGCGCGCATACCATAAGTGTGTCACAGGTATTTGTATCCAATTGGCGTGCCTTCCCAGTACATAAAGCGTACTTGCAAATAACTGAGACAATTTAGACCAGCTACGAAATCACAATTTAATTATAAAATTGTCACGACAACCAACTTAGAACTAGAGCCCAGCCAACAGGAACAATCAAAACAACCGGGGCTTCTCGGCTGGGCCTCCCCTCCTTGCATGCCTCTCTCATCGCTTAAAATTTCATCAAGGAATCCCTAATCCTATCCGAGGTAGAAAACCGGAACATGTATACAAAGAATTACCGGCCACGGTTCAGCAATAGCAATCTGGTCTCAGAAATCCCTGGGATCTGCATCCTTATGCCGCCACTGATATGTGTCAGTGGAGGGATTCGGAAAGAAGCAAGTAGGGGAAGGAGAGGGAAAAGTAATTTCGCTAATTGAATCGCGCTAGAAATTGCAGGAAGCGCGCGCGAATCGCAAGTGCATTAAGCGATGGCATATTGTCGTGTCGTCTGCCAAGCGATCTCTCAGCCCCGCCAGTTAGGCTCTTCCCATGCCAGGGTGGTGGTTCTGTTTTGTGTTTATATCTGTCGTGCACGGAACCGTTTTATGGGAGGAAAACACTGATGGCACAGTTGGATGAGGTGCTAGATTGTGGTCTGGCGAAGGGTTGGGATTGGGCGCGCGGATTACTGGTACCTCCGTACCTCATCGTCTGATGACTGACGCGATTCAGACGGAGCTCCGCAAACCAAACACTGGAACGGGCCCAACATCGGTGGACGGTTCTTGTATCATGGAGCAAACAAAAGTAACTTTACATCTGACAAACAAACCAAATTTCCCCATTTTCTCCTCACCTTGTTTGATGATCAAAATCCACCACAACAGTACGAACAAAATAAAAGAAAGTTGTCTCCTCGTACACGGCAATTGTTGCAACCTTTACTCAGTAACTGCCAGATATTACCATCGATAGGACCGTAAGAGCATTGACCTTTGACATGGATTACTTGAACCAGATTCTCGGATAAAGCAACAAGAGGAGACATTCATGTATTTCAGAACCTTGTTGGTAAGCCTCCTTGTGTTGCAATATCATATCGTATCATCATACGAGCAGTTTTACGTTCACTTCAGAAAATTTCAAAATTTGTACACGAGGTCTCCTGTTGGTACTGTAGTGATAACGGGCCAACATCCGCTATTCGCATTCTATTGACGATACATCGAACCGAAACTTTGGCCAAAGCACCAGAAGACAGAAAAGGTATAGCAGAAGAAGTAGTGATAAAATTCAGTCTTTGAAGAGTTTAAGAAACGAAAATACTAATAATTTGGGAGCAACGATGTCTCGGAGTAGCTCCCCGCAGGAAAAATTTGACACCCATCCTACGAGCGCCATCGGCGACCGTACCGCCGGGTAGTGCAAGCGGGATCCGGAGCCTGGTGTTGACGGAGCAATTATCAGCGGCCCACGGCCCCCGCCGGACCACTCGGTGTTTCTTTCTCTCGCGTCGAGTTCCCGGTGGTGGGATGAGCGTCGTTGTCCTTTTTTTTTTTTTTTGCTTTTTTTCATTCCTTCCTTTCGACGAGGCGATAAGACGCGGAAATAAATTATTCAATGTGTCAGGTGGCTGCTGCCCGTTGATCATCACTCATGTTTTGCCAACTCAGACAACGCCGCCATGAACATGGCTCACTGGCAACAGAGACATGCAGATCTAAGGGGTTTTGTATTGGGTGAAGTGTTCTGCGTGGATGGCTGGGCTAATAAACTCCATTTTACGGTGACGCCGTCTCGGCGAACGCAGCGCTTGTAGCCGTCTGCCAGCGCCTGCAAAGACTATTTTGGTAACCATGATCCATGCCACACACCGATTACGTACACAATTGTCGTTTGGAGGGTTTCCATAATTTCTCAACGCTAACTTGTTCTCAATCCGCTGGCTTCCTTGTGGCGATGAGCCACTGCCCGTTCGAATTAACCGAGTCACCATTCGACAAAGTTGGCAAATTTCGATTGGCAGGAGCATTATCAACCTGGATATTTTGCCTGGTACCCAGGATGTACATTATACATATAATTTACCAGATAAGATGGTGGTTAAAAAAAATTAGGTGCAGATCGAACTGAAGAAAGGTTTTATATAGGTTAGAGCATGAGAGGATGGGAAGCACAGACGTTGCAAAGCATTGTGGGTGATTTGCCCTTCCTTGTTTCCCGGGTGTCAAGCAATTGGCAGTCGTGGCCCTCCTGGTAGTGGATCATTAATTTTGAATATCCCGTAAAATGGGATGTTGATGAGGTATGGTATGATGGTTTAGGTTTTCAATCAGCACTCGTTTTAATAGTTAAGTCGTCTGTGAGTGTACGGGGAATCCAGCGCCGAAAGTGATATCAAAATCAAACTTACTCGAACGCATGAAATTTTTATAGAGTCGATAGGACTTCAGACAAGAAGCTTTAAGAAACATCGTTTTGCTTGAAATGTATTTATGGAATAATATTAAGTTCTTGATATCTTCCTGTTATACAGCAGTTTTTCTTTTAAAGCATGTACTAAAATAGTTCTTTGCTTAACGTTCAGGGTACAGGTATGTTCAACGGGAGACCTGAGTGTCACCTTGGAAAGGAGCTCACATGACCAACCAAATGGATAGTGTCAAAGGAAGTCAGGTGCCACGTGACGAAAACTGCCCAACCACAGCAGAGACGCAATAGGGGTAAATAACGACGCTAAACATCCTACAACAGATTCTGATCTCCAGCTTCAGTATAAACGTTTAATGTTACTATAACCCCCATCCGAGAACACTCTACTTAAATCTTTATGTACAGCTTTATATATTTTAATAAGACAATTAATAACACATGACAGTATTTTTCCGTAAAACTCTTTGTACTTAATTAAGGAAATAAAATCTCTGAGTAGTCACATTTCCAACACAAGGGCTGATGCTAATCATTATTTAGAAACTTTCATAACAAGACTACTACACCGAAAAAGGAGTCGAAACTGATATATCGTCTTTAACGGACCCAGAATATCGTTGTTTGAAAACATTAAGGTTGTGAAATGCATCCATACGTTAAACTTTTGATGCATACGTTAAACAATGCCTCCATCGTAAAAAATCAAATGATATCATTATCAGCCGTTCATGATGGGACTCCTATGATGGGATATAGCTTTTTTACACCCTACAAAATGACGTGCAATTCAGTTTATATGAGATTAAGTTTTTATTGGACACTCAACTGTCTCATGATGGAATATACGTTAAATGTGCGTAAATAAGAACAAATGGTATTTACAACGGTTGGGCAAATTCAGGACAATAACTCCTTCCCAAAGTGCGCCCTACAGTTCTTAAGTGCATGCTGGAAAAAGTGTTAATTTAACAACATGTGAAAAGAATGAGGAGGTTGGACACAAAAATGAGAGAGTCTGTCTGAGTTAGTGGGCAGAATCGCATCATATTTTACTTTAAAAAAAATTGCCAATCAGAATACTGTTGAAGAATTATAACTCTCAATTAATACTCAGTTGCACGCTTCTTGGTACCTGTTGTATGCTTCTTCCCAACGTCAATGTACTTCGCAAGTCTGGTTGTCAAATTAATGAAGCTCATCACCACTTGCCAACAGTGTACACGAAGTTTTCCCAACTTTAAATGAGCAACGGTTGTTGTCGATGTCAAGCCGGGACTTTTTGTCTCATTCCTTGACGAAATTTTTTTGCCGCCGCCCTATAATGAACCTGTTCACTTTTTCCTGGTCAGAAGGAAGTTGTTTTCGTAGAAGTAGGCCACACCCCATGTTTTGGACCAGGGGTTCATAGCATCCACATGCTCCAGCTGTTCCACACGGCACACATCACCTGTTCAGAAATGAAAGAGGAGCTTTCACTGGTCATGCACAAATTCCTCACATAGTTTACCCATCCCTATTGGTCGACCCGGGCCCATTGTCACTGCTATGCTTTCATCTGGTTTAAAATTGCTTCATCGCACTTTCTTCCCTTTAATAACAACACAGTGAATCGTCTAAAACCTCGAGAGGGCGTCCTGTCATTCAGCAAAGACCATATTAGAGAAACATTTAAAAGAAAAAACCCTGTCGATGAATTTGGGAACGTTATCTCTGTACAGTCAGTGAGGCTCCAATACAATAATTATTTTGAAGTTTCCTTGTCTCGCTTGCCCTATGATGTTCTCAGGTCCACTTAAATTTTCATTAGTGTTTCGAATGAGACTGCGTTGAAGGAACAAAGGAACGAGTTTGTGTCGGGCTTACCAAACAGCTGTGTAATTTCCTCTGGGTCGATGTTGTGCGGTGGCCCCGAAAAGACATCATGAGGGACTTCGAAAATGTCTAAAAGGTAACGACTGTCGGGCTTCAATACATCACTGATGACATCACAATATCTACAAGAATAAAACGACACTTATAATCAAATTTATGAAACAGAATTCTCATAGTACATGCCTTCTCTCATTATCAAATGCAATGACGTTGTCTCTCAATTTGTTCCGGGATTGATCTCAAATCGCTGGATAAATTATGCAGCACTAAGACATAAGACAAGTGCATGTTCTAAATGTCAAACGAAAAGTTACCGAAGCATCATACTAGATATATCCTGCTAAATGTTAAGAACTTATATTCTGGCATTTGTCTTTGTCTTGAGTGACATAGCCTTTTTTCATTCATGCATGCAATATGTATAAAGTTTGCTTTTGCTTTTCTTTTTACCTTTGTATCAGTGATTACAAATTACAAAAGCCACCTTCTTTGGCATACCTCTTTCTGTCACTGGGGTTAATGGCTGCCATCGAGCCTCGGTCCCAAATGCAGTCGAACTGGCCGATGAGGGCGCTCGAGAGCTTGAAGAAATCGGCACAGTATATGGTGATGTCCTCGTCTTTGCCCTGTAAAGATTGAGCGGATCAAACAATAAATATTCACTGAAAATCAACATTGTGTCTGCATTTCAAGTTGGCTCTCATTTCTTTCCCCAAAAGTAAATGCAAAAGATTGGGACTGGAGCAGGATTAGGATCAAAACATCAGGTCTCCCTCTACCTTGTTTTAATGTGGACTTGGCTTTGATTTAAAGAGAGTGCCAGCGACGGATTTACCTTATGCAACACATCAACCACATGAAAAGAGTTATTAACAAACTGGTTTCGCACGTCATCACCTTATACACGGTTCCATCTATGTCCTTCAGCGTTTCAGTTGTATATTCCAATTTGTTTTCAACAAAGAACTGTTGGACTCCCAGCTCCACGACATCGCAACCTACAACTCCACAACCTTGTTCTAACAGCCTGCAAGAAAACAAAACGTATACCTGAATAAGTCCTGCCTGTTTGGATAGAAAAATGATGCCACTGGTTGTCGAATTCCTAACAAAGGTCCAAACACAAAGAGCCTGAATAAGTTCCAGCTAAATTTATAAAGTGTAGAGTCGGAAAGGCATGACTCAAACGATTGTTTTCGTCTAAAACAAACCCTTGAACCACCAAAAAAGATACCAGTGGCGTAACCTGGCTCTTCGAGGCCGGGGGAGGGAGAGCCTGGAGAGGAGGACAAAAGTTCCTAGGGGGAGGGTGCTGTCGCCCCTGGTTTCACAGCCAGTCTCTTCTCAGAGGAAGGCAAGGGGGCAAGAGGTCCAACAGAGGACAGCCCCCCCCGATTCGCCACTGTCACAGGACCGGCAAAGCCAAGTTTTACAATAACAATTTAACGGTTGTCAACATTACCGTTTCTACAAATGCACGAGTTGACAAGATGCTGAGATGATGTCCGGTGAACGCTTCATGATTCAAATGCAACTACCATTAAGAAAGTAAAATAGTTACCAAATCATATCGAGCGTCTTTCCGCAGAGGGGAACTAGGAATCTTGGCGCATCTCTCCCTTGGACGAGTCGTTGGTAGTGCTTTTTCAACATACTGTCAAAAAGATGTGATTGACAAAAACGTCGTTATGTTCTCTTTTAAAGTCAAGTACCAGACTGGCGAGGTTGTTCGAATTACTGTTAACAAAAAAAATGGTTAAAAGTGTGCTGCAATAGTCTGAATAATTTGTCCACTAATAGCTAACTATACCAAGCAAACCAATAGGAAAATGGTAACAGTTTCAATTACAAATTTAACCTAAGGCCCCCAAAAGTCTCCGGTTTCTGGTCAGCGCGCGCGTCGCCGCAGACCTCCGCGTCGGCAAAATAAAAGCGTTTTTCTATTTGTTGTAAAACGGTGTCCAAAAGCTGTTAAACTTTCTTAATCGACTGAAATCCTGCCACTGCGTTGTTTTAACGTGTTTTGATGGGGTACGTTTGAGTAATATGTACAGTGAAGGAGTCCCGGCCCTATCCGGTTCGTAAGTGACTACGTCACAAAGGAAGAAGCGCCACGCTTTACAGGCTCCCATTGGACGATCGCTGAAGTTGCGCGTTAACTTCCGGTTCCATGGTTCCATTAAACGACGATCAATACATATAACTCTATGGCAGTGCATGTGCAGTGGGCGTCGTTCAAACTGAGGTGACGTCACACTTACGAACCGGATAGTTCTCCATACATTTAGTCGGGCACTCTTTTTCAGATTACGTCATTTCTGTATTATATATTTACATCTGTGAACCACACAAACGAGGTGGTCTTATGTCCTGTGTACATGTACAAGCTGAAAATGGTCCCAGTCTATTTTAGTGTCGGTAGGAGCCGGCGTTACGTGCGCATGCAGTCGCGATGCACATCGCGCGTTATACATTCGTCATTTCCGGAAAAAAGTGAGGGTAAAAAAAACCATCGCGTCACTACACCACTTTTGGGGCAATATCCTGACCAGAAAACGGAGACTTTTTTTGGGGGGGGGGCCTAACCCAACCAAACCCTATCCGAAAAATCTAACCTAACCTGTGTAAACCCAGCCTTACCAAACTCAACCCAGGCAAACCAAGGTACACATTTATTTTGGCCCTTTGCCTAAATTACGGCTATCAAACAAAGATGATTTATAAAGAACCTTTTCTGAAATAACATTCTTCCCTGATCCTCTAGTTGGTGGACCATCCACTCACCCGTGAACTTGTGTCTTGTGGAACTTTGTCTTTCCTCTTTCCCACTTTGTCTTCCAGTCGTCCGTCGTTAAGTAGCCGTCTGATATTTCGCCGTCTTGGTTTCTTCTAATTAGCGCGGCAGACGAAGTTGGGTGGTCCTTCTCCTCATTATTCACATCCTGGTGTCCATTCTCGGCCACCCTGAAATTCTCCGAGGAACACGCAGTGGCGCTCTTCCGCCTCTCCGTTGACTTTGCCGTCGGGTGGCCGTTCGCGTTCACAGCGGCTGCTGCAGCCGGTTTTGTTGGCTTGCAGCTCTCGTTCGCTTGCTGGGGGCCGAGTTTGATTCTCTTGGCGCTGACGACGCCCTCGTCGTTGCCGTTGCAGAAGCCGTTTTCCAAGGGTGCGGCTACTGTGTTCATGGTGAAGTTTCAAAGAAGCGAACGAAGTCACGATAAAAAACTAATCTGGAAAAGGAGGGAAAAGACAACATATTATGAACAAACGTCAGATCGACCCGAGTACGTAACGTACTACCTCGTACCATTCTATTTCGGGGAATTTTCCAGGCTTACATTTGCCAGGCTTTGCTTACTAAGCAGAAAAGTTTCTGAGCGGAGAAAATTGGTGTCATGCTTCACAATAGTCGATAGGAAACTTGGCACGCGATTTCTAGCAGAGGGAAGCTGCATTGGATTATCTCGTTTTTCCCAAACGGGCGTAGAACTGATCAGGAGGGAAAATTGCTCAAATTGAGGCATGTAACGATGAGGATTGGGGGCACTAGTGCCGATGTCATGGCAGAAATTGTGTTAAAGTCGAAGTGGTGCTTTTGAAACAGGGAACACGGCCAATAAACTGGAGGTGCCTTTGTTCAATAAATATCCAGAGGTGATTTTGATTTGAATATGCATCTTTCCTCAGGTCACTCAAAAATTCTACTTTTAGTTTTCCTTGTTACAATACAACGAAGATGATTACATATTACGAACATAACATTTCCACCACAAACAGCCTTGGAAATTGACTTCAAAGACAGACATCAATGTCTAGAACATCAACAGTAACAAACTCGACAAACAGTACACACCACCAGTAAGTCTATTTTTGTGCTTTGTAATATATATGTATTTCCTCTCTAATCATGATTATGCATTGGGGGAGGGGAGTGCCACCTCGGCACTGACTGTCTTTGGTTTTTCTTATGTCTGTTGTTCACAAATAAAGATTTAAAAAATCAAAACGAAAAGAAAACTATACTACGCTTGGTCACAACACACAGTATAGAGTGCCTCATTTATTTAATAGACGAACTGTGTTTAATAGATGATTAACAAGCGCAGTTGTCAAAACAAAGGCCAACACTGCGAAAGTATTATTAAGTTCCACACTACGAAATGCAATAACATGGCCAGTGTTTCTTTTGTGCACGCCTCCGCGGGATGTCTGCTCTGCCTAACGACAAGCGCGACACAGCCATCTAAAGTAATTTCCTACCGTATGTTTCGTGCCAGTTCCGCGAAACACAAAAGCACGACCCACAAAATCAATATCGCAAGGTGCACAGGGAGTCCACGAGGCGCCACCAATGTGGCGGTGAAATGCCGCAGAATGGTTGCAGCTGCGGGCTTCCGTGACAGTGGTGTTTGTTTTCCACAACACACGTTCCCCCTGTCTTCGTTGGACATTTTCCCAACATCTTTCGTCTTAAGGTATAGGTTAATTAGCGCCTGAGAATTTTCCAAGGGAGTGACACTGAAAATTAATTGTACAGTGATGGATTTAAGGAAGTAAAAATGAACCGTTGAACATTATGAGAAATCCCTATTTTAGTGTGTCAGTTTACATTGGCGCAGCTTAAAACTCGAAGATTGAACCAAATTAATGATTATATATAAGAATATAAAGTTCTCCACATTGGGTTTAATTTGACTTCAGAAGACCAAGGGTTCTGAAGGGTTTTCATAATCATTTTCTTATGAGTCCTGCTTTATGAGCACCTGCACAGTCGTCTCAGTCTGGTTGATCGATATGATGTTCATTTGTATACCCTTTTTTATTTAATTTATCAGTTTAACTTGCAGCTGGATGTATATTTTATAAATATTATTTTCTTCAATTTTACGCTCTTTTTAATGAACAAAACAAAAAACCTTTAGCGAGTTAAATTTGAATAAAATCTGGTACACTGAGTTCTTTAATTTACGTGAACATAACAATTTGAATTCTCCATACTAAAGACACTGTTGACAATTTTTCGGCTATCTCCGGAAACCAGCCGGAGGGATTCCCCCAGTCTTGGTGTTTGTGGACATTGGGTGATACCGAGCCCTTGATTCGTAGAGTAGTCAGAATCACCGGGTTTGGTATCCAGACTAAAATTAATGTAAAAGTGCACCAGTCACATCTTTTACACCTTTAACAATCTATGCTTTCTTAGACAACTGAGGGCGCTTTTGTTGTAATTCATCTGGGGAAGACATGGTTTGGTGCATAGTTTTTTTCTGTTACAATATAGTGAGACCAGATGTTACTAACAGGGAACCTTTCCGAGGATTTGATTGTTTTCTAACTTTTTCTGACTCCTCAGAGAAGAAAACCATTTGGCCGACAAAATCTTTAATTATTAGAGAGTTTTTTTTTTGTGCACAATCCAATGTAATATAACATTGAGGTTTTCTTCCCGGGATGACATCATAATTTTCACATAAATACGGACTATGGGGCAGCAAAAAATCTTGTGAAATCGTGACAAAATTGAAACTGAGGTTAACTCAGACACATTTTGAGGTTTGTTTAAAAAGCACTTTAAGTTCAACTGTTCAGCTTAATTATCAGTTTGAATAAGCCCACCTTGCATGCTTTCCTCAACATTTCGACGACATACCGAATGCTTATGCGCAGAGAATCAATGAGGAGTGGTTTACGCAAAATTATATTGATTTGTTATTAACTTTGACACGTGAGCCAAATAATTTGTTATTTTGTATATGAATGAAAGTCAATACTAGTTTGGCGGCCACTGCTCGTCTAAATAAGATTGTGAGGTGAAAAACGAAAGACCTATCGACGGACTGTTGATGAACAAAGGCAAATTACACATTTATTGAATCATTAAACTTCAGATCGACTTATCGTTTGGTAGCCATTGATTCATGATTACCCTCTTGAAAGACGACAATGATATGATGGGGGTTTGTTCAGCTGATGCTTTCCCTTCTTTCGAAAGAGAGTTTTTTTTTCGAAACAGGAGACACACTCCTCTTAAATTATCCACCTCAATATCAAAGTGGGAGTAAATTTGAATGTGAAAGGGCACTTTGAACGGGGGTGTTAAAGCTGTCGGTCAGCTACTGCGGTAAAACCAAAATGTAAATGAGGCAGTGCGCGAGAGCTGAGGCCTTAACAAGATTGAAACACCTGCCTCAGACCAACTTCTCCTCTAACTTGACTTTTATCATAAACCAGGAAATCTGGTACTTCACCATCGGCGGGGCCTGAGGTCTACGCGTGGGAGCTTTTATGTTCCCCCTCCCATACAGCGCAGGCACTGCCGTGATTTCCCACGTAAAGGAGTTGACATTCAAACCATTATATACAGTACACGATATGCACTCGAAATTGGCAGGCAGGAAGGGATAGTCAGGGGTTTCAATTTACTTTCTCTCCAATGCGGAAAAATTTCTTCGCTGTCGAAAATGTCATCGCGGCTCCTTGGATAAACGTGGCGTGGGCCGCCGAGACTCGCGCGTCTGCTAAAGGCTCCGGGATCAGATGGCACTCCGGACAACTGCGGGCGAAAGTATTCATTTTGGGGCAAATGTGTAATGGCCCTTATTGGGATCTAGTGAGTTTTTTTCTCTGTATTTGGAAGCAGTCTCTCATTCTCTCTCCAGCGCAAATTTAAAGGCCAAAAGTGAAGGCTTTAAATTGCGATGAAAATCCGTAAATTGTGACAGGGAGATTGTTATTAGTACTGGGTTTGTCTTCGATATGAAACTATTCCTGACATTTGACAACATATTCCAAAATTAGTCGAAATTTTCTGGCTTGAGGGTAAAATTTGTTTTCCTAAAATTGATGGATTTTATGACGACTGACTGACAGCACTGTCTTGACTTAGCAACTTACCGACGGACCGACAGACTGACTAATAACTGACTGATCGACTGACTGCACTGTCCTGGCTGACCAACTTATTACTGACACACCGACTGACTGATAAATAATTGACTGACTGATGACCGACTGACCCATGCACCGACAGTCTGATCGACAAATCATCTGATTGATGAAAGACTGACCAACTGCCCGACCAACCGACAAGGTGATGGACTGATCCAACAAGTGAGGGAGTGATCAACCAGCTAACTAACCGGCCCACTGACCGATGAACTGACCGACCAACCACCGACCTAGTGACAGAATGGATGGCTAAAACATCGACTGGCTGGCTAACTGAAAATATGACTATCTTATGAACGGTCGAACGGCGAGAGCGAAGAGAGTCCCGTGTATAACGTACAAAACACGAAGCCTTGCTTACTCAACCGTACGTTGCCTACATCACAGAGCAAGTCTGGTTACACGTTATGCAATGCAGAAAACAGGACACCGAAATCACAATGCACGGCTGTCGACATACCACAATGCAATCTCAAGGTAAATAACTATAGCAGATGCATTAAATTCAGTTTCGTAACTTAAGGGAAAAAAGCGTTTGCCCTGCATTGCGTTTCACTTTTATTTATTTAATTTTTCAAATCAGCCTTTAGCCAGCAACAGTGAGTTTAACAAAGTATGCAACTGAATAGGCTAGAGGCGAACAAAACAGAAAGCAAACGAAGCGTCAATTGCAGCGCAAGAAATCTTAATGCTCTGGGGAAAAAATGAAACTTAAGGAAAAAACGGGAAAGTGGAATAAAGAACCATAAAGAAGCCAATAAAAACCAATATACAGATGACCGAGATCTGAAATCATATCTCCAAACCCTATTGCTATTGCCCTTGTTCATTGTGTTCGCTTGGAAGTATTACATTGTTTGATTGGTTATATGAAACGTATAAAGGGCAGACAAATACAAACGAGAAATTAAAGTGAGGGGGTCGTATCGATATGAATTCGACATTACTCGGTACCTATCGAAACAGAAGGACCAGAAAGATCGACTTTGTGTCAACTCACCTTTAGGCTTTAGGGGCGCGCATGTACTCACTGCGAGTGTCGTACACCACAACAAACAACAATCGAGGTTCCCCTTCGCTAAGTGCGACGTCAACACGACTGATCGGTACACCTCTGATCCTTACCAATATATATACACGTTTGTCGTCTGGATTATGAATAAGGAGAATAACCTCCACGCCTGGTATGTCCCGTATCCGTTGTGTGATGACGTCTCCTATTCTTTATTTTCAAGGTCTGTCTGCCGCACTCGGCATCGGGGTTAAGTACATGTATACACTGCGTGTGGCACGTGCGCCCACCGATGCGCGGCTAGACGCTCAAGACACAGGTGTTTTTTCGCGAAGATGATGGGACGATGGGGGCGAAAGCGCTGTAATGTTGATGACGATGACGGAAAGGCCTGCATGGGTGGCGAGGGAGAAAAGCCGAACGGGAAATCGTCAAAAACACACCCACTGTTCGTTTTGGGTTTCTCTTTGAATGGGTTTTGTTTTCCTTGTGGAATTTGGGTTCACCTTTCAATATGTCACCCCAATAACGTTTAGGTTATTCTCATTTCTACAACATATTGTATATTAATACAACCATTAAAGCGATGACAAGTGCTAAATGTCGACACCGGTATTCGTGGAAACTTACGCGGGCATAGTAAGTCTCGGCGGGAGGGGGAGAATACAACCAAGAATATAGCCCTTAACACAGCTTTTCGTTCAACTGGTAAAGCTGATCTTACTTCGGAACAACCGTGACTTCGACTACAGTTTAGGTTAACAGTGAAACGCCCAGGAAAAAGTGATTTTCCAATGTGGGGTTGCATTAATTTCATCTCTCTTAAAATGTTCTGCGCACGATGAAGATTATCTCTATGTGAAGCTGCATCCGAAGTTACGGCTGGGGCTGAAATTCACACCACTGCGCCTATGGAAGCCACTGCAGCCGCTTGTCACGGACGCGAGTGGCGTTCCTGGCCGCAGACGCCTGATTCGGAAACGGACTAAATGTGTAACGTCAAGTGAGAAGAACGTCGTCACGGTCCACAAACCGCACAGCAGTTGCACATGATTGGAAAAATATAATTACCCTTACAACATCTCATAGAAGTTACGTTTAGGTAATAATTCCTGGGACAGCAACGTCCGTCCCCCAGGAGCGGGAGCCGGACACAAACATCGACTCAACATGTTATGAAACCTTTCAAGGCCCACGCGTGCACGTTATAGGCAGTTCTTGTAAATGCCACATGTCCCATTTAACCAAATTTTCAATTCTTGATGTGCGACATTAAAGGGCATTTTGGTGTCCTTTTGATTTTGTTTTATACAGATGCGAGCAAAAGCTGGAGGTGTCATGCTAGGCAAACATCAGTGCTGCAGCAATATCTGTACAAAAATCCCCCCAAAGTGGATATTTTTCTGTTAAAGTTAGTTTAAATTTACTTTGGGGATACTTGTTGCTTCCGTTTTTATGACAGTACAATCCAGTACGGAAAGTTTCCTCACAAGTGATTTCAACAGGAGAATTTTGCTCACTACTTGAACAAAAACCACCGAAATAATATCGTCTTCCAGTGATGATATCACGGCTACCTCGCCTTCATTAGTCAGAAATAGATTTTAAAAGTTAAATCTTACATTTGTGGAAGGTTGTATATAAAGCATGTTCCCGGTAAAATTCACACTATCAACACTTCAATAGAACCTACACAACTTTTAACTCCCACACCTCCACCGCCCTTTAATATGGGATGCTGGGAGGGGCCAATTTCGTGCGCCCTGTATTGTGACAAGGCGAAAGCGCCAAAACTTGAAATGACTCCCTTACTTATTCCGAACGTTCACGGAGTGAAATGCACGCGAGGGGCGCATGCGTTTGTGGTAATACGGAAGTTGGTCATCGGGTCCTCCCCCTCCAAGAGTACTAGCCCCGCCCTTCGACAGTGTGTCTTAACTGACGACGAAGAGAAATTGGGCCAGTAAGCTTGATAAATTCTTACAACTGTATACCGGACAAAACATTTTTGCAAGTTTACCTATCAGGAGGAAATTCCTTGAAAGAAAATTAAACCGCTATAACTACTGTATACACGGCGACCTAAACATTCTCCGAATTTCTTTCATGACATTCTGGGGGAAAAATTCCCGACGATGACGCGTTCACGTTAACAAGTTACGATTTTTTTCAACTCTTTTCCATTCTGAGTAGTGGTGCGAAGGAAACTCAACATTGTAATGTCCCCTACCGGCCTCCAAATATTTAGGTAATTCCGATACTAGTCATTCCTGGCTTCTTAAAGTAAAGAACCTCTTCAGAAAAGTAAACGAATTTAGTGTCATTTTGTGTAAGCGGAAGCAGGGATTATTTTAAGCGGCTGACGCCACAGAACACGGCACTACTTAAGAGACGGATCTTTTTGTTCCTTCAGTCCTGTCTCTCCCCAAACCCCATCCCGAGCCAGTCCGCCCTTTTGGGATACATCATTCCCTGTTGCATGTGTAGCATTCTACGAACGAGAACAACCCATGGGCCTCATCTAAAATGTCCTTAAAAAAACGTCGCGGGAACATGATAAACAGGACAATTAACTTCCAATTCTCGTTTACGCGCGATTAAGAGCACACGCCTCCAAAATTAAGAGAGCATTGCGACCTTTACCCCGAAAGGCTCCCACCTCTTTTTGGAAGGGCTGGTTTCTGTGATTAAAAAAAAAGCTGAAAGAATATGGTAAAAACAAATCATGGATTGAAAAAAGGAGACTCTCCCAAATTTCTACATATTTTTTAATCCCAATGGACAAAATTGGTACATTTACTTTTAGCTTGGTGTCGTATGTTGATTTTCTTTCTAATTTCGTGTTTACCTTGTTTCTTATTCCCACTGGTTTGACTCTTGACTTTGTCTTTTCACGGGCACCAATGCAACACTTTTAGTCTCTCTCTTCATTATTAATGTGGCACACACTGTTTTAGCAGAATGCCTTTAAAAACACCTCACAGTCCCCGGCCTGAAATAGATTATGTGGCTATATTAATAAAAATCTGACTTCCTAATTGGCAAGCTCAGACAAACTAATTGTGACTTCCTCAGTGCGTGAGCAGTGTTATTTACACAAGGAGTTGGGTGGATTGCCAAAAACATAAAAAAAAACCACGTTTTAAATTATACATATCAATATTCTTTAGAAATGGAAAACGTAAACGTACTTACACGGCGCTGAAGTTCTCCGTCTTCGGAAGGTGTTGTTTTCTCTTCCAGCTCAAACTCGACCGTTACGGACGATTCGTCACACGCTATGCGTCGCTTGGTAATGGTGAAATAATGCCCGGTGCTATTTGTAATTACAAGTCACGCGACTGTGCGCAGCGGATGGGCGACTCTGGAGTCTTCGCTCCTCTCACGTCAGCGGCACCTCAGGGAGGGAGGGCTCGGATTGGCTGGAGCTGGTCCCTCGCTTCATGCGCATGACGGTCGAGGTCACGGCGCAATGACCTTGGGGGCGGGTTCATCAAGACCTTGGAAGGATCAATTTCCCAGGGCCAAATTCATCGATACAGGGCCGCGTGTCAGCCGGGTGGTATCGCAAGCGCAAGGCGGGAAGTTCCAATATCCGGACCGGCAGAACAGTGCGCCAACATCTGCGTTGCCATGGGGATAACCTGATTACCGCCCTGACAATTACAATTTTTTTTCGCTTGGTGCCACTGGAGGAAATTATGTAATAGCCGATTTGCTCGCCAGATATTTATAACTGACTCTGGTGCTTGTTGCAAAATCGATCACATTACATTTTGCAAACACAGGATGATGGGATTCCCTCTTTTTACTTGATGGAAATATTGAAGGATTTGCACGCATCATGATAGCAACCTTGAACATTCAAGCGGTATCCAGGAAGATAAAAATGAAGACGTTTTCAGGAACTAAAGCTATACTCATACAAATTAATTGTTATTCTTCAGTCACTGAGGCACTTGTCTAATTTCTGTGCTTGAGTGAAAACGAAAAACTGACAAACCAAACAGAGAAAAGACATCCCAAATGGCAGGAATAACGCGCAAAGAACTCAATCTTCGACTAAGCTCGATGATCTCATCTCCAGATGGGATACAGGCAAAAGTGATGGAGGGGATCGTAGTTGAGTGACAGGTGTGAAAACGTTATCTAACTCTCCTCATAATTCATACATTCATTCGAACAACTGCCGGGGAAGAGCTAAATCTGGAGCCGTTGTTTTCACGCGCTCGCGATAGGGGGGTGGCTGTTCTGCGCGTCGCCCTACGTCAACCGACTGTCTGACTTGGTGTTAGCGGGCAAAATGCAGGCATAACAACACCCTTACACTATAGCGTACACACTCGAGTGGTTAGGAGTTCTTGTTAAGTGGAAAATCCAAGAACAGCAGCTGCTCTCTAGGTTGAAGTGGATTTTCTCCACTTAAAAAGAAACAAAAAATAAACAGACACTGCATGGCTGATTGAAGAGTACACTAGGCCTGTGTGAACAAGTCTCTTATTTAGTCGTATCACTAACGTACGTGTACAGTTTGTGTTAAACATTTTGAATTAAAAAGAATGAAATGATACGAAAAGAAGGTAATTCACATTGTAAGTTGAATCGGTGACGAAATGCACGCACATTAATGACAACAAAGGTGATCGCGGTGACAATAATGCATGGTTGTATGATTATGGGAAACGGGTGAGCGAAAATGCTTGTTACTGAGAACCAAGGAGACTGTCCTCACACAGTGTGCTGTCAAAATAAAGTTTCCTTAGCTGCATTCATGAAGTTGTTAAGAAGACAAACAAAATTCACTTCATGAAAAACAGTGCTGCTTATGACAGCAACGACATTTTGGGGCGACAGAAGAAAAGCACGGATCTGATTTTGGCTCTGTATATAAGACAATACACGAAATTTTCTCAAAACACATTGAGAAAATACCTATCGACGTTATAACGCACGGAAATCTTCTAAAGTTCAAGCACGAAATCCCGGATCCTGCTACACTGATGTGTACATGACATTGCGTAGGATAACTGGGCGGTCGTCAGCAATTTGTGGTCGCCAACCTCTATCCTCAAATAAGTTCCGGCTTCGCCAACCGAAACTTAATTAAGCAGCGTCCGATTAGTGTTTGGAGCGACGTTTTATTAGAGGTTTTTCGGCGGAAGAGTTGTTGTTATACCGAGCCGATGTAAACTGGCTCGCGCGCAGTCGAAAAACTAACCCGCAGGCGAACACCTGCGAAATAAACTAGGATTCTAAGAAACCGATGGGTCGAGGTTTGGGATCGCAGCCAAAGATCAAACACTGAAAAGGATGCCGGGATGTACCCCTGACATGCAATTGCAAGCAGTGCTTGGTGTTGTGGGCGTTGACGTAACGAGGAGCCTATGACACCTTCTCAGCGCAATATTCTGTTGAAACACGCAAGCACTCGGAAACAAGTTCAATTTGGCTGATGGGCAGCTGGAAGAATCGTTACTACTTGCTAAAGTCACCAGCGATACTTTGAATTACCTGTAAAAGGTTTAAGACGAAATACAATGAACAGAAATACAACTAAGAGGCTTACAATGTCAAATAGGACGAGTTAGGCTACACAAAACTGAGTCAACAGCTTATTAAAGAACTTAATTTCCGCGACTCCTCACAAAACGTCAAACAAAAGTCAAAGTTTATACCATTGGGATACTATACAGTCAGACACAGTCTTGTTTACCAAGTGTTCATGGGAAAACACAAAATGTCACAGGCACAATGATAAACAACATAAAACAGACTGTAAAAAGAAACAACATCCCACACTTCAACGGAAACATCAAACACAACAACCCCAAAACAACACCGACAGAATAACTGCACATTGTCAAGTTTCTCCTTGACAGCATACCCCACTTTAATTGGAAAAAAAATGACTTAAAGTTGAGGAAGACATCCGGACTTTGGTGATATGTAAAAATAAACACTTCTATTATCAGCTGGGGAAAGCAAAGGGTTTGATATTAGATTTGTTAAATCACTGACATGAATCAGATTACCTTCAACGTTGTTATTCCGGAACCCATTTTGAGGGTAATAAAACTACCCAATGCCATGCTGGGACGGCTAAATAGCATAAACGTGATTTCTCTATACTTAATAAAATTCTTCTTCATTAACTCTGATTACTCGGAATCGCTGATATCTTCGAAACCTTGAAATCAAAGTAAATTGCAGGCAATTTATAAACGATTTCAAAATGAACTTAGTTTTTGACGCAGAGCTGAAATTTGATTTTTTAAAGGGGATGCACATTTTGCGACTAAGTTTGTGTTGTAAATTTTAACACAGATTTTGGCCTTCATCGGTGTAAACACTGTCAATTAAAGCCTTGAAAAATCGATGTCGCATCTCTGAGGGGTCGGAAAAAGACACGTTTATTAGCAAATTGTAAACCAGCGATGGGTCATCAAATATCATGCATCTATTCAGCGCAAAATGGAATGTCGAATTGGGCATTTACAAAGTACAGAAAATACATGTACAGTGAGTAACTTATTACATGGTTTTGACTTTAAATTCCACAATGGGTGTGCGTCAGATAATTGCCTTTGATATGTGTGCCACAAGCTATATACGAAACCCTCCGTCACGGAACGACATTACTAATTTGTTTGGTACAACACAAGAACGAGGCCGTTCTGGGAACAACGTCTCGATGTAGCAGGGCACAGAGGAAACGTGAAAGATTCATTACTCAGGCTTTATTGCCAAGCCGGGACTTTTTACGCCCTTTGTTGTTAGTCACCTCACACAAATATGTCCACATCCCCGCAGCATTACTTGACTACATAATGGGAAATCCACGGGTAGTTATCCCACATTCTGATCACTTTTCCAGCTGGGATTTTCTCCCTTGCCGGCATGGGCAACCACCGACGACCTACTCCTTTTTCGTCATCCCACTGAATTGGCAAAGTGCTGAAGAGAGACTATACATGTAATGGTTGTCTCGCATGTCGACGCGCGCCGGTACTGGCTTGCGGACCGCACATAAATTCCGGGCCAGTATGCGGTCGCGCCGACGGTGTACATTTCGAAGGACTTATAGTGCCAATAGACGGCACTAATTTACCTTAATTAATATTTCCACGCGGGCAATAAAACGAAGGGTAACCGCCGGTTCCACCTGCGGTGTAGCGGTCACCGGGAATGTGCCCATCTCGTGACAAGGTCCGACGGTTATTGCAACTGGGAGTCTTGACCTGCTCGTGACCTCTGTCGCAGGTTGCTCCCGCGCCGCTTGTTCAAGCTGTATTTAGAGTAGCGACATCGGAACTGAAATGACTGTTCATTATGTGTGCAGTTCAGCATGCAGCCGCTGTGTGCTAACAAGCGTTTTGCGAGTTAAATATGAATAAAATCTGTTACACCGAGTTCTTTAAATTCACGTGAACGTAAAACAATTCGAATTCTCCGTACTAAAGCCACCGTTGCTATACCTCAGGCAGGCAATTAACCTTTTGTTTAGTAACATAAGAGTACACATTACCCCAAAACACTGTTTTCATCGGGTAAACCGTATAAGAGCGTCAACAATACGGGCGTTTCACAATAGTGCGCCTCCAAGAGTTTGAAACGCGTTGGCCAATCACATTGCGCAAAAATCTGTCGACCCATGCGCGTTTGGAAAGGTCGACAGATTTTTGCACATTGTGATTGGCCAACGCATTACAAACTCTTGGGGCGCACTATTGTGAATCGCTCGTATTGCGCCAAGAGTTGCGTATCCTTTGGAATCGCACCCAGGGCGATTTGGGACGACTGAACGCAACACATTACGTTATGTTGATGGGCCAATTTTCATGTCCGTTAAACGCATGAACGCATCGTGCACGCAACCCGCCCCAAAACATACATAGGCCTATGGAAACGCGCCTTGAGAAGAGCGCAAGGGAACCAGTCCATTCCAGAGATGGTGGTCGCTGTGCAAAAAGTTTTCCCCTAATAACAACGTACATGTACAGCAACAGTGTAGCCTGGGGAATTCAAATTGTTCTGCTTACATGCAATCTGATAAGTCATTGTACCAGATTTTATCCACATTTAACTCGCAAAAGGCTTATTGACATCTCTGCTAGGCTGAATGTGAAAGTGCACTTTTTAAACCTTTAACAATCCATGCTTTCCTGAACAACTGAGGGCACTTTGTTTTACTGTTGACATACCTTCCACCAGGGGAAAGATGAACCACTCCTCTAATTTGAATTAAGAGATAATTATAGTGTAAAAAAGCAAAAGAAAGTAAACTTGCTAGGGTCTCCCATACTCCCTAAACCTTAAGAGGTGGTGGATGTTTAAGGGGTCCTTTATGGGACAGTTCAATTTGAAGCCTTCGATTTATTGTGCTTTGAGTTATTTGTGTTGCCCAAAATTTAATCGGACCATGAGCAAAGAGCAGTAAGGAAACAGAATTGTTCCAAGGGTACAGCACGCCCGTACACCATCACCAAGAAGCCTGGAAACCCCGTCTCATGCACTCCAGCACCGTGATGGCCAGCGGCGATCGAGTGCACAAAACATCCGTTTGAACGATGTTATCACCCTATTTCCCCGGTACATTTAATTTTGTCCTGCTCTGTTTCTTAGGATTGCTGTGCTTGTTGTCAAGATTCATTTATATCGTTCTGTGTGACGTATTAAAATTCATTACTTGGTCTTCAGCGTATTTATTCTATTCAAACAATATCCTGAAAGAAAGGTATCTTTTGAAAAACTGGACATAAATGTTATGTTTTGAATTTTGATGGCTAAAATTACAATATGAATTATCTCGATACCGGAATGAATACAAATTTAACAATGGGAAAAATCGTTTAGTTGTACGTGTAAAAATGTTTAGATGCATATTTGGGTACAAAGGAAAGTGGATCTTGAAAGCATGTAAATTTTTTGCACCCGTAAAAAGGGGGCACTTAAAGGCTACATAGCTGCGATAGGATTTTTTATCACTTGCCGTCAAAAGGCATCTTTTGTCTCATTCAATTTCACACTCAGTTGTTTATTTCGCTATTTCAGTGGACATTTGGTGATTTTTATGCTTAGTATTTCCAGATTCATGAGCAAAACGCTGATGTCATCCCTGGAAGAAAGCCTCATATTGGTTTTACACAAAATGCATTTTTAAAAAGATTTTGCGGGACGTACTCTTTTCTCTTCTTTAGTGCTTCATTGTTGTGTACGTACGTACATAACAATAAGCTAGCAATCAACCCTTTCTCAGAAATATGTTCTTTGTCTACATTCTGGGTTCACATAAACAGAGAAACCTGAACAATTACAACAGTGTTTTAGATGCCTTTACCCGATGGGTAAAATCTCCTTAAAAAACACAAACAAAAACCTGTATGGCACTTTTCATGCTAATAAGCTGTGCAGAAACCATAACTAGAATGCATTGCATCCCTACGCCTGTAACCCATTTCAAAAGTACCCGCCGCACTGTGCATTCTTGCGACTGGGCCAGGCTACTCTCAACCCTAAACAAGGTGGTGGTACACCTTCAAAACTCTTCGGGTTCAAAGTGGGCTTCATTCGGCCGCCACGTCCGATCCGGCCTTGCAAGGTGGCTATATGCGGTTGTTTGTCACCGAATTATATGACAATCATTAATAACACCCGCACAAGGTAAATACAAATATTGTGACAGTTGTGGACTCGTGCTGTCAACAAAGAGTGCACCATAGGAAAACCCGTGAAACTCTGGCATCTGTCTGACAATGTGAAAGTGCAAGAGTGCAATAAAAAAAGCACTTCTGCTTATTTGCGGCTAACCGTTATAGCCTATCTGTAAAAGATATTTGAATGACACGTTCACGAGAATGTACTGACAATTTGGCATACTGTGCACGGAGTATTCCTAACCAGCGTCGTTATCCTGGAAGGTGACATCCTTTGGGTTGGGAAATCATCGGAAATGGGCATTCCAGAAAAGAACAGAGTGAAGAGTACTTTGAACTCATGTTGTTCAACAAGTAATGCGGTAAACGAAGTTTTTGTGCTTCTTCCAACGTGTAAAAAGCACATGGCGAGGATTAAGTCTTTGAACAAGCAGTAGTTCTGAGTGGTTATTGGACAACAGACTCGTAAAATACTGTCGTCATGATCCTGGAAAAGGCACGATATCATACCAACCTTGGTACGATGCGTATATGTACAACAATATCCAACGCGAAATGTCGTACATAAAGCATACGTCTCTGACACGCGTTTGGAAAGTTTAAAGGGATCTTACTCAGTCTCCACTTTGCACACATATAGCAAGACGTTTGGCATACGGGTATTTGCAAGACGGTGACCCTTTAATGGGCTTTTGACGTTCTATAAAGCAAACACGTCTAATACACCTCATCGACCCCGCCCTTCTTCTGTGCACGCTCGGCTAACGCGAACGAGAGAAGCGACGCCGTCCTCCGTCATTAACCCCAAGAGGTCGAGAGCCCCCCCCCTCCACCCCGGTGCCTTAAAAGGTCGCCGTCGATGTTTTCTTGGAACATCTGTCATCTAATTAATGCTTAATCGCCAGGATCCTGGGCCCGAGACAACAATATGTCTTTCGGGGTTCCGAACCGCCAATTTCTGCTTCACGTGACCATAATCATTTTCCCTCTTCAGTCACCCCATCCCTTTTCAGCACTGCCTGTATTAACTTACACTCATTATAAAAAAATGTCAAATGACGAAGCGTACTTTTTGGCCTGCCAGTTCGAGGTAGTGGTGTTACGGATACGGCTTTATTGGGCAAAGGGGGCAAGGGTTCACTAAGACCATAATGACAGGACACCATGAGACTTGGTAGGATTTCCACAGCATAATCCGGTCTTTCCACAAGCACCTCGATCCTGGGTGAGTGAAGACCCCCCCCCTTTCAAAAGGCGCCAGACTATATGAAGGTTTTTTTCTCAATTTCAACAATATATCTGCGTCTAGTTAAAAATGTAAGATGACCTTTTATCGGAGCTTGACGAGGTTATGTATGTTCATGTACATAACTTGCCTCTGCGGCTAATATCGTCTTCAATGGAAGCGTTTTAAAGAATCAACAGGAAGCGCCTCGCTTTCGATTTAGCACGGCTTACTTGTAAATGGTGAGTTAATGACGGGTTGTCTTTCCCGAAAACGTTGTTAGGGCGGGCTTTAATCCTCAAATTCTTCAACCTTGCAATTTACTTCTGGCACCCATAAAATATGTAGGGAGGTACAACTCTTGAGATTAAGCATCAGTATCTCGTTTTTTTCCTCCTGAGTTCTTATCAACCGTTTTTCTACTGCCCTTGTAAAAATTGTGGTGCGTGTCCAAACGTCAACCGGTTCACATACAAAAGGTCCACAGCGTATATACGAGTCGTCCGTGGCCATATATCGTATATATCGTATCGCAAATCGTTTCGACACAAAGCATTTGCCAGTTGAGAGTTTGCAACCTTATCTCTTCTGTAAGTGTGGTTAAGCTCCTTAGCAAATTGGTTTTCACAAACAAAGGATGTCGTTATTCCCCTTCGTTCTTTTATGTACCGGTATTTTGTGGGCTCCCCAATTCATTTCTAATTACTCGAAATATTAATTGCCGGATTATCGAGTGTGTGTGTGTGGGGGGGGGGAATTAGTAGCGGGTCTGCGCGTAGGATCATCTTCCGCGCTCTGACCCAACCAAGCACGACGCATTAATACGTCAACCGCGGAAATAAAAAAAATCTTAAATGAGTGTACACGTCCTCCGTGGAACAAATAAGGAAAATTGTGTGTTTACACGTCATCCAGCGACAAGACTCAGAGCGAACGGAGATAATTCTTTGCTACGAGGCAAGCCAAATAGGTATCAACAGAAATCATATGGAATCTGCTATATATTAGCAGCTTCGTCAAATCACTTAATTAACTAATGAAGCAAATTCCTTGTGAGAGAGTTTATAATGGGTAACTTTAAAAAGACAGTAAGCCAGTCCACGTCCACGAGTATCCGAACAAAATGGTCAACTTTCTGAATGAATTTCTGCAGATCCAGCCAGCTAGCCAAGGGCACGCGTGCACGGCCGTGTACAAGGAGACCAGTCCGATTGTTTGTGTACCCATGAATATCGACCGTGGACGTAAGTAAACAGGTTTTCCCTTCGAAGGTCGAGCGATATGCACCCTGATGATGTATCTGCTATGATGTACATGTACATACAGTGTATACACGGGCAAATAATGCTCGCGGGTCATGATCGAGGTACACATAACAGGAGGCATCCATGATGTCATCAGGCTGTGCGCACGTCCTTGATGGCACGCCATGGTTGTGTACATCACGTCTTGATGACACCTTCTCAATGCCATCCGTCTGGAGATATCTTCCTCTTTTTTATGAATGGGATTAAAAGAGATGACCTTTAGTAAGGGGACGGGGGAAGTTCCGGTTTGCAGACAGGGTGTCACGTCTTCAGCGACTGATATACAGGTACATAATTTTTAATCCGCCCCGGAATGCTTAAAAACAAAAAAACTATTTGGAAGAGAAAAGTACATTTTTTTGGCTTGCAGTTGGATGTCAGCCAACTGCGCATGTGCACCTAAAGACTAGAAAATTTTGTCTTGGGTTGATAACCCGCCATTTGCGTGCAAAATCGCAAACAGCACCAAAGATATTTGTACAGAAAAAAGCTATTAATTGGTCTACAACTAAGTAAAAATTTTTTGTAAAACTCATATCCCACCTCGTTTCCTTTTGAACAGTATATTTTGCATTGCACCTTAGATAGATTTCATAAACATACAAAAAGTGAAATATGGCCTAGGTAGATTTTTATTAGTGTCGTTGTCATTCGACTGTTCCCCTTCAAAAAATGAAGTGTGACGGCCAGTGGCTGACGTTGATTTGGCCCAACAATGACACTCTGCAGGCTTGCCAAAAAGTCTCGTACATGATCGCAATTCAAAACGAGGGAGCAGAAGGTCGTACAGCGCAAGATCCCCTTAAGCGGCTCATTCATAGTCCCACAATCAACAAGGAAAATAAACACCCTCTGCTTTTCCTTTGTCCAAAATGGCTGGCTTACCTTGAAAGAAGGACAACACTTCTTCAAAGAAAAAGAACCGGGAAAACATGTATTGTCGCATCACCTAACGACAGCATGATGGCGGTTATAAAGGATGGTGTAAACCCGCGTGCTCCGGACACCTTTTTCAACTAAACAAAACACGAGGTCGCACTTTTCAACGCTGACAAGATTTGCCCGGCGTTTTTGTCAGTCTGGCACGTTCGCAGGTTGAGGTAAGAGCTAGTAGTTAGCTTTAGCGTTTCGTTTTATAATTTGGTACTTCGCTTTTCCCCATATCTTTTTCAGTTTCTATTTAAACGCATGTACTCTTTTTGTGGTATTAGTAAAAAACTGAATAACACGATCCTTGTTACTCGTGGTTTTTAAAGTATCTGAAATAAAATTCTTTAAATAATGACTGTTACATAAAAGAGTTACACTTGTTTACGGAGAGAGGAACACTTCCTCCCGCACAGTAGGTTTGGGGAAATTCACTTGACATTTCACCTTTTTGTTGGGACAGAAAACGTTACGGGGACAAAGAAAATATCTCCACAACTCAGTCCAAATTTCCCTAACAAAAGAACTTGTCCCCTTAACACGGTGAATGCCTACCCACAAGACCGTGACAAAGTTAAGTCAACTTTCATCCAACAAAATTCTTCCAAATTCCCGCAAAGCAATGATGAGGACCTCAACATGTCACCAGCCCAAACTGATGTTTCGATTCATATTTTAAATGAGTATTTCCTACCAAACTGTACACCAGACAGTGATTCAAATGGTTCAGTCTTGGTGATGAGACCCGACTGGTGCAACTTTCTAAAGATGACGAAGCACTAAGTACAGTCTGGCGGCATGATTACGGAGAGAACGTGTGGAAACAGGAAAAAAAAGGCACCAGCGATTTTTTTTGACAAAGTGGCACCAAACCAAACGATGGAATACCTGTGCATCAGTCTAATTTGTTGTGGTTCACGTCAATGCTATTGGAGACTCCCATATTTTTGGACCAGAGGAATGGTGACGATGGTAAAATGTCCAGTTCGGGCAGTTTTCATTGATGTTGGACGCATTTCAGATGTACTGTAAGTCTTAGACGAAGGTCAGTTAACAATAGCCTGGTTTGACTCCTTTTTTTTTTTTTTTTGGTCTTTTCTGCAGAGAAGACCTTGGTTTAACAGCAAAGACAGGCCAAGTGGTTTCGTATAAGATTAAGAGATACTGAACGTTTTGATAGTTTAGTCTGATCATGTGCAGTGCCCCATGCACACCTGCCTAACATTTTATCCAGCGTACACTATAGCCACCGCAATGTACAATGTAGAATCCTGTGAGGATTCGTGAGCCTGTTTCCACACCCCAGGCTAAAGGGTGTAGGGGAAAAAGTACAGTGAACCAGGGCGTCGCTGAATTTTTTTGTGTCCCCGTATCCGTGGCAGTGATCTAATTGGGAGTTAATGCCACTAGACACAGACCTATCCCTCGATTTCCAGTTTCAATTAAGGGAGGCTCGCCCACGCGCGCTGGGTCGGCCGACATGGACGTGAAATGTCACATTGTGGCTTATAACGGCAGTATCCTATGAATAAAACATGCTGAGCCAGTATTTCGTGAAGCTGGATTTACACTTCTCACGCAGGGGGTGCACTAATTACGATAATTCATAAGCTAAAAAGACCGAACTCAACTAATGGGATGATCACTTCTTCATATAATTAGTCTTTAATGTGACAGCCTGTAACGAGCGGGTTTTAATACATTTCCTAAGGAGACAGCTTTAGCGTCACACTAGGTGAAACTTTTAGGGGCAACCCGGGGTACACATGCACATGTTTTGAGGGGGCACCGAAAGGTATATATAGGTTGTGCGCATTTCAACATTTTAAGGGCGGGGGAGACACCCCGAGGGCACGGACCGGACCTCCACAGGGGGAAGGGGGAGCACGTGCCTCTCTAAAAATGCGACATCTGGAAAGGCCAGTTTGTATACATTTTTTCTTCAGTTAAACTGCAGAGGCTTAAATTCAGTGTCGTGGGTTCCCGACCCATCATCTGATCATGATGCGCCAAGTCTAGTCAGTAGTCAGTGGACTTCCGGAGTTGCCCAATCGGTCATGACCACGATCCCTGCCAGTCATGCAAAGCAATATTGCATGGTACTGTAAATGTAGGATGGCACCGATATTGCCATTATTACGCACACCGTGTACAACGTATTCTATTAGGCCTATGTTATCATTACCAATTTTCTAAACTTTGCCCCCTTATACAGGTTCACAAAGAAAAGCTATTGCAACGCACCCATCAAATTAACGGAGCCCTACCTCCCACCTGTACCCCAAGATGAAGCCTACTTTTAATCTTTGTCCAGACAGTTCCCTAAGATCAGTTCTAAACCTACCACGCTTCTTCGATTGTGCAAGTGCGGAAAAGGTCGAGGGAAACAAATTATTAACGATATTCTGATGGCAAACATTACACCAAGACATTTTGAGAGACGGACAAAAATTTATGACATTTTGCGAAGCAGTCTCGACAGACAAACGAAGAAAGGTAAGAATGGCTAGGACCATGGAGGAAGGAATAGACGGGCACACACTTTAGCCACACAACTGACAGCAACACAGACAGGGTAATATTATTACGTTTACCTGGCCCATGGAGCTACGTACGCCATTTTGTTGCGACCACGTGCTGGAGTCCAGCCCAGGCCTGTGGAGGGCATTTCACTTGCACGGTCAGACCATGGAGGTCGGACTTTTGCAACATGCAGCTGTCATTTTGTCCTGTCAGATTTCGCCTGCTCCTGGTAACCCCAGTTGCCAGGGAGACTTCAACACTCCACAAGAATTAAGATTAAGAGTAGGTATTAGTCGTTGCCAAGTCCGTTTTGCCAGTAATAAACAAAACCGTAAAAAATAGCCCTGTTCGTCATTTTCGCATTTGCTAGTTTTTACACAGCGCCCTCTCGTAGAAAGGGGGCGTGATTGACTATCCAAGATGGCGGCCCCCATCTGTGTGACAAATGTCGAAGTGAAGGACGTGCGATTCCCAACATCTTTGGAACAACATGGTTCAGATGCAATGGTAAAATTGACTCATTCAGTACACTTCGCCAGATTAGGCATGTTGGTTTCTGCTGCGTAACGTTGCATAGGCATATAGCCTAGCAATGTAGCATATAAATTTGGGCCAGTTTCAACGTTTCACTGTTGCCATGTTCACGCGTATTCGGATCGCGATCAGTGGTCTGTCGTTGGTGAACTGGCATCATGGAGGTGAAATTTTAAAGCCATGCTGACACCAAAGCCTGCGTAATGGATGGAGCGAGCCAGCAATGGGATCACTGTACTGATCAAGATCCATATCCGTGTGAAACAAACTGGCCCAAAGTAGAGGTAAACAGGTAAACAAACATGATATACAGAAGTGAAATGTCTCAGCTTTTTTGCTGATTCAGCTTTTTTGTTTTGCGTTTCAGTTTTTTTTATCACTGGCTGTGTAAAAAGTATAGGAGATTTTCACAGTTCAGCTTCTGTTTCCTTTTTCAGCTGTTTCCAGCTGTTTTTATCAATGGTCAATCTCACCCCTGATTATAGGACCTACTGAAGCTTGGAGCCTCTGATTAGGCCTAAACAAGTAAACATGGATTAAAGTCTGAATCTTAATCGTATAGCTTACATGTAGTTGGCAAGGCATCCATTAGGAAACATTTCACCAACTTGATCGTTAATTTATGTCGCAGAGATGGACATGTAATCTGTATAAGCCTAGCATATTTGAAAGTGTCAAATAATTTGATGAGCTCCACTCTAATGGTAACAGATTGATGAGATGGAAGACCGTTCCAATCTTTGAAGTTACTTCAGGTCACAATCACTTATCATTGCCTGTGGTCATGATTGTGCCAGACTCAAGTCTCCCTGCGAACATTATTTTAGTGATGTTTCTAACCTTTGTAACTGTACATGTCATCAAATGCAATGTACCTTCTTGACTTTAATTTATAATTGAAATGTATGATGAAGAAACCAAAGCACTGCATCACACCGTTTTGTTGTTACTTTGGTTACAGCACACAGACCCTGACTATTCCTGTGCATATGTCATCATCACAACCAATGATGCTGACAATGAGCTTACTGGCCACGGACTGACCTTTACCATTGGGCGAGGCACAGAAATCGGTAAGTACATGGAAAAACTTCTTTCAAATTTGTGGCCATAATGTTTGGTTTTGTGGCCATAATGTTTGTTTGTTTGTGAAGTTTGTTTGCCTTTTTCATTCCTTTGTCACTGTTCACTCTGTTACTTGTGACTGGTCTTGCGATGGTCTCAACTACAACACTGGATTGGTTTATTGCGCCCATGTTTAGTTTTAAGCTAATAATGAGGTTGAGCCCAGGCCAGACATGGGCTTGAGCAGGCCTTGAAATAGTCAAGATCAAAGCATTATTTGGCTAGCTTTAGAAGTGTTGTGTAAACTTTCCATCCCTTTTGCCTCAGTGGTTGCTGCAGTCAAGGCCCTGGCACCGTTTGTCACTGGCAAGGCCCTCTCAGACATCTACGACAACTTTGCCAACTTCTACCGCATGTTGACAAGTGAACCTCAGCTGAGATGGGTCAGTTCACTGGCATTAATCTGTCTCAAAAACCAGATCTTCGTCTAAAACTGGAAATAATTTCTAAGTGTGGACGAGAGTGGGACTGCTTTGGCTGTCAGCTGCATCTTATGTGGCAAGCCACTGTCGGTAATCAGTGGAGGATGTAGGTTCAAAAAATTAAACGAATACAGAGTTACAGAAGGGGCCATGGCACTACGTGTTGTGTTCCTGTATTTTAGTGAACCTTAATCACCTATTGCTGCCAAAATGGACGTTCATTCCTTCGTGTCTTTTCCTGTCAAGAAATTCACTCAGTGCTCACCAACCTAAAGAAGCATTCTGGCGGTTCACCACATTTAACTTGTCTCTCCCCGAGTATTAAAACTAGCCACTAAGCTCCAAAATCTGGCCATCAAGTTTAAGATTGATTGTGCTCCATTCACATTCTGGATTATCTCATCTGACACAACAGCCTGAAAAAAGCTGTTTCTGAATGTGCAAAATTGTTGTCAAAATAAAAAACCCACATTGCCAGAAATGAACAAGACTTGAAGTGCGTACAGAAAGGAGGGGCTCATAGGTGGGCCCTAAACCCCATGCTGAGGGTTTGCCTTGCCTCCAACATTTTATCCGTCTCCATCAAGTTTAACATTCAGAACTTGGACAAACTACCTCGATTTATCAACATTTCTCCTTGTATGTCTTCCAGGTGGGACCAGAGAAAGGCGTCATTCACCTCGCCACTGCTGCCATTCTCAATGCATTATGGGACTTGTGGGCCAAGCGGGAGGGCAAGCCGGTATGGAAGCTCCTGGCTGACATGGTGAGCAGCCAACGTATTCTTTGCCTCCCCCCAAACTTTCATATGTCAGAAAGATTCTCTAACAGAGAGAAATTGCAGGCAGTGCCACCCTGATCTCTTCAGATCATATCGGGCCTGTTTGTTTCACATGGATCTGCATCTCGATCAGTGGTCTTGATGCTGGTTTGCTCCGTCTGTTAGGTGAATGCTGGTGTCAATAAACCAGCAAGTGATTACTTGATACTGATCCACACCCGAATCTGTGTGAAACATCGTGTTGGAGTGAGTAGTTTCACACTAACCATAGAATTGCTGTTTCAAATGTTATTTAGAGTTTCAAAAACACTAACACCAATGTTGAATTGCAGAAGAAAACGGTTAGCTTTCTTTACTATATTTTTAACCAGGAACCAGAACAAATTGTAAACTGCATCGATTTCAGATATATGTAAGTATAAAAATGCTTGTTACGATTTAGTGGTACAACACTTTGCAATTTCTGCATGATTCTGAGATGTTTCCCAAATGAAAAAAAACAGTTGCATCATCCCTATTAAAGGTTGCCATAAATACAATTTATTTTAAGCATTTTAGAAAATAAATTGCATAATATTTAAACTCATTTTCCCCCACTTTATTGGACCATGCCTTTGTGAACATCCAGCACAGATGCTTTGACAAAGGAGGAAGCATTAGAGATACTGAGGAGCAATCAAGCCACCAAGAGAGAGAGAGGTAGACAGTATTTCTTTTCCTAGGGAATGGTTTTGATCTTAATTCCAACCCTCTATCCCTGACTTGATCGCAGACCTGACTGAAGTTACCTTTTGAGCAGTTTTACTACTCTGGACATTATGCGTAATTTACCTCATCTTGAAGCAGAAGACAAACTGGTCGGCCGTAGCAATGACAAAATCAAATTAAAAATGGTCACCATGATTGTAGGTACTGAAGCTGTTATTCCTCTCAGAAATCACCCTACCACATTTGCAGGCAACAAAAAACAAAAAGCAGAGCCTTTGAAAGTAAAAAACTTGTGTTACAAGTTAACCAATGACTGTTTGTCCTCGTTTAATAGGCCTGTACAGGGCGCAACTCTAAGATTACTTGTTTGCTTTCCTATGTTGCTCGCTGGTCCGTGGACTCCCACTGGCTCCCTAGAAGTGCCCACAAAAGTGTGACCTCTTCAGTACAGAGATCTACTGACACAGCCCTAGTTAATCCATCCTATGCCTTCGCATCAAGCTTGGCTTGACACAGGGAAGCTACTCAAATGATCCTGAGAGGAGAAGAGGTGTCTACTGGCGCCCCTTGCCTCCACCCGAACTTCCTTTCCGTCCAGGATTCATTTTCAATGAGCTGTTCACCAGAAAATTGTAACAATAAAATTTCAATACTTAGAAAGAACCAGTGAAGAACAAGTCAAAGGCAGTTTACATCACATGAAATTTCAGCCAATCATCTGTTTTTCGCTAAGCAGGCGTTTCCTGCTAAATCTCTTATTTCAGAACAAACGCTACTGAAGGATGGCTACCCTGCTTACACAACCTCGACTGCCTGGCTGGGCTACAGTGATGAAGTGCTGCTACAAGTATGTACCTCCAGTAGCTGAACCACTCGGCCCCCATCCCCTCCCAATGAAAGACTTTCTCTCAAAGAAAGAAAGCAAGGGAGTCAGTTGAGTTGAAAAAGGGTGTGGAGAGGTTACTATAATATACACAATTAAGTTCAAAATAGTGCAGCAAAGTTTCTAAAAGTTCTTGGACACAATACACCTTGCATGCTAGTAGCATGACATCCAATAGTTGCTGGAGGCTAAAAACTGTAATTCTAGATATCGGGGCCTTGATAATTTTGTATTAAAACAAAATACAAAACTATGGCCATATCTGAAATGAGCTAGCCAAAGCTATGGTTTTGTACATTGGCAGCCACACTGTGCCCACATATGTACAATTACAACCAGTAAAGGCCTAGACCTCTAGCCTTATGTACTTGATTCAGATGCAACTCATGATTCTTGATTATTTTGCTAGTCCTTTGTCTCTTTAATATCAAGCGCTGCAGGAAGGCCTTGTCCGAAGGCTGGACCAAATTTAAGATGAAGGTTGGGTCGGACCTGGCAGACGACATTCACCGAGCAGAGCTGTTACGCAACGAGATTGGATACGACAAAATTCTTGTAAGTGGGCGGAATTTTGCTAATGACAGTCTTTCTGTAGGCTTAATTTGTATTGCTAAAGGTCACTTGGTTCTTTTCAAATTCTATTTGGTCATTCATGCCATGCATACATGTAAAACTCAAGCCAAGTCTGACATGTCTGCAGAAAAAGTTGTCTGGTTACTTAGCCCATGGAGGAAGGACCATACAGGATAAAATGTGTAAAATATAAAAATATGTAAAAGAACACTTGATACATTAAACTAAAAACCAACAAAACACGATTTGCAAATGTAACACAGATGAAAAAATCATTAGAAAGTCAAAAACTGACCACAACAAATTATGTAAAAGGAATTCCAATATACATTAAGAATTGTATACGTGTACACATTGGCTGTTCTGCCACTGCTTGTATTTGTGTGCTTTTTAAGTATATAGGAGTTTTATGGGTTCACATGACAGTTTGTTGAGTGCACAGTAATAATGACGTATCTCAGACAGCAGAGAGGGCATTGCATTTTGAATTTCCCTCTGTAAAGCTGCCGTGATTGACTTTTTTCCCGTGCGCCAGATGATGGATGCTAACCAGAAGTGGGGAGTGGACGAGACCATCGAGTGGATGGGCAAGTTGGCCATGTTCAAACCCCTGTGGATTGAGGAGCCAACTTCTCCGGATGACATCCTGGGCCATGCTAAGATTGTTCAGGTATGTCGTCACGGCGTGTGGAAGGCTTCACCTTAGTGCCTCAAAATAACAATGTCTACTGCATTTGGCTTGGGCTTCTTGTCCATCCACAGTGATATAAATAATAACAGATTTTTTCAGGTTCATAAACTTTACCATATAAATGTACCACCTGCTCAATCAAAGTTATTGTCAGTTTTATTTTATTGCCAGAAAGGAATGGTCCTCCCATTTGTCCTTAATGCTTTTCATGTTCATCCGTCAGGCCATGAAGCCCCTTGGCATCGGGGTGGCTACCGGGGAACACTGCCAAAACCGAGTCATGTTCAAGCAGTTCCTGCAAGCCGGTGCCCTGCAGTACTGCCAAATTGACAGCTGTCGTGTTGGCAGCATCAACGAGCTGCTCTCCATCATCCTCATGGCCAAGAAATTTGGAGGTCAGTAGATATACATTGTAGATATTAAATTATCAAAATTATCAAACTGTTTAATACCTCCACTTCCTCATGTGTCATAGTTTAGTAACCACTGCGTTTCGAACTAGGGTGTTACTTCTAGGGTGTTACCTCTAAGACTGTAAGTTTTCTTTGCATTGCCGTAAAAATCATGATTCCCACTATATCGCTGGTATATTTAATGAAGTCGTGAGGTTTCAGGACTGTATTCCTTCATTGGAAGTCAAAACCTCAGAGTTTGAAAGGAAGAAGTAATGTTTGAGTTTGCATGATATTTATCTGCAGTTCCGGTTTGCCCCCATGCCGGAGGGGTGTCGCTTTGTGAGCTGGTGCAGCACGTCATCATGTTTGACTACCTGTGCGTGTCGGCTACACTGGAGAACAGGTAAGGCAAGCTTCATTGCCTGGGGACTTGTTTCCTAGACCTTGAAGATTACTTTACTTACAGATTACTCTGTGCATATGTACATGTACTTATGCTTTAGACAACGCAGTCATGTACATCTTGTGTCATTGCTAATAATTTTCATTATCCTTTGATTCTCTCTGTCAGAGTGTTGGAGTACGTTGACCACCTGCATGAGCATGCCAAGTATCCCATTGTCATGAAGGACACGTGCTACACACCTCCGAAGGTAAACCTATCCATTGGCGTGTACTTTGCAAGTTAGGGTCGAGCCACAAGCACCGCTGTGCCACTGTGGCTTCCCTATGGTGTTGTGTAATGTTGGAACATATAGTCTCAGGTTGCTTGCTTCTGAAAGTTTGGTCTGCAGCTAGCAGTGGCACACGCATTTATGGGAAGTGGCTGCAGTCGCTAGACACTAGCTTTCCTAGGCACACCCACACCAAGGGATGGGGGGGGGGTTAGGGGATAATTGGCCCCCCCGATGTGAAAATCCATCCAGATGCCCACCAGCAGAAAGAAAAACACTGGATTCTATGAATGTCTTAAATGAATGTCTATGAATGTTACAAGTGGAACATAGCGTGTGTGAAATCATGGACTTGCCTTGTGTAGATTCATTGGATTTGTATATGTACGGTTTTGGTTGAAACGTAGGAGCCTGGCTACAGTACAGAGCTGAAGGAGCAGACTCTGGCAGACTACGCCTACCCAGCGGGTCGAGTGTGGCAGGACCTGGCCAGGGAAGGAAAGGTCACCCTCTGATGAGTTGACCTCCCAGCAGGCTTTGCTGCAGGTCAGGTCAGGCCGATTGAGATTCCTTTTTAAAGCAGGACATTTCGGCCTTCTGGATGACAAACTTGTTTATCATTTCCAACACAGCATTTTGTCTATATGCTTTCGCCATGCCTATGATTAAGGCATTGATAAAAATGTTTTTATATCATCATGTATTTCTCTTCAGTGGTGAAGGAATTTTGTACAGTTGGGATATTTTTGCTGTTATGCTAAATTTATATTTCAAAACTGAGATCTTGGGCAATTTGGTATTTTTAATGATTTTTAAATATTTATTGAGGAAAGTCGTGTAATGAAATGTGGAATATTACTCTAATGTATTTTTCAACATTGAAACATCTCAGTGCCATATAATTTCCAATTACTTATTCTTTATTCACTGAAATTTAATGTATACTAAAGGAACAGGTGGTACTATTTTGAAATTTGCTCTTCAAATTGAAAATCACACTACGAGAATCTGTACCAGCAATTTGGAATTCCTTGCCTGTGGAAACATCGCTCAGTTTTACCTTAATATGTTTTCATCCATCTAAGAGTTTTATATGTACTTTTGATATCAACATTTAATTGTAAACCTTTCTGACTTCGAAATTTGTTCCAGTGTGTCTTTGAGATGCAGTTTTATGTGTAGGACAATATATAATCGAGTCATGTTTTCGTAAATGTTTCAATATTCCTAGTTACATACAGATTATCACCTCATTCATCTAAGCAAGTTCAAAGTTGTCAGAGCTACCATTCTTATAATATCCCCTAAAACAAAATGGTGCACATCCAGAGTCGACATAATTTTTCATAGGTTTTACCTATCTGATGCCTACTATTACTAGGTGTGAATATGAGTGGTTTACCAAGATGGAGAGCAAGTAAAAAAAACAAAAACATAAAGGAGTAGAGAACAAAAAGTACCTGAGCCTCATTTTGTGGGGATAATTGTCTCAATTTCGTTTTCAGAGTATGCATCACTACTCCTTAATACTTGTTTTGTTAATGGCTTATCATAGGTAGCATAGCCGCTTCGATCAGCAAAATTATAGCGTTGTACAAATTGAGTGGTTTGTTACACCTACTCAAATGAGGACGAAAATACGGTCCGGTAGTTTTGCCACTAGGACTACTAAGTTCCTTACATCTACGGCTCGATGTACTCGTCAATGCAGACCCGGTAGCGTGGCCCAACATCGCAGTACTCCCAGTCGATGGTTGGGTGGCCCTTGATAAAACACCATGGCTTGCCGCGGCCCGGCCCAGCCTCAATGCCCAGGGTACGGCAATAGTTCTCCTCGGTCTTGAAGGCTTTGCTGTGGGTGCAAGGCGCAGAGAAAAAATCTCAGCAAGTTGGCTTTGAAAAGCGTAATTTGAAGTCCCGTAAATTTTGGCCGTGACGTTTAGTTGGCTGTCCCCTTTCTTAAATAAACGAATATATGTACAACAAACACCTAAAATTATACCATAACGACATTAATAATAGGCCTACCGTAAAAAGGTCAATGATGTTACTTTACACAACAATAAGAGTATACCGAAACTCATTACCATCAAATACTCATTACGATATCCATCAAATACCCGAACGTTAAGCTTGAAAGTGTGGTTCGTACTATAATGAGACTTTCCAGGACTGCAGATATTCAGGGAGGAAATGCCACAAATTTACAGGCCGAATTATGGTACCCACGTTTGCTTCGACGAACGTGATGTTGTCGTCAAACTTACTGGTACTTCTTGTTGTTGACCCTGTCCCGCCAGTACTCGCAGGTGTACCCAGATACCGTGGTGCTGACGAAGCCGCGGTAGTCCTGTCCGTCCTTCTCGGTGTAGCACTCCGGCCGGTACCCGACGTATGGTGCTGTCGAGAAGGAACAGCGAAACTTGCAAGCTGATCTGGGCGCAGTCTTTCAGAATACCGAAATCGGCACGGCCCGAATGAAAGGCCCAGTAGGGGCTCAAGACCGCGCCTGCATCGTCCTGCGATTTTCTGTTAACGCGTTTGGCCTTCACGGTCTCTGATAAATACCTGTACCGACTGTTCCGTCCGTACCGGCGCGCTCGGGGCTGCCCACTTCAGAGCGGTCAAACACATTCTGACACTGACAAGGATTGCGTAAACTGGCAGGTATGCAAGTGCTGTCGCTGCGATGCTGCTAGATATGAGAACTACACCGACTAAACCCACTCTGTCTTATAAACTTTGCCGGTGTTTCGGCAAGGAACGCCGAATCTGGCATTCCCAAGTCACAGTAACGGTGCAACTAAGTGAAACAAACACTGAACAAGGGCAGGCCACACAAGGTATCACAACTCAGCACCAGCAGAGAGAGGTTGTACTGTGTGCCTTGGTGAAGTTATTTTGCAAACTTACCGACCAGTTTGAGGTGTTCGTTCAAGCAGACCTCGTGACGGTCGCCCACCTCGCAGTACTCCCACTCTACATCCGGGTCTGTGGTGAAACAGAACGGCTTCTTGCCCCGGCGATAGGCGTGACGCCGGATGCGGCAGTAGTTGTCATGGTGACCGAACAGCATTACGTTGCCCTTAGCGACGGGATGAGGCAGCTGCTGTAGCCACCGTTGGCAGGGCAGTCCTGTGAAACGGAGAAGGAACGGGGTACATGATATGTGGTTGGTGAAATACAGGTGTTTTGTTTCGTTTTATTTTTGAATACCATTCTTTATGACAGGTGCCTCCGCATATCTCATGCGGAGAAGAATCTGTTTTGAGGTAGTATGATTCAAAATCGCTACCATCTGTCATGCAAGATGTCGCAAACACGTTCAACATCAATCATCGTGTTCTTATACTCAGAGAGGTATTTTGAATCGTTCTTTTAATTTAAGTAGATGCAAACATAAATAATGAAGAGAGGAACCCTCTTAGGAAGCCATGTGTTTCCGTGACATTGTAACTCACCAGAGCGAGTGTAGTTGACGAATCCACGGTAGTCACTTGCGTCGTTCCGGAGGTAACATTCCGGATATGAGCCGACATACAGGGTATCTGTCAAAAGAAGGGACGAACAGAAATATATTGCCCTAGACCAAGAAAGATACACGTGTTGTCATTTGCAGTGTTCTATTGTCTGGGCGATTTTACATCGTGCAAGTATTCATCGCCAAGAAACCAGTCAGTTTCACTGTGAGGTATAATCCCTATAGTGTGATATTTTTTTGAGGAAAACCGATGTTATTTTAAAATTATAAGAACGCTTAAAAACCACTCGAATTCGGATGCCGCTTGTGTGTACTACCTTCGTTTTCATCGAACTTTCTGCCTTCGCATTTGTCGCATGGTAGACCTACGTCACAGTACTCCCACTTCACGTCGGGGTCAGTGGTGTAGCACCAGGGCCGACGCCGATTGGACAGCCTGATGATTTTGCAGAGTAAAGTGTACAGGTATTGGATATGTTCTTATGCAAATAAGCTTCTGGTGGGCTTGACCATTGTGGCTTGAGCAAAACATCGGAGAGTTAAACAGGTATGAGAGACCGAGAGGTGCAGATCCGTTAACGGCCATGCTCTGGCTAAACATTTGAATGCCTCCCCCATCCGCTCATGGGAATCGTGAATGCCAAACATTGGCAGAACAAACTCATGAGAAATAGTTTGTTCACTTACTGTTTGCCGTCCCTTTGGTAGCCGATGTTCCTGCAGTAGTTGTGGTCACCAAATCGGACCGAATCGCGGCCTGGCTTGTACTTGTTTTTCCGCTTGTGAGGGTAGTCAATGTTCCACATTTGGCAGACACGCCCGCTCACTGTCCGGCTGACGTGACCTAGGTAGTCCGCCCCGAAACGGTCTTCGTAACACTCCAGGTTTTTGCCATCACAGACCTGTTCTCCTGTTTAGATTCGAAGGATGTCAGAACCCCACGAAATTCATGCTGTGTCTTCGGAAGTTTGATAAACACTAAATTTTGTTGCTCGATAACCCTATGCGTTTTCTCTGTTTTAAGCTTAACATGAGGTAGATGCTACCGTAACATCCCGAGTTTTTCCGTAACATCTCTGATTTTTTTTGGGGGGGTGATGATTTGGGAAAAAAGAGAGTGATTCCATAGTGTCTAGATGTACCATTAAAATGTACCAGCATCAGTGTCGCGACAGGTAAAAATAATCGCCGTAAATTTGGTTCAAGCGTGATCAGACAAAGTACAGGGTATATGCGGTATAATAACCTTACCCACATCGGGAGGTTCCTTCGACTCGCCACACTGGTCTTGGAATTCCCCCACATCGCAATAGCCCCAGGAGCCAGCCGGGCCGGCGACGTAGCACCACGCCGTCCGCCGCTTCGTGCCATCGGTGTGCGGCGCTGCCGTGTTACGGCAGTAGTTGGCGTCGTTGCCAAACTTCTCCCTGGTGGCAAAAAACATTATAACGTGCGAATGCAACTCGAGACTGTGCCCTTCATCCGGCAAGTACAATTCCGACCGCACTGGCTCAAACTGGCACTGGCTCCATGCTCAGAACTAGCCGTCACAGGTCAAAGCCGTTTTTCGGCGATCCAAATCGACACAGTTTTCACCGATGGACCTGCACTCACTTTTCATTTATTTTAGAACAAGAGAACCGGTTTCGCACCCTGTCTTTACCTATAAGCAGCCTCGACTTTCTCGCAACCCCAATCAATGCAAGCCTGGCCGCTGGACGTCACCGAGATCGTGCCCCGGTAGTCGGCTGCATCAGGGCGGGTGAAACACTCGACTCCGTCCCCAATAAAGGTACCCCCTGAACAAAGATAGGAAAAACTCCCGTGTAATATTGTTTAGAAGAAGATCGCGTACGGGCACTAGTGGGACTGTCCTTGCGTCCCTCTGCGATCTAACCGCCACGCTGACATACTCAGTGCACTAGTGATTGATTCAATCATCAATTTGCCCAGTTTGTATCCTTTCGTTAGAAATTACTTTGGCTTCTCTTTAATTTTCTTTCAATATTCAGGCCACAGTGTCCCATGTACTAGATTTTCACTGGCGAAGCGAAGCAATATATTACATTTTAAATGGAGAAAGCATGACGTGGATTTTCTACTTTCGAGTAAAGACAGACACTGGACCACCTTCCGTAACTGTCTTCATCTGCACGGCTCTTTTACGTGATCTCATCTTTCCTCTCTTTTAGATTTTGGAGGAGGTAAAGAAAACGAGAATAAATTTTTTTAATTATTCATCCTGTAGGCCTATTTGCAACAAACTGTTTCAATACCGTTGTCGGATGCCTCCGAGATGGGTCCTGCGAAGTCGAAGAAGGACAGGGAGCTGAAGGAACTGTCGATGATCTCGGTGGTGGTCGGCGGAGGGGGCACGGTGGTGGTCGGAGGAGGTGGTAGGGTGGTGGTTGGCGGTGGTGGTAGGATGGTGGTCGGTGGAGGGGGCACAGTAGTGGTCGGCGGTGGGGGCTCAGTTGTGGTCGGCGGGGGTGGTAAGGTGGTGGTCGGTGGAGGGGGCTGGGCAGTGGTCGGCGGAGGTGGTAGGGTGGTGGTCGGCGGAGGGGGCACAGTAGTGGTCAACGGTGGGGGCTCGGTTGTGGTCGGCGGGGGTGGTAAGGTGGTGGTCGGTGAAGGGGGCTCGGCGGTGGTCAGCAGAGGTGGTAGGGTGGTGGTCGGCGGAGGGGGCTCGGTGGTGGTCGGCGGATGGAGCGGCAAGGTCGTTGGTGACGGAGGTGTAAGGGTTGTCGTTGGTGGAATTGGCGAGGTAGTCGGCGGTGGTGGGGGAGGGAGGGTTGTTGGAGGAAGAGGGGGCGGGGTTGACCCCGGTGGGCAATCGAAATCGATATGGAGAGTGCGGTACAGTACAACTACGAAATTGAATAGGTATACGAATAATTACTGTGAATTCAATATTCAAAAGCACTGCCAAACTGGGAAATAAAAAAGAAATATATTCTCGAGTTTACTCTGTACCAGATATTTTTTCAATCGAAGTGTATCTGGTTAATTCATTTCACACTCAATGCACTCCGAAATTCACAGATGAAAGTACTTATGACAGCTGTTATAAAGCTTGAGCATGACCATTTTCTAAAAATAAATTCTAAACTCTCATTTTTTTTGTATTGAAAGTAATATAATATTAGGCAATTCTTCGAGATGTGTGGAGATTTTACCTTTTGCCTTTTCGATGGCCTCCGCTGTCAAAAACAAAGACAAACAAGCGACACAATGGAATGTTACTATAAAGGCGGTTGAGGTTGCATTCATTCTACCCGTATAAACATTGTCTCTACTTCTATGAATAACATGCCAAAAAGTAATAAGTAATTCATGTTAATGCCCTATCAGTGAAATCACATGATCAACAAGAACAACCTCTGAACTACTTACCTAACTCGTCACAAACGATGCCTGGAAAAAACAGAAAACATTTTAAAATAGAGAATTCAGAACCTCGTCTGAACGCGTTTCATATTGGCTACTGCCTCTTTCTCTAACAGATCGTGTTTGATGCGAAATTGTCCGAATTCCAAAACTCTGTCGAGAGTTAACATTTCCCGATGACATGTTGACCCTACGGAATTTGTACTGCGAGTCCACATATATCCTCGGAATATACCGAGTCAAGATCGTATCATTTTATAGGATAATATTTTTTTCTTTGGCTTACCGACAGGAGGAGGTCTCCCAAAAGTGGTGACATCGCGTGCCCGAATATCTATACAGACCAGCAAAAACAGAAAAATCAACGCATTTTGGTTGATTGTGTCGACGCCCTTTTCAAAATGCACTCTTGCAGTACACATAAAAACAGTTTTTTAAAGAATGAGAGTAAAAATAACTTACCGTTGAATCCAGCGTTGCAAGAAAGCAGACTGTTGAGGATTACAGCCACTACGAAATGTCTGAACGGCATTCTTTATGCTGAGCAACGGTAAAAACAGGGAGGTATATAAGAAAGAAATCTTCGGTCGTAAATCTTTTTCCAGTAACTGTGCCATTGTACAATGGCGTAATACCAATGGCAAATGAAACTGGCTCGGTTTTATATAACAATTACTGGTATTCCACATTTGCAGAGTTTACCTGCGTAGCTTATTTCCACCCGAGAACGACTCCTTGGCTTCAAGCAGCCGAGGTGAAAACTGGTGATGGCTAAATTTTGAGCCCCCTTTAAATAGTGCTGACAATTGACGTGTTGTATTATTTTGCCCACCTGGTGTCTTCCCTGGGACATCGTTTGTTTGCATCACAGTTGTGAATCAGTGTGCCTTACCCCCATCCACCAATTCATCAAATTTAGTCGAAATGTTGTTGTAAAGTTGAGATTGACAGGTCATAGTATGAAATCAAATAGGCAGAACGATGCTTATAATCCCATATTTCACTCTCAATTCAATAACAGGCTATTTGTTCCATCAATAATCAGTATATTGGCATAGTCAATATATTGATACAATTATATTTGCATCAACCTGTTGAAGAAAAAAAAATAATTTCTGCATATAAATGCCTGTAATCAAAACAACTCCGCCAAGCACACAGTTTGTATTTTATTGCCTTACCGATCAATAATTATGCGCTGGCATTACTGTAAATCTTTACATTGGCGGATATGGATCACAGTATCCACAGGTACCCACATCCTTGGTTGACTTTGAAAATTTAATCATACCAAATTGGCCTAAGTTATTTGAAAAGACAGCCGCTCCTTGATGTTTACATTTTGCTGACGTGACTTTGAGTGGTTGTCAATCATTATTCGTGAGCAAGTTATACGAATGTCTTTAGATCTGTAGGGTGAAGGTAAAATTGCTGGGTCGCTTTCTAACATTAATTGGCGACCAACATTTTAAAGGCTTAATTCAGGGAGCGCGTATACCATCATTTGTAACATTTCTCACTCGGCACAATCGGAAAGCCAGTGAAATTTGCCAGCCCACAAGAGAAAATTATCCCGGCAGCGTAAAAACAAAATGTCTTGTGATTAGTGATTTTATGAAGGATGGACTGGTACACATCTAAAACGGGAACACAACAAAGATGCCCCCATGTTCAGTTTAATTTGTAATAGACCTTCACTGTTTCGTGGAAAGCTAGCTAGCCCAGGTTGAGTTCCGCCGTGGTTGTTGCGAAAATGTCACAACAGCCAAGATACTCCCGTTAGACTGAGACAAGTCTAGTAACATCCGGGGCAACGATAAACAATATGGCTGCGGATATAATCATGGAAGAGAAGGCATACTTAGTCACTACACTGTGCAAGTAATGTGGTCTTGTTAACCATTTAAACGGTATCCTGTGGCAGCACAAATTTGGTGAGTTTTACCATTTTGATGGAAGTCGCTGAATCAGCTATTACGATTAATATTTAAGGAACAAAATAAACAAAAAATGAACTTTAATCCAAGTTGTCCAGTGTCCAGACAAATGACTCGCGGGACTCACACGACTCACAACATGACTCTGAACGTTAGGCCTTCTCGGTCCAACCTCGATCTACGGCTATGGTTTACAAAGCTTGTTTAAACTGAACTCTTTTTCAATTAGAAACGCGTCATAAGAATGGACTGCTGAGCATTGGCCTTTGTCATGGACGGCCCCATCATGAGCGAGGTGCACGAGGCCGCGGCGGCAGGGGACAGCGAGCAGGTCCTGAACCTATTGAATCTTGGAAAGTACGACGTCAACCAGAAAGATACCGAATGGCATGATAGGACACCGCTGCACTGGGCTGCCATCAAAGGTGATCAAATGGAGTAGGCGTGGTCAACAATTTCTGAACTCATGTTAGAGGTAGTAGGCTATAGCCTAGGCCTATCTATGTGACGGGGCTAGGCCTATGCAGATTGAATAAGAAATAAAATAGGCCCTATCATGCCTATCGCCGGTGCTCGTACTGAACTTCAGAAAGGCCACAAGACCTGCATTGTAACCCAATTATATTTTCCTGGAAAGCACTTTCTTTTGCAGAGACAGGCAGTTAACATTTCCTTCGATGAAGTCCTTGTTTTGTGCCGTCTATTTTCATTAGCTGGCATTATCAGACTGGCGTAAAATTCTATTGAGTTACATGTGATGCCTTATTAATGCTTAATTTCATCCCTTCAAACTCAGGTCACGCCGAAAGCATCCGGGTCCTTGTGGACTATGGTGCCAATGTGGATGCTGTCACTGATAGCGGGTGGACGCCGGCACATTTTGCGGCCGAGATCGGGAAGCTTGGTGCCCTCAAGGCACTGCACAAGCTGGGCGCTGACATGGAGATCAGGGACTGCTGTGGAGACATGCCAAGGGACCTGGCCTCTGTCTACGGCCAGACGGAATGCGTGGAATTCCTGAAATTGTGAGTATCAGCTCCGCGCAGGATCAATAGAGGGCTTGTTTTTTTACATAGAAAAAGACTGTCCTTTGATGGGAGTTCACAGTGTGCATGCAAAGGCTTAAATGGATTTGATCCTGCATCAAATCCATTTGATGAGCAAGTGCAGCAAGTTTGAATACATGTACATGGTCTTTGCGTGCGTGCACTTGGCGCATGTATGAACTGAGCTCAAATGAAAAACTTTACATCACCTTTTCTAAGGCTCATGAATCAGTTGCATGCATGTCAAAAAGATTTGGTTGTCCCAGAACAAAGTACAAAACATCACACCAGTTTCCATGCTGCGAGTCAGCATATAGCTGTGCTGATAGGGACGACCTTACCCTTGTGTGTTACTGTTCTCGATTGACCCATGATACGCTTCACGTTGAGCATGTGCTCTCGGTATATCAAACTGGCTGTCACCAGCTTTAGGCACCCAGGAAAGCTGAGTGACCGATTCTCTTGTGGGTTCTGGTTTCACTGCGCAGGGCCGAGTACGAGGACAGAATACAGCGCGAGAGGGAGAAACAGGAACGGCTGGAGCAAGAGGAGAGGGACAGACGAGAGGAGGATAAGAGGCGGCGGGAGGAAGAGCTAAGACAACAGAGGAAGCAGGAGGCAGAAAAGCGGGCCAAGGAGAAGGGCAAGGAGAAGGGCAAGAAAGGCGGAGGGAACAACGGCAGCAAGGGGAAGAGTTTAGCCAGCGTCGGAAAGGCAGTCCTACTCATGGGTGGCAAGTAGTGTGACCTCGTCTAGTTGTGTCCCCTTATTTATTGTTCAGTCATGTCAGCAGTTGTAGCCAGGTTGTCACAAATTGTCATTAATCAGTCTTGAGTTACAAGCCGTTTCCGTGAACTGTGACCATGGTGACAAACGGATGCCTTTGTCATCTTGACCATTGTAATCAATATCACAAGTTGTCACTTGTCACTCAAGCTGTCACATCACAAGTCATTTAGCCTCATCAAGTGATGAGCTATTTCAGTGAAATGACAGAGGCAGTCACTGCTCATTCAGTAATAGAGGATCTTATGATTTTTTTATATCTGCTTGCGATAGAGCTTACTGTAAACTTGATTAATGGCAGACAAGTGAAACACATTGCCCAGGCAATAATGATTACAGCCCTATTTCAGTGCTAGGTCACTAACACTCCAGTAGGAAGTGATAGCAATATTTACAATAATGCATCACTCAAATGTTTGAAATAAACTTTGCTTTGCTATAGGTACTTTGATAAGTTTTCCAACAACACTTACACCTTAATGCCAAGTATTCAAGAATGTGTCCTGTAAACTCCGTCCTGAAAAGGGTATTTAGTGACTTTGACAGTTGAGGGTATTAATATTGTTGTAGCAGTCTCAGAATAGTGTTTTCTTAGAAACAAGTGCTTTTAGCATCCAGGTACATGTACGTTGACATAATATATGTATTAAACATGTAGAAAGATTGACATTTATTTTTCAAGAGATCGACTTTGCACCTCCAATGGAGAAGAATTTGTCCTTTGTTTTTGTTAAAAATTTGAGTGGCAAATAACTACAGCAAACACTAGGGCAGATTTCAAGTCGCTTTTATGAAAGCTTTATTATACATGTACGATATTGTATTTCATTTGGTACTTAGTCAGCAAAACGGCCAAATATATTAAATCAACATAAGTATCAATTTGCTTTCAGCACCTAAGTGTCCATTATTCATTTCTCCCGTTTCCAATAGCAAGGGCTGACTTCTTCAAACAGGTAAACCTCTTTTTCCAAAAACCTCATAAATAAGAGGCATCAAATGCAGAATGGTAGCTCTTTAAAATGTGCGCCAAAAATGTGAATGAGAAAAAATACAGAATGATCCATGACCCCAAAACAAAGGTGACAAAAAGTAAAATGTTTAAAAAGAAAGGAAAATGTACATTTAACAGTAAAAGGTGGGGGAAAAAAACAAAAAAGCCCATGGCTAATGCCTGTGATGAAACAAAGTGCCCTGTTTTATAACTTGACCATCATCCAGACTAATACGTGAATTTTCCAATTCCATTTCATGGAATATGGCAGTTTACCCATTGGTTTCACCAGAATGGTGTGGTCTTTGTCCAATTCTGGAACCAAATTGAAATATGTCAAAATGGCCCTCATTTATATTATTAATTCTTTGGAAAGAATTCCATTCTCCACAACTTCTTTTAGAGGAGTTACTAAAAAAAGAACAGAAAAAACTGCAACAAAGATGATTGTCGTACCTAGCCTAACAGTCCTCAATCATTTCATAGCTTCTTCCTGCAAAAGTTTGATGAGATTAGAGTAGGACTGAGAATTTCTTTCTCACCTTAACTTTCTTAAAGCATATCAAACAATGTTTGCTAGTAAAAGAACTTTCATAATGTACCAGTACTTCACTGAAAAGAAGGGAAAAATCAACACGAGGGCTTGGTGCAGCTTCAATTCAAAACATTCTTTGGTGTTTAACCCTGCACCATGTTGGAAATTATTTATCAGAAGTGCAAACAAGCTACTCTTTTGTGCCTTGGGAGTCTAAAATGTGTTGTGAAATTCAGCATCAACATTTTGTAAAAAAAAAAATCTAAATGACATAATACCCCAATGTTATGCATCCATTTGCCTTGTAAGAGGTCAAAGGTTACAAAGTATTCCACAGCAGACTGGAGGGGTGCTTGGGCAAATAGTATTTTTTAGGGGAGGCTGCAAGGCTTCTTGTGGTCTCTCTCACACAGCTACCTCTTAATCTGAAATAAAAATAAAAAAGAAAAAAAAGGTCAGGAACACTCGTTAAAACAAACTGTCATTGCAAATAGTAGGTAGAAAGATCAAATTTGAAATCAAATGGACAGACTGATCCTACAAGAAACATCTCTAGTAGAGAGTGTTTAGGTGGTATCTCAAATGTCAGATGAGAAGGCTGCTTGTTACCAATTGGGAACACCTGCTGTTCCCGGATGGGAACAGTGATCTATGGGTGTGCATGCGAACTTAAGACCTGCGTGCTCCTAAATGAGAATACAGCAAATTCCTACCAGGAATGTTCAGTGGTCCACAAGGGAGCATCCCATCTGTATAAACAGGAAATCTGCTGACATTTTCGAGGCATTTCCCTTAGAAGTCATCTCAAAATTCGTCCGGGAAAAGTTGCAGACACTGTTGAGGGTTGAGTTGCAGGATTCTATATCTTGTCTGCAATCTTCCGGCAATGAATCGATTAGTTTGTTTACATAATGTCCTACTTCTGGGGTTTAAAGCAAGGCTGGGCACTCAAGGACACGCTGTGTATGCTGCACTGGCAGTAAACATTGTAATAGCACGACTTATACAGAGCCACCTGTTCTCTGCACTGAGGCCAAATATAAACAGCCATTTACTTGCCCGGGACGAATGCAGGCCTTCTTCTGCGCGAAGTCAATGTTGTCACCCGCAATTTGTCCCGGACGAGTTTTGACATGGTCCCTTACCTCTGTGACGACTCCAGCACCAATTGTTGACCCGCTGTAGCGCAGCATGAACCTGCCCAGGTCCTTGCAGTCGCGGTACAGCTCCAGACACACTGGCCGGCCGGTCTCAATGTCTATGATGGCGTTGCTTTGCTTCGTTAGACACCTGTGGATAAAACAAGGTAAATGAGGAAGACCGCAATAACACTATACCACACATACAAACTCTTACATGGTCAGCATTACAGAAAAGCAAAGTGTTTGGATGATATCACTTAAAAGCAACATGAGGTTAAGGAGACCATCCCATGTCTTATAAAGCCAAGTCATGGGAGAAAGTTTTCACTAGCGATTTGGAGGCAACCACATTCAAATGCATTACCCTGACAGTCGATGAAATTCTTCCAAAAATCATAACTTTATTGTTTGACATGTTCTTCCCAAAATGAAGCAAGATGCTACTCCACACTTCCTTTTTCAAAACTTCTAAAAGAGTCACTTTGGTTATTTAAAACACATTAATAAGCACCTTCAGATTTAAAAAAATGATTATTTGGGGATAATGAGGCGTACTGTGTACATTTTGTGGACATTTGGTTGGTTACCAGTGTAAATAAAAGAGGTTGAACTCATTCAACATTTTAAGTGAAAGTGTTTGTACAAGATGACTTGATTTCAAATTTTCTCTCAACAAAGAAAATTCAGTATATTTTGTAACAGATGTAATTTGAAGCCCCTCAGAAAGACTTTTAAAAAAAATTCGTCATGAATAAATTACAAAACTGACAGAAAAGATGAGAAAGATTTGGCTCTCTTCATTCTTTTACCGTTTAAAATCCCTTGGTGTTTGATCTCTTCCTACCTCACATCCCTTTGCTGCTCAACCGTACCTTTTACACAGGCCCCTTTACCCCTTGCCCTTTAATCCAGCCATCAGCTTTTTCACCCCTTCCTTTTATCCTTCTGCATTCGTCCATGCTTGGTTGATTCCCCGCTTGCTTGTTTGTTTCTGTTGACTTGTCATTTTGCCTTTGAGAGAGATTCTTCTAGAATTGAAACGTCAGGCCCTCCTACTTTTGCGATTTGTATTTGAGGTCACTGTAGCCAGCACGCAGTTTGCAGCTGGTTTTGTATCATATAAAATCACTCTCACTGTACCAGCACATCTACCAGGTCTCATACCTTTTCAACCACCGCAAATAATCTTTCAAGTTGGCTGCATCGAAAAATATTTGAGTACATGTTCGTTGTGAACGTAATATTTGATGAAATTTTGATGATGCTTGAGAATTTCGATGGACGATGCATGATCTTCAACAATACCAAAAACGCAGTCACTTGCAGTGCTTGAAAACTCCATGCCAAATGTTCATTTTACTATTAGTTTTGGACATATACCTGCTCAAAATGAAAACAAAATTAAAACTAAAGAGAATTTAATTTTCATCAAGAGATGAGAAATGTCAGTACGGAGAGAAAAATGCTGGAACCTTGCATTTCCATGGAGGGGCTCATGAATATCGAATGACGGACAAGGTGCATTACCTGGGCTGATGTTAAGGGTCAAACAGCCCGTGATGCAGCAAAACCTTTCTGCAATGCCATCGTGAATTAATGATAGTGGCCACGAAATCACAGCGATCATTATTTTGGACCGTGGTTTAAAGAAACATGCTTGAACAAAATGTTCAAGTCATAAAAAGATGATGATTTGGAGTCCTTTCTTAAAATATTTGTTCTAAAGCTCGTGCTGTGTACCATTTTTGATTTTACTCGCTGGTTTTTAGTGGTCAGGTTTTTTGATGGAATCAAATGACGTTTGCAACTGCCGACTTCGGAACCCAATAATTTCTGAGACATTTTTAATTTCGTGACTATGGTTCGAATATATGGTATGTAAGTATTATCATCTTTCACCAAAAACAAATCTGTTTAAAATTGCCACGGGAATTATTACTTGAATTTACTTCCACATAATTTCCTGGTAGCTGCGGCTTATAGGCTCTTCATGTCCATCAACTCTGATCATGATGAATGACGGGTGCAGTCATTGGTGTTCCAGATATCAGTGTTCCTTTGTCATCGGACATTGTGAACTAATTCAGTGCTGTTCACTTCAGGAAAAATGAACCCCTGAAGTTCATTCTTATATGATGGCTCATATTTTGGAGAACTTGTCGTTTGCCTCTTGTTTTATAAGATGCTGCCGAGAACCAGTTGCCTTTACATTGACACAACATTATGACTGGGGTTTCTAGTTTAAAGCTAGTCCTACAGCTGTTTAGCATTTCATAGGATTCATGTAGTTTCTATTTAACACAAACAATTTAAAGGCTGACGTTGTCCAGCAAACAGACACTTACTTTGGCCTCTTCTGTAGGACCTCCCCGGTACTCTTGTGTAGAGTACTAACCAATTTACAGATGACGGCTGGTTCACTGACAGTCTGATAGTGCAGTAAAACCTATGCAAACAACAATAAAAGACAGAGCTCGTTTCTGCATCAATATATGAAGTAGTCTCACAAACAGCAGTTGCTGGTCTCATCCGACTGAAGCATCTTTGAATGGAAGTTCCGATCACAATTTGGACTTACCGGGAAACCTTTGGTGACGGGCACGTCCAAGTTGAACATGATGACTCTGGCCCTAAAGCGACTGGCCACTGGGATGGGATGGTCGATGCTGCACACGACGCTGCCGACACTGTGAAAGGACCAAACCATAAGGGTCATGTTCAGGAAAAGATCTACTTACAGGGGAGTTTCCCAAACCAATGTCGTCTCTCCAGCTTCAAACACAGCTCCCTACAGGTTCCCTATGTTGAAGCTCTTCCGAATCAGTGCATTTCTTTCTTTCTGCTGCTGCTGCTGCGTAAATATCAGCTGTCTCAGGCACGGCCAAAGCTCACATTTTCAATCTATTTGAATACTAAACATTTGAAACTGAGTTTAGAGCCAAGAAGAAGCCAGAGTCAGAGACATCTGACATATGCAAAATGGATGCAAGTAACAGTACACTCTGTGTTGGCAAGGACACTCAAAAAGAGTTACCCAATTGGGACTCAACTTCAAGACAGGGGCAAGAGTTTTACTCGGAGTCGATGGTCTCTACTTCAAACTCACCCAATGTTGACTTGGTCGATACTAGTTACCACCACAGTTGCATAGTCTCCTGCACAGGCCCATCTTGACTCTTCGTCATGGATGTAAACACCTACCAAAGGGAAATGTTGCAAAAATTTACAAGTCGAAAACATGCAATGCATAAGTTTCTTGGCATACAGAGGTGTTTTTGGTGTTGAACTGGACCAAAAGAGAAAGGCTGATTTTCACATCAGTAACACTAAAACACATTTTTTTTTTCAGTACAGTGATAAAAAAAAAACCAAAATATGAATGAAATTCTCAAATGAGCCAGAACTTGCGCCTGGTCTTACATCTTGTCTGGCACCTTACCTCGCACTTGGCCCGTCTCCCCTGCTGGCATGATGACCACGCGGTCACCGACCTGCACGCCCCCTGACTCAATCTTGCCAGCTATGCTGATGCCTGCCCCAATACCTTCAGAAGGGGGGGAAAAATCACACCTAAAATTCACTCTGGTGTCTAAATCTCACTTCAAATGTCCCTACAGTACAAATGTAGTTTTTAACTTCAGTGTTTATATTTAATTGTCTTGTTTTTTGTTAATCTCTAATTCACCTGCACATCCCTGGTACAACTAACACATTATCATTGAACGCAGGACTACTCTTCGGCCACAAAAACTCCCCATATTATCAGTAATGTTTTAGAGCCATTTCCATCCAGATGATCTGTTGGTTAATAGTGCTGTAAGTAGGTGCCAAGGTTCAGTTTGGGTTCAGTTCGGACATGCACACGCATGTACCTACATTTGATATACACATTGAGACAGCGAAGAGCTTGCTACGAACGTGCCGTATATGGGACTTCCGTGTATATAATACGTCAATAAAAGTAACAAATCTCTTCTCCATTCCCATCCCCGAGCAACTGACATAATTTTTTTTCGAAACTGTTTCCCCAAAATTTGTTTAGGAGTTAAAATTCCATATAAAGTTACTGTCGGAGGTGTGACAGTTTCTGACTGTGTTTTTCTGACCAAAACGGTTGTATTTGGACCATACTTGACTCAACAAAACGATTGCAGGATATTTGAAAACAGAAAAAACAGCACACTCAAATAAGAGTTTCCTCCTTTACAGAACACAAGAGCAAATTAGATTTTGTGTTATGGTTATTTTTCACGAAACAGATTCAACTACCAAACTATGGCTTTCAATGTATTCGAAAAAGAACCTTGGTATCATGTCAGCATTGTTTCCCAGGACAGTGCCCACGTGTCCCATTAGTCTTTTTCAAACGGATAACAGGTTTTGTTATTTGAGATTTGCAAACAACTCAGAGATCTGGCAAAATTCCATTACAACGTATTCACACTCCAGCTTTGATCAAACATGATCAAACAAAAGGCAAGCTAGGCCACCGCATGAACCAAATCTTGTCGCGTACTGGAGCACTGCACCGGCCCGCCTGGCAAAAACAATTTTCCCTCTAGAGTTGCCTTCGATTGAGCATGAGTCCGACTGTGATCAGCATCCAATCGAAATTCATTGTGCACGGCCATTTATGACATCATTGGCCTCATATGGAATGTAAGGGTGTGGCTAACTGAAATTGGAAAACATAATGCTAAATCTGAATATACATAAGCACAATTGGATGTAGTGAGAATTTAGAATTGTTGTGCAGCAGAAATTCTGTACGTTGCATGTTCTCCGTTGATTATTAGTGAATTCCCACCATGTGCTTTTTACAACCATTGCGTGATGCAGGGCCATCGTAAATTTACCACACATGTATACAGTACATATACATTTACAGTACATGCGCACACGTACATGTGCCTGAGCGCCAGTGCGGCATAATTCGTTATCCATTTTTGTTGTGTTTGGTTTTTTATTAAGTTTCCTTTTGTCCATTCGTGTGCTATCAATGCTATTTAATTGAAGCCGAACATCCGAACCGACCAGTTTTGTTTGGTTCGGTAGAGCCATGTTTGATGATTTTTGGTTTGGTTCGGCAGTTTGGCTGCAGCACTATCTGTTGTGCAACAAAAAAACTGTTGCTTGTGGGGCTTAAAACTATGTCAAATGGCAGCCTTGTTCTCGCCCTTCAAAGATAGCCATCAGTGTTGTAGTTGAGACCATCACAAGGCCACGCACAAGACCAGTCACAAGCAACAGGGTGAACAATGAAAAAGAAATGCTTTTGTTGCAGTTCATTTGAATAAAGGTGGCTTGACTTGAGACTAGAGGTTTTGTGTTGGTCTTGTGTGGGCTTGTGAAGGTCTCAAGTGGTCTCAGCTACAACACTGTAAACCATTACGGAAAAAGACAGTGCATAGGATATCATTTAAAGTCCATTATTAAATTGACGGTTGTCTCTGAATGGTTTAATGAATGAAGTGATATGCTGAATTGTGCAAACTGAAAAGCGACATTTAATGATGTTGGCCTGTACTTGCCTTGAGCAGAAGCGTCCCTCACTGGTTGAAAAGAGCTGTGTTAGTGGGGAGTGTTCATTTTGTTGGAAACAGTGTGACTGTAACATGTACATTTCATAGTCGTTTGCGAACCGGCACAGTGAACATTGCTACAGAAATTTTACTTTCTCTTGGTTCAGCACAGGGCCCATAAAAAGACTGTTTTCTATGCCCAGAAAACTCAACTATGCATTCTAAAAATAGCAACGTGACTGCTGCAACCAATGAGCTTACCCTTGAAAACATCAGAAACACACTGTCTGAAGGCCTTTTCAATGGGTCTTTTAGGAGCTTTCAAGCTATCTGAAATTAAACCAAATAAAGAAGCAAATGCATTTTATATTCAAATCTCAATGTTTTGTTCTTTATGATGAAGAATTTCTCCAGTTGGGCGTACATGCAACAATATGTATGGTGTGCATATAAACAATCGTTTCTCCAAACTGTAGGAGCGGTGAGCCATGAATGTCTCTTCGTCCGTTGTTCTATCTGTTTGTCTTCATGGCCTACTGTTACAGCCTTACCTATCCTCTCCACCAGTGATGGACCTTTGTACCATTTAGTGAGTGCTGGTTCTGTGGCCCTGTCTTTTAGGTTTTCTCCCGTCAGTCCACTGCAGGGGATGTACTGAACCTCAGATTCCTGCCAAGATCAGAGATGGGGCTCCCTTTTCTTTAAAAGATGCAGCATTCTTGGAAAATCACATGATAAGATGGATTGTATGCAAGTACGCCCCCAAGGATTGGGAAAAATGACCTGTTAATAAGCCATTGCAATGCTATGGCTGCTGTACATCAACATTTAGGTGCATTCCTCTACTATGACTATGAACTTGTACTCATTCCAGTGAAAATTGATAATGTGCACTTTGCACCATGCATACCCAAACAAGTACACACACAGTGGCAAGAACCAGAATGTGTGTTCTTGGTAGTAGGTTAAAAACCCTATCTGCAAGCAATCTTACATGAGTGCAGACAATTGCTTATTACAGTCAGTTCAACGTAAATGTAAGTATGCTTTGCTGTATCAAACACCTGGTCAGGAGATGGGACGGAGTAAGGGGGGGGGGGGAAACCCTCCCACCATATGTTTCCTGGTGTCTGTTGCCCTCACCTTGAAGCCGGCCTGCTTCAGGAAGTGCCCCAGCTTGCCCACGATCTCGCTGAAGCGCTCCTCGGCCCAGCCCACCGTGTCCAGCTTGTTGATGGCCACAGCCAGCTGGGTGACCCCCAGCGACCGGACCAGCAGAGCGTGCTCCCTCGTCTGGCCACCCGCATCAAAGCCGGTCTCAAATTCTCCCCGAGTGGCATCCACTACCATAATAGCCACGTCCGCCTGTCCAGAAAGATTTGTCCGGAATAAGCTTATTCAGTAGTCCAACAGAATACGCACAAAATGCATCGAATCACAATTGACTGGGTATGATACATGAAAATACCAGAACAGTGCCCATGCTGTCTATTTACGCTAAAGTCATGGAAGAGACTGAGTATCCTACACACAAAAAAAGTCGGAACAAAAGCCGATGGTGTTCATGTGTGTCTTACCTGTGCAGCTCCGGTGATCATGTTCGGAATGAAGTCTTTGTGTCCTGGTGCATCTAGGAGTGTTACTATTCTGTTTGAAGTCTCAAAATTGGTTAAGCCTACATCCATGGTGATTCCCCTTGGGAGAAAAAAGAAAGTTGGAAGAAATGCATCCAATCATCTTTTCTGTAAGATTTCCAGACCTGGAACATGCAAGGACTGTTGATTGTGCCTTTTCAAAATGTGTCGATAGCTGCAGTAGTCTTGAAGTAAAGAGAACACTTCAATATTTACAAAGGGGGGAGACTGGTGGAGACTAAACAATCCATATCAAGTACCAGATGTTTCACGGGCCCCACAGCTATGACATACATTTGTGTGTGCCTTAAGGTACGCCTTTGAATACCCATTTCTTGTGTTCTATATCAATTTTTATTTGTAAAAACACTTTGGTCAACTCAAAATTTTCCTTATCTTAAAAAAGAGATTGTTTGAAACATCCTGATGAAAAAATCCTTAGAAATATCACCCCTAATTTGTATTTAAGTTGATCCCCAACCAATGGCTCTCATTCTACTTCGATGAGAGTGAATGAATATATCTGATATCCACCTCTGTCTCTCCTCCCCAGTCTCATCCAGCACCCAGGCGTAGGCAAAGGATGCCTTGCCCAACTTCTTGGATTCTTGCTCGTACTTGTGCATCTGCCGCTGGTTCACCTGAGGGAGGGAATGGGAGACCCCAACAGGTCAGAGGCTAGCCAGCTGTCCCACGCAATGTGCATGAAAACACTTACTAACTACTTGAACTGAGACTAACCATGACAAAAGGTAAAAGATGCCATTCCATGATTAATTCCTACATGTACCTGTCCAAGAAGATAGAGAAGGTGCCCCATCAATGTTGACTTGCCGGCATCTACGTGTCCAATCACCACCAAATTTATGAGTTGTTTTCCTTCCTGTCGTTTGGAGTATTCTTTAGATATATCAATATTCTGTTAAGAGGAGACAACAATTTCAACATTGTCAAGATCATTTTGAAGTCTTGGATGTTTAGAAGGCTGATAGCCATTTTTTTACGCTGTAAAATCACTAGCTCCACTCCCTGTTTAGGATAATGAAGCACATGCAATATAAGTCATAAAGTTTATTGGGTTTGAAAAATTTTCATCTTTAGCTGTGACTCTGAATTTCATCTTCATAGATTTCCTTGAGTTTACATATTCTGGTTAAACACAGCCCATTTTCTGCTCCAAAAATATCATACTTGTCTGAAATGAAGCCAAACATTCAGGATAGAATATTTTCACTGGTTTCAGCAATACTTGTTTAAAGATGAATCTGATAAGCCTGAAAGAAAGTACTTGTCGGAACCGAGCCAGGATTGGGCAAATGGCTGAGCATGTGCAAGGTTATGAGTTGTGCACATGTCTACGCTGCAACTATGCAGCAAACTACACACAGAGCTGGTATTGTATGTGGTAGCACCAAAGGATCGGTTGACTCACTCTTAGCACTTACCCCAGCTTTGGAGGTCTTGGACTCTCTCCGTGTCGAGGGCTGGGCTCCGGGCAGCGCTGGTGCTGGTGATCCAGCCATGCTGGTCAAGTCCGGGGCACTCATCACTGTTGGAAGCTTACCTTTAGACTCACTGAAGTAAAGAAAAACGAACATGAGGAAAATGCAAAGTAATTGGAAACAAACAAGTAGTGCACATGAAGATGAAATCTAAAAGGAGAGAGGAAAACAGATACAATGCAAATATGGTGTCTTTGGAAGGAAAGAAATGTGCGTGTCCAAAGTTCCACTGAACACTCGAGCACATTCATTTTCAGCATCCAGAATCAAGGAAAGACCAGATCAGAAAGTTGAAGCATTGAAGTGTACACTTTGTGGTTGCCAAATTTTGCACTATGAGATTACAGTACCCAAGGCAAAACCTTTTAGCACCACATTGTTACACAGCAGCCCCCATTGGTTGTTCTGCAGTAACACTGTGACAACAGCTGCATTCTCTCTTCTACAAAGCTAAAATGTAGTTGACCACTTTTGTCTCAGTACTCAGGTTTCATAGTTCACGGGGTTCTGATACACTGTCTGGACAGCGTTTGTTCCTGGTACACTTACAAATGTAAATAAGCCTCTTGTGAGTTAAATTTGAATTTAAATCTGGTACACTGAGTTCTGTAAATTCACACAAACATAACCAACTTGAATTCCCAGACTAATGACACTGTTACTATACTTTTTGATTTGGGGAAATGACCACCATCTCTGTAATGGAATTGTTCCCTGGTGCTAATCTCACCAATTGAAAACAGTGTATTGTTACAAGGCATTTCTAATGTAACTAAGGAAAAGCTTGCCCTGAATTATGAGGTACCGGTATATCAAGAATGTCTTTAAGTACGGAGAATTCAACTTATGTTCATGTGAATTTAAAGAACCAGTGTGACACATTGTACTCTAATTTACCTTGCGAAAGGTTTACTTGTGCATGAAATGGCACACTGTACACAGTCAACTTCATGTACATGTAGCTTGTAATAAAATGGGCAACAAAGTTATGGAAGAAATGGACCTTTCCCATAAACATGATGAAATATGCAAATAAGGCAAGTGCATGCGCATGACTACATGTACCACTGGCTGGCAAAATTGCTTACATCTACGACTTAACCACTTCGGCCCGGGGCATTTTTCAACGTTGAGGATGCTGGGCCGGCATGACTATCATTTTTTCTGTTTTCAAAATCCTTCAACAATTCATCATTCCATTTACCAGTCGTTTATAGCCGCACGGAGTAATCTTCAGGCACTACTCTAAGTTGACAGGTGACCTTCATTGACACCCGAATATTTCAGCCAGGCCTGCAGCCTTGTAAACAGAGCCCAGATTGTGTGGTGTTATACAGCTGTCTTTTGTTCACGAACCTGGCTCAGTGCACTGCTGACCTCTTTTCAATAGGGGCCAGATTAGCATGCAGCGGTGCTGTGTGGCTCATTGCTGCAGTGGTGGAGAGCTTTTGTCCCCGGTGGTAATCCGCTTGCTCTAAATACCCCAAACCCTGGTTTCAAAATAATGCTGGATTATCACCACTTTTGAGAGTGAAAAATGCCGGTCATGCCCAGCAGCCTGGTCTTTTGTTTGGAGTACGGTCTTTTGTTACAGGGCCCTGTTTCCTTTGTCCGAGTTCGGAGACCCCGGCCACACATATAAACCATATGGCTCCGATCCCGGAGTCCCCGGCTGGTAGTGGTTAACAACACAAATCTCCATGTGCGTGTCACTATCGCTATTTCTGTGCTAGTGTAGTTTGACATGAGTGCCAAATTTAAAGACAAGGAATTGTTACTTTCCAACCTCAGGACACTAGAAACTTCACTTTGTAGTTTCGAGAATAAAGTACTCAAGTATCGGGCAAAGGCCGTATTATGGTTTTGATTGACCTTCAACCCTCCAGGTTATGGTTACTAGCAGCTCGCCTACACTGCCATAAGAGTTGACGGCTACGTTTGCTAACTAGTGGAAGTGGCGTGCATGCGCCCATCTAATTTGCACATTTCATGGGAAAGGTCCATTCCTTGGCCTAGGGCAGAACTCTGCAGAACAATAAAGGGATTGACTGAATTTTTGCTAATTGTGGTGGAATCAACTCCTAGACATGAAGCTTGTCTTGGTATGTCACTATAGTACTACACAATGAAGTGCGAATCTACACTGAGGGAGTAAAGAAGAAATATCAAGTTTAAACAAAACCTTGTTTCCAATGATATTTTAAAAGCTTTTTCATGATACAGTATAGTTATGAATACACAAAATGATAACCAATTTTAAAATATTTTAGTTCACTGTATTGCATCACAGTTGTGATTTAAATGTTTTCAACTTAACCCCCCATAAAACAGATCAGAATTTAAAGAGGTTACCTTCTCAGATTGCTGTCAGGCATGCCATCCAGGAATTCTCCCCCCAGCTTGGTTCTGCTGGCCGCGCTCTTCCTCCGCTTGTCCCCACTCTTGGCTGGAACGGGACCCAGTTCAAATCCCCTCTTGGCCTCCTTGGATGGCATGCTGAGTTTGGCAACCTCCTGGGCGACGGCCGACACTGCGGTGTCGTTGGCGACCATCGCCGTGGCGGCGGCAACTGGCACCATATGCTTCTGTCGGCTGGGAGAGGGCTGCTTTACAGGTAGTTGTGCTGCAACACCTAGACCTGATTGGGAAATATGGTGGGTTAGGCAAATGCGGTTGCAGTGGTTAAGATAACCACAACCATATGATGAATTAACCGTGAGGGGCAAAAAACTGTTGTACATGTACTTAACAAATAATTACAATACTGAGTGCATTTACACTGGAATCTTTAATGTACTTCTTGTAAAGAGGACCGGGGATACGATATGTACATGTACACCGTATCACAGAATCTTGACACAATTGCCATTGTGCATGTTGCACCCATGCATAGCAGCATTAGGTTTGTGCTCATTTTGATGAAAACTTCACTTCAGTGTCTTAAGAGTTATACACAAGGGAGCAGAATACACTGAAGGTGGGTCCCCTTCACTACATTTCCTCTAATTACACAATGCCACCTGCTGCTCCGGGTGGTTGAGGTTTGTGACTCATGGTCATGCTGTGGGGGGAGGCGGGGGAAGGAGTGGATGAATCCAACTGCAGGACATGTGTCCGTGAGCAAGTCACTTTACCCTTTCTGGCCTTCCTCATGGCAGGAGTGTAATGAGTATGGGCTGCCCAGAAACACCAATGTACATGGAGACACAAAGAGACATACATGTGCATATGTTTATTTGAATGAATGACACATTATGAAAATTTTGTGCCAGCTTGGAATACACTAGGAAGATTGACCGTCTTTCCACCAGAATTGTGCAAGGTCGCAAAGGGATTAACTTCGATAGGGGAACATTTCCTCACTTCTTCCGTTGGTGCTACAAAATGCTCCTGCCTGCTTTTCACGGATGATGTCATCGGGTGAAGGAGAAGAGAAATCGAATGGAATGATTTCACTCCCTGGGTCGGCAGTGCCTCCACTCCAAGACGTCTGCCGCTGGTAGGAGAACTGCCTGTTCACGGTGGGCCTTGAGTGCTGCTTCTGGAAGACATAAGAGGCAATTCTGAGCCCTCGCTGATCCGACAGCTCTCGTGATTTGTCCATGTATTTGGAGCAAAGTGCCCTTCCGAATACAGAGGGATTGGCGAGCAGGTAGAATCGGTCTTGTCTGACATACAGTCTGTGCAGCTTTGGCAGGGGTTTGGTTTCTTGATCAGTTGTGGCTGGGAAATTAACATAGTCATGAGGATCTGAACTCCGAATGTCGACTGCTGAATTGTGGTCTGGTGTGGAAACTATCCGGGACTGGAAACCAGGGGGTGTTGGTACCCTCTTCTTTAATTCACTTCCTTCAGTTTCTTCTGAAGTCACAGACCCGAAACCTGGAGGTGATTTCGCAGACACAGGTTGGAATCCCGGTGGGGAGGCTGGTCCCGTACTTGAGGTAGCTTTGTGCAGCTGTATTTCAGACTCCTCAGTGGGAATGACTGTGGAATGTGAGTGAGCAGACATCTTGGCAGCTTTCTCTACCATCAATTCACCTGGAATGTTTTTCAAAGTGGACCAACTGCCTTTTACTGGCTCTGCATCTGGCAACGGGTTGTGTGAGTCAACAGTAGCGGGCTTAGTGTTTAGGGACATAAGAGTAGACTTTGCACTGAGATCTTGAGACAGGTGGGTCTTTGCCAGTCTTTCTAGGGAAGCACCAGCTGGCTTCATGGCTGCAGGGGGTAACGCAAGGGTAGATGACTGGTGGGCCATGGCCAAATTAGAGAGAGATAGTCCAGCCATGCCGTGGGGCCTTGTCGGGGGAGTTTGCCCAATGGAGGGACATTTGACTGCAGCTTGCACCCTATGTGCACTTGAAGAGAGGTGGGCAGTTGCTAGGCTGAACAAAGACGATCCAGTCCCTGCACCGGGCCTCTGGGCACCTTGGCCAATTTCCATTCCGGACGGAGGGACATTTGAGGAGCTGATGGTACTTGTTCTTTGGGAGGGCATGGACTGAATTTTGGATGATTTTGTGGAGAGATGGGAAGAGGCTAAGCTTGACAGAGAGATTCCAGCTCCCGGCTTCAAGCCACCAGCTCCCAGTTGTTGGCTTTCTTTAGTTGGGAGCATCCTTGGTGGAGTTACCAAGGTGGAATGCTGTGACAAGTCAGACAATGAGAACGCGGACCCACTTCCGCCAGCCAGGGGTCCCTTATTTGTACCCAAGTGCAACGTGGCGAGATCAGACAGTGATGATGAACCCTGACCTTGAGCTTTACTATTTTCTTTCGAGGATGATGCAAGATGGGAACTGGCTAAGGCAGAGAGGGGTAACGATGAAATCTGTGGGTTAATTGCACTTGGCCTTGATGGGGCCAAAGAGGAAAAACATTTTGTGGAATGACTGGCCTTCATGAGATCTGCAAGCGGAACTTTTGATACATTGGACGACACCTGTTTGTAAGGGATCGCGTTGGATTTAATGAGGTCTGAAAGGGAACTCGGAGAACCAACTTGGTTTTTCTGTATTGATGCCTGACCCTTTCTGTTTACTAATAAATCTTTTGTTTTGGTTGACGGCTTTTTGTCAGCAGTTCTCTGTACTACATTGCACTTCCCTATGGTAAAATCACTGACTCCTTACCTTACCATAGCCAAAAGATGCCAAGCAATGCATGATGGGAGAGGTTTGTTGGGGTACCAGGTGCAGATAACAGGTGAGGAACAGAGTCATCGAGGAGAAAGGTTCGAGAAGAGGAAGAAAAACAGACAGGGGCATTCTATTAGGTGAATAATGAAGGCATGCAGGAACTACTGTGAAATAGGCACTTTTTAAAATACGGATATATGCACTTTTACTCAAAATCCCCCAAATTAAAAAATTACAATTCGACAAAAATAAGGTTACGTGTATATGGGCATTACTGCAACCAACCATCCAATTCTCCAGAAACTCTCAAAACATCAAACAAACAAAACAAGAGCCAAAATTTTGTCAAATGCAAGAAAGGCAATTTCTTTTTTTGGGGGGGGGACTTCATCTCTGCTTCCCCAAAGCACATAAAAACAAGTCTAGCCTCATTTCCGAAAAAGCCTACAAATCCTAACTCTGCCAAAGGCAGCACAGGGCATCAAGTGAAAAGTCTGATGCACTGGGCAATCAAGAGCAGCCAAACAAACTGGCCATGTTGAGACAACGGGAACCAGTCCCATTGAACAATGCCACTATTGTATCTTGTGGTACATGCAGATCGCAACCACAGACGCCCAGGCTGTTTGGCCTTGGGAAAAGTTGGCCTGTTGGATCTTATTACACAGGGCAGGCGAGCCACTTTGACAAATGATGCAATTTGATGCATCAGGCAGGGTTTTTAACCTAAGTAGACTGGAGGGCTAAAGGTTACCAAAAAATTCTAAATATGTAGCCCCCCTGAAAAGTCCCCCTTCTTAAATGTGGCCAGGGATCTGCCCTTGTTATTGTAACTGCCTGACACTTATTAACTTCACTTTCATCCTTTCCCAAGCTCAGGCATGGTCTTTTTCATGAAAAGTTGAAAATGCATAGCCAGTGCCAGATATTTGGACGCTGCCTATATTTCTCCATAAGGTAAGTCTGGATGGTAACTCACCTCCCTGTGCTTGCGAGTTGTTGTTGTTCCCGGCACCGCTCTCCTGCTGGTCCAGGATGGCGTTGAGCGCTTTCTCGAAGTTGAAGCTGTGTGCCACAGCCATCTCAATCAGGGTCCGTTCGGGGACGGTCTCCCCAACCACATTGCGGATCTCCTCTAGGCAGGACTGCAGCTGAGCTGAATTTACGGTAGAAGAGTGGGGAAAAACACAAGTAAAGAGAGAGAGAAATATCAAACCCAACAGCTTTCAGGATCTACGTTAAGAGGAACAGGAAAGGGACAGGGGGTGGTGTAATAGCTGCTAAGAGGAGGGTATTTCTGTTATTTCCCCTCCTTATTATTTCCATGTATTTAGCAACTCAATACTGGATGCTAAAATATTCTTTTATGGGGGGAGTTGGAAGAAATCTGACTCATCTGACCCTCTTCAATATCTGAGAGTTGGGGTCGCTGGTAGTTGGCGGAATCTCCAAGGGATCGTTCCGAGTCTCGCCTCGCCCGACTATCTTCCTCCTCCTTCTTTAAGTCATCTTCCCCTTCCTCCAGAAAGGATGCCAGCCGGTGATGCTGAAGGCTACGGTGGTAAATGAACTGCTCCGCTGTGGGAAGACAGAAAGTGATGGTGTTTTTAATACGCTACATGTAACTCTAAGCACCCGTCTCTATTTAAATCCAGCATAACCTTGAAGAGAAATCCCTAGATAGGTTAATTTTTTACTGATATAAACAATGAATTGCTCTGAGAACTAAATGCAGGATAGTTACTGCATGTGATATGACATCTTCAACATGTTCAAGACAGAATTGTCGGAGTGGTGCCACAAGCTTTTTTCTTTTCAAATGCTCCTGGAGCTGCAATGCTATCAGACGCAACAATGAACAACAGATGTAATTGATCTGTGCGACCTACATGTACATGTACTGGCCAGTAGCAGCAATGTAGCTGCCTGTTCCGAAATGCAAGTAGCGATTCCTTTGAGCAATGTCACGGCTCGATCCTGTCACTTAAGGCGGTGGTTGGCAGCCTCAGAGAGTGAAGCTATGGTTTTCAGATTGCCAACACAAAGCAGTCATTGCACTCTAACTTTGATACCGTAATTGTATGCACCTGTGTTAAGCAGGACGTAATAGCCAGGACAACTGGGAGGTTGGGCTGTAGTGTAAAGGCCTTGTATAAATCTAGCACATTGTCCTTCATTCACAAATGATGCTATACCTGTTGATGGAGACACACCATAATCATCCTCCACTGAGTGTCCATAAACATCATCGTAGCCTTCATAATCTGTGTAAATTATATTGTGAAAGATGTTACAAACGTAGAAAAACCTTTGGTTCACATACAAGTACCTCCAACCAATTATCCCATACACAATGTTTAATTTTTATAGGCCAAGTATGAGCAAAACAACCTCAAGTAAAACTCATGAAAACAGAAAATACACACATAAATAAGAGACCAAGTTCTGTGAATTAACTTGAGGAAAACCTCTTGCATGTGATATGCATGTACGGCTGATGTAGTATAATCGACTGGAATGTACGGTACATGTATAGACTGGCTCTGGTTGCTACATTTCCATCACACGCAGTTGCTTGTGTGCGGCGGGAACCATAGCAGCTTCATTCAATGCACTGAGCTTTGCGCAAGTGTTTTCACCACTGCGACAGCGAGCGTCAGTGGAATTGTTCGAGAAGGTTCGAAATTAAAAAATGACATTTCGGTGACAAGAGGTATTTGTCTAGATTTGCAACATAATCGCCAATCTTTCTTGCCAGGTCAATGGAATAATAGCCAAAACTACAATTATTCGCCAATTGGCGAGAATGGCGAATGGTACATGTAGCTGGAACCCTGACACAGTCACAGACAGTGCTGGGTGAACATGTGTCACTGTCACCTTAGTGTCAGACAGTCCTCAAGACATGCAAGACAGAGTTTAGTCCAGTATCCTACGTAAACAACGCAGCTGATTCAGCAATAAAGTGTGAATTCCGCAGTCATTGCATAGCTGCACTGGATCTAATTTCACGGTATTGCAAAGCACAACATTTTAGGCTAGAGCCTAGGCTCTGCATATTTCATGGAGACCGTGCGGTCACACTAATAAACTTCAAAACAACGTCAACGCAACATCAACACGCGTCAACACATGATAGTAACGTCAACACACCCAAATCACGTTCCAAGTTAACAGAAATGCAATTCGATAGCAATATAATGCCTAAAATACAATTTTGCTAACAACAGTTGCTGACATTTGGGGGAAATGGCCGTTAACACACCGCACAGCCACGAAAGACGAAAGCCATGTTGCCTCTCGGTCAGACGGATAATACCATTATGCTATAGGGGTCACCTTTATACCGTAAACCATAGTACGGTCCAAATGCCGTGAGGAGGCAAGATGGTGGTAAATGGCGGCGCTGCTCAGAGACTATTTTTTCGCATGAAAAAACTCCCTTGAAATACATGTATAGTAAAATGTAAACTCAATTAAATGGAAATTATTCCTAAGTGTATACATTACAGTTTGATACTTCTGTTTTCAATGCATTTTGTAAGTGTTGACGTTACTACAATGTGTTGACGGTGTGTTGACTCTGATAAGTACGACCCAGACTGTGGCCTCTGGCGCATGGCCACGGTGGCAGAGCAGTAGTGCATGTCTCCATGCGCATGATGGGTGCCGGCGCCTGTACTCAAACAGTGAACTACATGAAACCTACCCTCCCCATAGTCCATCCCCCTGACGTTCCTATGTCTTGACATCTTGGTCAGTATGTTATGACCATGCACGCTGCAGAAAAATACCTAACAAACGAGCTATGCTGAAATGTGTCCAGGAGGAAAAAGCAATGTGGACTTCAGCAGCCATGTTGGACGATGCATTATGGGAAGCGACATAGACTTGCTAGTTCGCACTTTTCGATCCAACTCCGCGTGCATGCTACGCAGCCCTTCCCTATTCCGCCTTGTGCAGGAGTAGTTTTCTTCACGCATTGCTGCGTCCACTGCTACCTGGAATACTTGTAGCGAGTCTAGACTGAGGAACTGCGCTCGAGATATTTTGGCAAACTTTGATCGTTGAGTTTGATAGGTGTTGATACCTTCATTTTGCTTAAGACTGGACCTATCCTGGCTCTGGAATTGGTGAGGTAGTTGTCGGGCATCTGGAGATGTCAGCTAAGGCAAGTAGCAAATATTGTTTTAAGGAAATGGAAATGAATCCTAGTGGAGCATGTAGAGCAATCTCAATAATTATTGACAATAAATTGACAGTTGAGCGTTGTACAACACTAGGCTACATGTGTTGTATGTACAGTACATGTAGGCCTACATGTACGTCATACATGTAACATTGACAAACCTAGCACCTAGGCCTCACACAAATACAAGTTAGGGGCCGTCCATGATCATTTGTATGTACATGTATGCAAGAGAGGGGGGTTGGTGCCGTTGGGTACACCATGCATATAGAGCTAGAGAGGGGGGTTAAAGCAAGCACGTTCGATACGCAGACTGAAAATTGGCCTGTAAATGAATCTTCATCATATCAATACACTTTATCATGCAAATAAGTAAGAATCAGCTTTTGTGTGTCGAAATTCAAACACAGTATCTTCCATCGTCCATTTTACCATTTATCGCCCATAGTGAACTGCAACATTACGACACAAAGACCTGAAGACCAGCATTGTCTTCTGGAATTGTGGAATGCGTATGCGAGGGGGGGTTAGGACTGTGCCAAATATCTGAATATTTGATTGTCTATTGAATATTAAAATACTACTTTCCGAATTTAAATATTCGAATGCAAAACTGTAGGGAAAATTTTCTCTTGTTTTCAATGAGAAAAATTGCACTATAGAGGCTTGCTTCAAGCAGATCTATTCAAATGAAAAGGGACAGAAATCTCACAATTCAAAAGTAAATTGTTCATTAAACAATTAAAAGGAATAGAAATTTTTAACGGGGCAAAAAATATTCCAATTGTTCATCTTCTAAATCTTGGTTAATCGTGGCTGGAAATACTCCTTGTGAGAAGCTATAATATTAATTAAAACATACAATCGTGTGTTACTGCAGCTGAATATGGATTGTTCATCAACAATCCGCCGATTAGTACGACCAAATATTCGATTAAATTGAAGGTCGGATATTCGAATGGTGAATTATTTGAATTGACTCAGTCCCAGGGGGAGGGAGGTTGGAGCCACTGCGTCATGCCATGCGTACGGGGCGAGGGAGGGGTCTGGCATTTCGTGCGTACATGGAAGTACAGTACTTTATGGACAGCCCCTTAGGGCTATGACGATCCCGACAATGTATGCGCATTGCAAACTGTTACATGTTCACTGTCGCACTTGTAAAACATATAAGATATATACATGTACATGTAGGTACATGTATGCCTATCACTTTTCTGTTAAGCCTGTCCCAGTAGGCCTACTAGTACTACTAGGCCCTACTACTACCTTTAGCTCCATGTTTAATAGCTAAACGTGGGGCTGAACAAAAATATGCCGTTTGTATTGGGACCATAACAGCAAATTGTTTACGATGACTTTTGGCCGTTTGGACACACGTAAGTAAATAAGCGTTATGTATTCTGTAAAAAAAATTAAATGGCAATATGCCTTTGCTTGGGGGATAACTCCCCTTGTAGGGCAGGCCTCTACTTTTGACTGTACATGTACATTTTATTGTATTAGCACCTTCAGTGTAGTTCAATCAGTGGCACGTTTGCCATTTCTGCAAAGGAAAAATTTGGATCAGAATTGATTGAAATAGAAACAGTTTTTCCAAAGTAAACAATCTTGTAAACTGCTTGGCTGAATGGCAACAGTTATGCAAACTTTAAAACTTGGCTGGAAAAAATACCATTTACATGTACAACAGACCTTCCTCACACATCAATTTTGTAATGTACACATGCAGTATCGATCACTTTCCCACGCCCACTGGACTGAGGTCTGGCATCTGGAATGGACATTATGCACAAGAGTGGCTCCAGTTGTATTGATGTGAATTATTAGTTCTTGCTGACAAGTTCGTCTGCCTGTACTTGTACTACATGTACAAGAAAAATCAACAACCAAAAAAGAAACCTAACCAATGAGGAAAACTCCGACTGGAATTCCCTCCAAATAAATTAATCACAGTAGAAAAACATATAAGCAACCCAAACTAGAAAAGTCAAGATAATTTCAAAAAAGTACATGTAAGCTTTAAAAGACAACTTAAAGGTGTCAGAACAGGGTTCAGAATGCAAAGAGACCTGAAGAGAATTCCATAAGGATGGAGCACTACTAGAAAAGACTTTGTCATCAGAAGCGCTCGTTTTGGTTCTCTTAAAGTGCAGAAGGTTTTGAGAAGCGAAGCGGAGGGGTCTGATAGGTAGGAGAAATAAGGTCAGACAAGTGTGTAATCATGGAGGGATTTGTAGGTTAACAGGAAATTTAACAATTTCTTGTATTGAAGAATTTTTTGATCTTACATGTATATTCTTTTTCATTTTCAAAAAATTTAACAAGGTCTTTTTTAAATTTTAGTTGACGAGAATACTTGTTGTTAAGCAGGCTGTGTTTTTTTCCTCCTGGGTTTTTTGCTCAGTAGTTTGTTTCTTTTATCTTTTACATGTATGCAGTGTACTAATTGGTTTCCAAAGAGTCATTTTTTTTCTATTTAGAAATATCAGTTAATTTATATTTAATTTATTATACATATCTTTCATTTTTTGTTTTGATTTGTTTAAATTTATTTTAGATAGGCCCTGATTTAAACTATATAAGTTTGCGGTAGCACCATGGATATACATGTATCTCTTTTTTTAGTATAAAAGAACTAGTGGAGATAACTTATTTATTGTTTATTTATTTATTTTAATGCTTTATTTGTTTATTTTTTATTTTTATTATTTTTCTTATAAAGCGTAAATGTGTTTATTTTTTTAGGTGTTTTTTTTGCCCTGATGGCCACCCAAAGTACATTGACCCAAAGTGAAAGTTTCTGTGTAGCTCCATGATTTGGGAAGTTGGGAGTCAGGCAGGAAGAACCATAAAATGCAAGTCAAGACTGTTCAACTGTGTTCAGGTTTTAAGTTTGTATTTGCGTACACATTGGAAACTTGAAATCCCATGTTTGCTAAATTTAAGTGAAGTACATGTACAGTGTACATGTACATACACTGTACACGTACATGTGTTCTTTTTGCAGTGCTGTTAGCAGCCCTGTGTACATACATGTACATGTACATGTACATGTACTACATTTCTACCACCATGATATGGCAGGTACTGTTTTCATGTACATGTCCTCTGACAGTGAAACCTGAGACAGTCGGTCTGCATTCCAGGCATGACTCCACGCATGCATAATCTCTCAAAGGGGAATGATGCTGATAAGAGTAGTTCATATTATGAGCAATTTAATAGTGTGGAGTCCATCATGATCATTGTGGGAAAGGAACTGATGCAGTACATGTACTTGTACATGTGTGTCCCATATACTATAGGGCTGTGCTGAATATCCTGATATTCACATATTATTTTCTGAAGTCAACTATTCGAAAGCAAAATTCATGAAAACGAAGGGAGAATTTTCATTTGCTTTAAATGAGCAAAATAGTCCCGTGAAGGCTTGTTTCAAGCAGATTCAAATGAAAAGTGGCAAGAATCTTACAGTGATTCAAATGGTAAATTATTCATTACAAAATTTTTAAGGACAAGAAGTATTGTTCTCTTCTAAATCTTACTAAATTGAGACTGGAGATGCATGTACCGGTAGTTCTAGACGTGAGAAGCTATTATAGAGATTATAATGTACAATTGTGTGCATTATTGCAAGTGATTTTGTATAAATTGATTGTTCATCAACAATATGAGTCTGGTCGTTATGACTGGAGTCGGATATTCCATCAAATTGAAGGTCAAATATTCGAAAAACGAATAGTTCAAATTGAATCAGTCCTAGTCCCATAGATGAAACAAGTGTATTCTGACTTTTTATCTTGGAATGGGTTCATATACATGTACGTGGGTGGAAAGATAAAAGGGGGAAGGTAGGGGTGTGTTTGGGTGTTGGTGGAGATTATTAAATTTTTTTTGAATGATAAAATTATAGAAAGGTATAACTTAGATTCAACCACATCTTTTATTTCCTGTTTACAATCTTAAACTAATTAATACTTGTCATTATTTTAGCAGTCGTTGGTGTTTTTGTGAATTGAATTAATTTTGAAATTTCTTTTTTGTTTTTTAAACAAACTACATGCAGTAAATTTTCTTTAAATTAATTTCAGCTTGTAAAGGAACTTTTGTATCATTTTGTCAGATACATGTATTGACATTACTTTCTATATACATGTGTATACTGATCCACGAAATTACTGTAATCATTGTCACAGAAAGCTACAACAATGTACATGTGTACATGTACATACGTGGACATAATTATACATACACATGTACATGTACATGTAGTGTGCAAGGTTAATGCACACGTGTACATAAATGTGTCCTGTTTTTATGTAGAGCAACATGGACATTAACATGCAGAATATGAGTTTAAAGAACCATTTCAAAACAGTGTAAAGGGTAGTACATAATTTATCGGATTTGATTATTCCCTATTTTGAAAGAACATGGGAAATCCATCAAAATATATTGTATCCATCATACATGTACATGTATAACATGATGCACAAAAATACATATTCTTTAAGCAGTCGTGCTGACATATGATATCCAACCCTACTACATGTACATGTACACCAATAATATTGTGTGTTTCTGTCAGATCTGACAGACATATTCCCTCTGCTATTGCTAAGCTCTGTTAGTTGCAGCTGGCTATACACTGTGATGTTGGGCTCTGTTGGATTTGTCTGATGTAGCAAAGTCTTGTACATGTGTACAGTAAAGCTTTCAAACAACCCTATATTCTGTTATGTGGAGCGATCCTGAATTTGCTTGACAGCAGGTTCATCTCATGAGATGCCAGAAAAGATGCATGTTTGAGGTACCCGCCCAAGGAATTTGAATTCACTTCCAAATGACTGTTGGAACCTTTTTTTTTCTCTTCACTCTTTCCACAGAAGGAGAGCAAGTCAGACCAGCAGCTCCATCTAGCAGCCCTTCAGGGCAACCTGTCGCTGCTCAGGAGAACACTAGATGGAGGCAAGGTCCACGTTGACTGCAAGGATAAGGTGAATGGTCCATTGTGGGGATAGAACAAGCTCTCTCAACTGAGGGAGGGGCAGTATTTATAGACTGCATATGAAGCAGTCAGCAACTTATTTGGAAGGGTAGCATTTCTGGTGTGTAGCCCATTTTTCAGGGAACTAAATTTGTCAACTTTCTGTCAAGCATCTGCTTAATTATTTCCACTCTTGCTGTAATCAACAGTTGGTATACATGTAGATGGCTTGTTATCTTTCTTCTCAAACTTACAATTTTTTGTGTATTTAAATGTCCTTGACATACATGTACGGTACATACATTTGTATATAGAGATTTGAAAATTCCTGTCCTGCTTCAGAGTGGGGACAGATAATTTTTGATCAAGGTAAATAAGGTCGTACATGAAACCAAACATAAATGTATATTGAGTCTTCAGTCACTTTGTGCTGTGTATACACAGTTACTTGGTTATGGCACACATTGAGTGGTTGGTGAAATACAATGTAGGTCGAGTCTGCATACCTGTACACAGTATCTCTGGAGGAACTGCCATGATACCGGTGTCATAGTGCCCAGGCTTTAGTCCTATACATGTAGTCATCCATTGCTGACAAGCTCGCGTTAGATTAGTTTGAGACACCACAGTTTTTATAAAGGGGCCGTCCATAATGTACCGGTATGGACGCACAAAGGGGGGAGGGGGTTGGTGCTATTGCGTACACCATGCGTACAAAGGGGAGGGGAGTTGGTGCCATTGCGTACACCATGCGTACAAAGGGGAGGGGAGTTGGTGCCATTGCGTACACCATGCGTACAAAGGGGAGGGGAGTTGGTGCCATTGCGTACACCATGCGTACAAAGGGGAGGGGAGTTGGTGCCATTGCGTACACCATGCGTACTGAGGGGGAGAGGGTTCAAGCCTGCGCAAAGCGAAACTTTGGCTTTAATGAATTTTCATATCAATGTACACTTTCTCATACAAATACATGTGCATGTACATACATACATACTTGTACTGTAGTAGGATCAGCTTTTGTACGTCAAAAACTGCTCAAACGGTATCCTCCACCGTCCACCTCACCATTTATCCTCCCGTGCAAACGCCGCGCCTATTATTAGTAAACCGCAACATTACTCATGACACAAAGACCGGCAGCATCTTCCGGAATGCGTGTGCGTGTGCATGGGGGTTGGAGTCACTGCGTATGTCATGCATATGGGGGGAGGGTCTGAAAAGCCTGCATTTCATGCCTACGTATTTTATGGACTGTCCCTAAACTTGTTCCTGGATGGAACAACATCACTAGGAGTTCATTTGTGCAAAAAGCATGAATGATTCAATTTTGTTTTTTTTTTATTGCAGGAGGGGACAACACCTCTGATACTCGCAGCAGCCAATAACCACCTGCAGTGCGTCAAGGAGCTTCTGGACCAGGGAGCACAGCTGGATGAGAGGAGAAATGTAAGCAAGCCTGCCCCCCCATCCATTAAAGTAACAGTTACGTTTGGAAGAGAGAAAATATTTAATCATGAAATCAATGCAGTCAAGGAGCTTTATGCATCACTCATAAGAAATGAAGATCAAGGTTTACTCACTACTGCTGGTTGACTAGTTGATCTGTGGCATACACTGTACGTATACAGCAGGTTGCATCTTGAAAGGAATTTACAGTACAAATCTCCTACATGTAGGTTTATCATCTTAAAAACTCACTTGATTCTGGCTTTTTATTTCTTCCCTAGACCGGTACCTGTGCTCTGTTCTTTGCAGCCCAAGGTGGTTTCCAAGACATAGTCAAGGAACTACTTGACAGGGGAGCATCAGTGGATCTACCAAGTCAGGTACTCAGCTACATGTATGTGTAGGGCCACCTTATTTCTCCCTGCTGGAATACAAGTTTGGAACCTGCCAGTTTCTTAACATGCTAATCCCTCGTTTGTTAATATGCACATAATGTACATAAAGTCCAAGAAGTCCATGGAGCTGGAACTTGAAAGTGAACGTGGCTGCTTCACATGGCCTGTTTTAGCTGTACAGTGGTTACAGTACGATTCTACTGTAATTCGACCACCAGAATTAGAAGCCGTTACTGTGGTGGCACAGCGCTCTTAGACAGGTGGTACGCGCGTGTTACATGCCTCTTCGACCAATAGGTTGTCGTGATTGCCAAATGTACGGGCGTGTTAAGCTGAAGAATGTGCGTGTGAGTGCGGTGCCACCGCAGTTATGGCGTCTAATCGGATTAGTTCATAGAAATATATTATAAAAATATGTCTCAAGGGACTTGTGCGAATCAGAATTCATGACATTTGGCTGTGTATCAGCCGCTGTACTGAAAATTGAACAAAAATGACATGTTTAGCACAAAATAATACCATTGGCAAGTGCCCTGACACCATTTGCGGGACGTTTGCACTTGGCTCATTAATGCTTGCCATTCCTTGTTTATGTACGTATATGTAATATAGCAGGAGAAGTGGGTAGACCATTTCTTGCATTTTCATGCATCGTTGCACAGTGGTTTAAAACCCTACCTGACCCAGACATCAGTGAATACTATCAAATTATTTTCACTCTTATCAATTAAAACAATTTAGCAAGTCTTTAGAACTCATTTAGAGTCCTTGTGCATTTTTCTTGTTTGGTACTTTTCATAGTTTATTGTAAAAATTAAATGCGAATTTTTGCACTCTATTCAATATTTTTCGAAAGCACATTTGTATCAGCTGAAAGAGAGTCTAACAAGCTACAAAATAATGCAAAGGTTTCTCTCTGAAGATATAATTTTGTTTTTGAAAAGCAGGGTTTTGTTGGCATTTTTTTTCATCAATTATAAGCCTACCTTTCTTCAAAAAAGCTAAGGTGCGTAATTCAGGGGAATATATGGTAAAACTATTAAAAAACAAAATAATTTTTGGTGAATGTTATCTCATTAAATGCTACTGAATTGATTAAAAGCATAATATCGAGGGGAAAAAAATTATGAAATATCTGGGTCTTAAACCATTGTACGTTGCATCTGTAAATCTGCTCTGAAGTGCCATCTCATTTGTAGAGGATAGACAAGCTTGTGGGAAGTTTATTAACCAAACTTATGCCCGCACCTGGTGCATGTGTAAGGGCGGCTTGGTCCAACAATTGGTTACGCATGTTCGATGCGTTCTGCACCAACTGCCCATGAACCCGCATGGGGTGAGTTCCCACCAAAGGGAAGTCACTGTCCTGTGAAAAGCACACCATCCCTTATTCCTACATGGAGTACAAGAAGACAGAACCAGGTGGCTGGCTCATCAGCCTGCTTCTTGCTCGCAGACGAGGGGGAGGGGGTGAATGCATTTGCACAAAGCCCTTAACAGTGAATATTATTGTGCAGGATGGAGGCACTCCTCTGTTCGTAGCCTGCCAGTGTAACCACCTCGACGTTGTCAAAGAGCTTGTCTCGAGAGGAGCCGATGTGCACCGGACCATGAACGTGAGTATGACGGAGTGTGCCCAGCGCATTAGCATCAACAAGCTTGAGAATTTTACCAGACCACTACCAGTTTCTTACTGCAGTAGGTCGTACTTAGAAAGAAGTAAGGTTGTCGGACATCAAACTAAAATTTTAGGGTCAGAGGGACTACAAATGCCAAATTTGTCCAAGTTTTCAGATGGAGTTATTTCAGTTCAAGCCTAAGTTTGTGGGAAAATTATTCGTAAATAAGTGCAGTGTGTAAGTTTATGCTGAGTAATTTGTTCTCGGATGTCTTCACTTACCAGGACGGTGCCACTCCACTTTTCATCGCAGCACAGAATGGTCACTACAACATGCTCAAGTACCTCCTGGAAAGAGACTGTGACATTAACCAATCAAGAGTGGTAAATTGTACTTCTTGACCCTCACCCTCTGTGCCAAAAACTTCCCCGGGTGGCCTGTTCCCCCCATGTAGCACTCAGTAGGTTACTTACTTTGAGCCATGTTGTGTTTGGTCATTGGCTCAGGGCGTGCACATGGCACAGTGTGTGCATGGCCCATTTTTCGACTGAGTGAGTACGATTCATGGCACTATTACTCAGGAGAAATGGAACAATGTGCGCATGGCAGAATCAGTGATAAAATATCGCCCACTTACGTGTATTTCAGTGGCATTGGTTTCCTTATATAACAGGTTTTGCTCTTACCCAACGTATATATTGATAAACACTGTATGCTCAGTGCTTGTCCGAGAGCTTGCAAAAAAATCCACAAGCTTACTCAGGTGGGACTCAAATCCACGACCTCCTGCTTACTAGTGCAGACGTCTTAACCACTTGACCACTGAGCTTGCCGGGGTCGGCTGGCTGGTCCAAGTCAGGTGAAGCAGCAGGTACCGCGAACTATTTTCAAGATGTATTTTTGAGCTGGGGGAAAAAAACCTGTCATATAAATTAACATCTCCCCAACGCAAAAATACATCTTGAAAAAGACAATGGTTTCAATATCACTTAAAAGCATACCGTTACATGTAGTCAACTACAGTAGTCAACTGAACTGTATGCACAAAGTCCACATTAATTAGTACTTTGCATATACTATGCAGAAAGCTGCCAAGCTTGTGTAAATTGGTTTTAATTTCTATTTAAAGGGCAAAACACACCTGCAGCCATCTTCTACTAAAATGAACATTGCAAATTTTTTTTTGATGTTGATTTTCTTAGTATGAAGGCTATTAGTGACTAGAATCTGGTCCAGATTTGATACTTAATTAATGACATCTAAAACAATGACAAAATTAGGATTCTTTTTACTGAATTTTTGATTTCCACAGGACAAGGCGAGCCCCCTGTGGATTGCTGCTCAGATGGGCCATGCTGACATCATCAGAGAGCTGATCTCCCATGGTGCTAAGATTGATTCTGCAAGGGAGGTTAGAAATCAGACATTTCTTTGCTTGTCCCTGTAGATAGATGTGTGTGTAGCTGTCCAGCTGTGTTTCTGTCAGTCACTGTCAGCTTTTCGGTCTAGATACAGGTAGTCACCTAGTGACCACACCCACCATGTAAAATAAATATGGTTTAGATTTGCAGTGCAAGAGATTAGTGGTCAGATATTCATATCTGTTGGTCGGTCTCTCTGTCTGTTTTCTTCCCCTCACCACACTGGTCTTTTAGTGTGAAGAGGGCTGTGTAATGTTCAGTGAATCAAATGACATTGCAAGTGTGAAATAAAGAAGTTGAACTAAACATGCTAGTAATGTGCGAGTAATGTGCAGTACCCATCGAGAACACGGTGCCAGCTACAATCAATACGCCATACTTTGTTCATTTTGTTCAGTTGAAAGTAGGAACAGAATTGTACATAACTACATGTACTTTCAAGTGAAAAAACGTCCATCTCTTTGAAGGAGGAAACACATTTTAAAGGATATTAGTGTCAATTTAAGCATTGTGGGAAGTGAGTTCAATCCAGCGGGCCATCAACTATGTGTATTCCAAGCTGTAACACGCTGCATAATAATTTGTTGAATTCTGTACACTTCAACTTCCATCATTTGCCCAGACAAACGTGTACCTTAGTTGATCCTTTCAAAAAGGAATATGTACATATATTCATGATGTTTCTTTCTGATTGACAGGACGGTGCCACTCCTCTCTTCAAGGCGGCACACAAGGGTCACACTGACTGTGTGTCCGACCTGGTCAGCCATGGTGCTTCACTGGGTTTGCTGGAGGTAAATTTACCCGTTGATTTAGTGATTAAGAGATTTCTGCCTTGCTGCTTACAAATCAAATTATCATACCTAAAGTACAAAAATAAAAATCCCCCCAAAGTTTGGGTTACTAGCTAACCTTCTTGTGAGTTGAGCACCGTGTAAGTACAGACAAGTTGTGATTTTGTCATGGAGCCAACTTGTTTGTGTAGTCATTTTGAATCCAAATAAGCAGTGATATTAGGACGGAAAATTGCGCTGCTGTAAAGTCTTATTAAGTTTCTTTTAATATCCTGAGGGTGCCGCTATTTTCCTCCAGGGGTCGCATTTTTCATTTGAAGTGTGGATGTGGTCAGTTTGTGTGGATATGTACACCTATGACATTTTGTGAAGACTTTGTATTACATTTGCATTTCAGTGAGTGTCAGTGTCAAAATTGTACACACATGTATGTACATGTATGAAATGAAGAGGAGAGATGCACATCAATTCCATTTGCCTTGCTGACCAAATACCAACACCCATCTGCAACATTAATATTGAACAAACCACGATTGGTATGAATGCAAAAGCTTTAGCAAACCTCAAATATCCTGTTTAGGAGTTTGCTGAGGCTGCAAGTCCAGAGACCCTAGGTGTGACCCCGGGTGCTAGTGGTTTTATCATTTCTGGAAACCATAAACAGCTTCAGCACCAACCATGACAATGAAAAGCCTGAACATGGTATTGGATGTTTTCAAATTAACGGATAAATGATGCTCCTTTTTTTGTAACTATGCGATTTCCCTGCTTTTTTTGGTTGGTTCCATTAAGAATGGCGAGAGTGCTTTACATGCTGCAGCCCTTTTTGGACATCTCAAAGTTGTCAAGCAGCTGATACATGCTGGTGCTGACATCCATCTCAAGAACAAGGTACATAGAAATATAAAACTTACCTGATTTCCACTTTGAATATTAAAGTAAACATGGCTTTGGAGCAGGTCAAAATGTTCCTGAGTTTTGAAATGTCCCCTCTGACATGTTGAAACTGAGGTGAACAGGTCTGAGGCACACATTCATCACTGTGTTTCCATATTGGTACACTTCGGTGGAGAGCTCACATGGTTCCCAGTGGGAAGAGCATAAATTCCCCCCTTTTTTTTAAAATTAGAGTTCAATTTTGTGGCATTTTCTAGCCAACAGAGCCTCTGTTTCTGAGACACTATAAGCTGAAAGTAGGGCCAAGAGCAACTTTCCAAAAATGATACAATGGCAGAGATTTCCATGTGCATCTCTATGATACAGAGATATAAACTTTAAACATACATTACATGCCTAAAGTCTGAAGAATTTGTCCCTTAATGGCACAGCTTCTCGGCTGACTTACGACCTCAAAGATAGTAGCCCAAAGTAATGTGTACTTGTATGATACACCTTTTCTAAGCATATAAAATTGAGATTAAGATGAATCTTAATACACATATAATAATCAATTCTGAAAGTTAACTCTGCTTGTGTCTCTCTCCCCCATCTCCTCGTACACCTGGCCCTACCCCACCCCACCCCATCCTATTCCCTACACAGGAGGGTGTCACTGCTTCCGATCTTGCCAGAGATGCAGGGTATGACATCATTTCCGACTTCATCCACACTGCCAAGCAGCCCTCTTCCCACACCACAGTATGACGGAAGGGACTAGTTGGCACCGTTATAAGCGGCATGTTTCACAAGAAAATGCTGTTTTTGCCAAGTTACTGTAAAATTTGGGCAAAAAGCATTAGGCAGTGAGACGAGCCTGGCTACATAGCTGAGGGACCGGGGTCAACTGCCACCTCCCCACCCCTTTCCCTTTAAGAAGAGCCTGACTGTGCTACTACCAGTGAGCATACTACTAAAGTTGGGCCATGAATAATCATTTAAGGTTTCAGGCTATAACACAGCAGTGTGTACATTGTAATATTAATGTTTTAGTAACTCCAGTAATTCTGAAATCTTTGTTGGTGCGATAAACAATAATTTGGAGTCTTGCCACACATTCAAATTGTATGGGAAAAGAGCATTTGGGATTAAAGGCTGTGTACATGTGCTTTGAGGCAGCTTTCTTTAAAATTTTGTTCCCTTCCTGTCTGCTGGAGTTAAAAAAATTTTCTCTTACATTTTAAAGTCTTCCTAATTAAAGGTGATACTTCCGTACTCCTCAATCACAGAAGAACCAACACTGAAAATCTTTCAACATTTTGTTGTGATTAAATATTGTCATGCTGTGACTGACTTTCTGCCCGACTTTCTTTCAACAAGTAGAATTTATTCCTTAATATTCTTTCACTGAATTAAGTTGTGTAATTTGAGCAATCTAGTGCACCTATAGTTCTTTGATTAGAATATGATTAACAAATGAGGACTTTTTGCGTCTGAGCAGTGCCCTTAACCCCTACTTCCTTTAACCGAATGCATGGATACTTAAGCATACAGATTTATGTATGTTCAGGTATGTTATAGTCAGGTGAGTGAGGAAAATGTCCGTCAGAATTCAAACCTGTAAACTTACCGTGGTGCCAGAGCTTCTTCCTACGCAGCACTGTCATCTGGCCACACTCTACATGTAGCAATTTGCCAATTGTTCATTGTCTTTAAATGTACTTGTGCATTCACATGTACGAAGTTTCACACGGCTTGTTTCGGGGCTTGTTTCGATATGATCCATATTTCAACAGACGTTTTACCCTCAAAAGTGTTCATGGGTTGCAGTGTTTTTCATTCTACCGTAGGACATGTGGAGCAGAGAACGCCCACAAACATTTTCACCGGGCTAGTCTTTGCGGTGATTTTGTAATTCAAGAAACTATAGCAGTAAGTAGGAGACAATAAAGAGACCTTCTTGAGGACATACCCTTCAGACCCAACCACATGCTTTGAGTAGATATGCTAAGGTCTACAACTTCTTACAAAGATTAAACGCCTTTGAAAAAAAAAGAAAAGAACAACAGCTGATCAGTTCTTACAAGCATTCAAACCTATTACACCAATTTCTAAACTCATGTACAAATGTATTTGTGGTGAAGCATATTCGAAAAAGAGGCTATTAAAATCCTGTATTATTTAAAATCAATAGTGCTAAAACACAAGATTAGTACTCAAAGAGAGGTTCAGTATACCGTTGTGACATTGTGTTGAGTTCCAAATTATGCGTGTAAAAAGAATCACAGACAAGCCTGTTCATTGTGTATTCATTTAATATGCATTATTCAAAGAGATATATTTTGAAGGAGGAGAGTTGGAAATATCTATGGGCTGCTTCAGATATTGTTGATTCAAATACATGTAGTGAAACAGTACAAAAATTTAATGAGCTGAAGATGTTGCTCTGCAGTGTAATAGTATTTGTAGTTTTATTGCTGAATATAATCAGGTGCTGAATTTTTTTCCCCCAAGTTGTGGAAATACCCAGTCACAACCCTATGGGTACAGTATTTATGACTCGCTCCAGGCAAGGATGATTTAAGTCATGGCCCGCTCATAGTAGGGAGGGTAAAATTTTTTGTGGAACTTGAATTTTTATTTTTTTGTAAGAAATTTTATATTTATCAATAATTTGAAGGGAACATGCTGGTTGCTGGGGTGATTTCAGATCAGTCTTGCAAGCCTAAGTCTGTGTTAGAATCAAGTTTTTCTCAGTTAAGAACTAACATGAGACAATGTCATATCTGCTGCTGATAACAGACTATTGGGCTATGCCATATATGCCCCATAGACCATTGGGCTATGCCATATATGCCAAGTAACGGCTTACACTATGGGCCTTCCAGCCATGCGTTTAAAATTGCATTTTTTTCTGATGCAACCTTTTATACAGGCATGCAACTGATTTCCTCTTTTTTCACTTCACTCTCATGCCCCTGAAAATTGAAAAATGCTGTACAAAGTCTTGTAAAGTTTGGAATTTCCTTGTTTTTTGTCAAAGTCCAAATTGCATGCCTGTTTACAGAGCAGGTATGTTTGTATTCATTGCAGTGTATATGCAGTTTGTTAAAATACTGTTCTGACTTAGCTAACCAGAATTTCTTTTTTTCTGTGAAATTGTTCAAATCACGTAGAATTACCACAGCTATTCCACAGAGTAGTGTTGTTAAATAATACTTTTTCCCCTTTGCTATCATTAGTGAAGTGTGCTTTAAGCATTATAATGTACTTTGTAGATGTCTGTAGCAAAGTCTGAGCCAGACTAAACATATCCAACATGGTATCTGGAATATTGAATTTTTTTTTACAAATTTGTTAGGTTTGTATTGATGTTTGTGTAAGGAGAATTCTGGATGCCCATTTTTTTTTATTTTTAATTTTGCATCTTTCAGCTGTTTCCTAATTCAAGTCAGCAGGGTGTCCCTTTGAGGTTTTTATGCTTTTACTTTCACAAAAAGGGGCATTCAGCATTGTCTCCAAGCTGTCATCAAGACAGCTGGACACCCCCCCCTTTTTCTGCCTAAATCCTAGATGTAGGTCAAATGTGAGGCGCTTTACATACAATTCAGTGTTGCAGTTGATAACCATGGTGAGAAATTAACATGGGTTGTTTTCATCTTGTTACAGCACCCTGTCTTGGATGTACATTTCTGAAATGGAAGTTTCTCATAGCTAAAGGTGCTCAGAACAAGCTAATGTAGATGCAAATTAGTTTCTAAAAACCAAGAGCTTGCCTAGTTGAATTTTTCTATGGAATTTTTTTCAATGTATCACCATTATATGCAATTTTTTTTATATGTCCTAGTTGGGAATTTACAAATTTTTTCCTACCTCGTGTTTACGTCAAGTGTATTGAGTTTATATTTGTTCACTGTTTGTATTTTGGTGTTTTAAGTGGACCTATAGCATTGACAAATTTGTTATTCAGCATAAACAGTACTTTATGTAAGTTGATTTCAATAAGAGACTTAATAAATTGTGTTTGCATTTGAAGTGTGTCTGCATGCTGCATATTTTCTTGGTTACAATGGGAACCAGAAGATGCAATGATACACCATGTTTGCAGAGTTTCAAGTCAGAAGTCTGTGAAAAGGCAGACAAAATAAAGACACCTGTTTCCCATTATACATGTAGAATGATTTTTAGAGAATATAAATAACTGTAAAATTAATACCAGTTAAAAATTAGAAATACATCTTTTTCTGATCGAATGTATTGTACATTTATTATTGCATATTAGCACAAAAAAATGTAACGCAATAAGCCTTTTGCGAGTTAAATTTGAATAAAATCTGGTCCGCTGAGTTCTTTAAATTCACGTGAACACAACAATTTGAATTCTCCACACTAAAGGCACTGTTGCTATACCTCGTGATTCGGGGCAAGCTTTCCCATAGTTACATAAGAGACGCCTTGCAACAATACACTGTTCTCAATGGATAAGAAGGCACAAAGGAACCAGTTCATTCCAGAGATGGTGGTCGCTGAGCAAAAGCTTGCCCCGAATCACAAGGTATTATACCCAGCAAGAAATGAGACCGAGGGGTACCCCCCAACATGTCCAATCCCTATACACATTCCAGACTATTGTTACTTAACATATCCCCCCAAGATGTCTGAAAGGAATTCCCCAGATTCCTGCGAGACAATGACCAACACAAAGCAGGGGGGGGTTCTCCCCGTCTCATACCTTGCTGCATATGCAAGGTATAGCAACAGTGTCTTTAGTCTTGGGAGTTCAAATTGTTACATTTCTATGCAATCAGATAACACAGGGAACCAGATTTTTTTCAAATTAAACTCGCAAGTGGCTTATTGTGCACTTGACGTCATAGACAGGTTTCCTTACTGGGCCAGTGGCAATGTTCCTACACAGACTATTGACCAAACACATCCACTTTTATTTAGTACATGTACTTATGGAAGATTACCAAAGCCCCTAGGATGAATGTAAAATCATATTGAAATTGGAGGATTTGGGACTTTTAGGGTTAATGCAGGAGCTGATTTTGATTACTGTCCTTCAGCGACAGTGAATGACATTTTCAGTTTTACCGTTGATGACCTGTCTGAGAGGCCACAGGTGATAACATCACCACTTTTCACCGGCCCAACACCAGAGGGTGTCCCAGTCAGCACCAGGTCGCCCTCCTGCAGAGTGATGTAATGACTGATGTAACTGAGGAGTGCAGGGATCTTGAAGATCATGTCCTTGGTGTTCCCATCCTGTCTTGTCTCACCGTTGACCGCTAGCCACAGCCGGAGGTCGTGGGGGTCAGTCACCTCGCTCCGATCCAGGAACGCACTGACGGGGCAAGAGGTGTCAAACATCTTGGCCAGCGTCCAGGGAGCCCCCTTCCTTTTAGCCTCGTCTTGGAGGTCCCGAGCTGTCATGTCCAGTGCTAGGGCATATCCTCCAACGTGGTCCATGGCCACAGACTCGGGGATGCTGCTGCCGGGGCGGGACACGACCACGCCCAGTTCAACTTCATGGTGCAAGTTGCTGCATCCAGGAGGGGCCTGTCAGATCATGCAAAGCAACAGAAGGAAAAACCACAAAATCTCAGTTTTCAAGTTGTCAGCATCGTCTTGGCTAGGCTTATAATCTGTAAAGATGGTGTCCAAAGCTCATTCCCGCATAAATCATTCAGAGTGTCTCTGATAAGCCATGCATGACAGAGCATCATTGAGGAGATGCCATTTGAGTAAGTGTAGAGTAAACTTCCAACTATGGGAATGGATACATTAAATACATTTAGCATACCAGCCTAATGGCAGTGTTTTTCATCACATGGTTTTTGGGGGGATGGGGGCATTGATGTTACGAAACAGATGTCAACCACAAAGCACAGACTGCCAATCAGAATCCACCACTATACAGGCTTACCCTGATTGGTTTTCCCTCTGTGATAAACGCCGTTGTTGGTTTCAAAAAAATGATGGGCTCTGCTGGTAAAACGTTCCCCAGCTCTGCTGCATGGGCACTGCAGAAAAGGAGATCGGAGCAGATTCAATCGTAAATTAAAGCAAACTGGGTTTAGTTTAAGTAGTTTTGTAAACCAAAAATTTGGAGCTGTATGGATTATATGTTGGCTACATGATCACTGCACTGTTTAAGCTTCAGGGGTGCATGGTGGAGTCCTTCAACATGGCGTATATCAACGTTTCCCTCAACATTCCTCATGCAGTGTTGCCAAAACCTCTTTACTAAAAACTTCAAATTCATTCAGATAAATACACGTACTGGTGTCCCATAATACATGTACATGCCATCAAACCTTTGCATGGTGCTTTGTGTACAATGCACAAGCAATACAGTTCAGGGCCCAACTTCACAGCGCTGCTCAACACATGATTTGATACGGACACAGCATATATGTATTTCATGGAGACTGTAAGCAGTAAGCATTGCAAAAGGCATGCTTACCTTGGAGGAAAAATTTGCTTCACACAAGCGACAAAGCAATGGAAATCTTCATATGTGCAGGCAACTGTATGCATGTTTATTTACAATTTGCAAAAGTTTCTGCTACAGTAAGCATGAATTCTCTGCTAACTGTTAAGCAGCCCATGAAATAGGGCCCAGATTTTAAAGGAATTGAATTGGTCTCTGGTCGCCGGGCTCTACCTTGTGGTCTATTGGTTGAGATGTGCTGTGCAATGCAAGGATTGTCAGATTGTGGGTTGGAATCCTACCAGCCATTTCCTGCAGGAATTTGTTTCCCTGCAGGACTCAGGAAAGCAGTACAGGTGCATATTCATCACATGGAAGTGTTGGAAAACAGTCGAGGATACCGGTACCAGTGCATGCGTATGTCAAGGTTTTTCCCATAATAATTAGCCCTAATTTGCCAAATACATATGATGTTTTTGAAAGAAAAACCTGGAAAACAGCCCCCATCCGTGGCATGTCAAGCACATGCATGTACAGAACTACATGTATGAAGGAATTCAGCCAATCATGGCCAAATCTTGTTGCCGTCCCGAGCTCCCCTCTCAATGTTGTGTATTGTTGTACAGTCTATGCTGCAGTTGGAGATACATGTAAAAAAAAAAAAAATCAAACTCGCTGGCCACTTGTTTGACATAAACAAAGGGGCCACAATATTTTAGGGGCTAGAGACGTGAAGGGGGTTCAGTATAACTCAGAGGGACAGGTTTAGGGGGCAGTTACTGGTATAGTGCACCAAAACTCTAAGAAAACAACACCAGCAAACAAAAGCAAGGATGTCAAGACTGTGAGTAAGACTTTTGATTTCATTCTCTTCCCCCAATTTCATCATGAATGAGCTCAAAGCTGCATTCAGTTGTTAATTTGCCCCACAACATCAAAAGCTGGATGCACCGCTGCTCGGAGACTGTCCACAAACTCGGAGAAGTCTCTTTATTCAGAGACAAAATCAGTCCCGAAAAGAGAGAATGTCTCCCAAAAGTTTGAAAATGGGAAAAAATTTTTTTAAGTGGGCTTTGGGATCCTACCATTGCCTTGGGGATCCTTTAATGCTATAATTGGATTCAGCAAAGGAAAACACCCAACTTCTAGGATTACAAGCAGGCGTCTGTAATGGGATATAATACATGTACATAAAGACCATGTATCAAAAGAATTTTTCCAAATATCAATCCTTCACTTACAGGTACAAACAGCGAGTGACATGGTGACAAATTCCTAAAAAAAAAACTTAATTAAAAAACTTGTGTGTATGGAAACTACATGTATGCGGAAAAAATGCTAATAGCACACATGTGCATGATGTTGATCCTATCCCATTTGAAAAAAAAAAAAACGTATCAACCACGTGGTGATGGAAGTCTCCACATACATTGTATTACAAATATGGTTCTAACATTTTTTCCAATGGGCCAATTTGGCAAAGATTCCTCACCCCAGGAATACATCACAAGCCAGTAGACTCCCATTGGCCAAACCCTAACCACTGCAAAAATGGTTTTCCACTGTTTGAGGCATTTAGAGCGAGCGGATTACCACCAGGGACAAAAGCTCTCTACTACCGCAGTGATGAACCACACAGCACCGCTGCACGCTAATCTGGCCCCTATTGAAAAGAGGTCAGCAGTGCACTGTGCCAGTTTTGGTAACAAAAGAATCTTACATAGCACCGCACAATCTGGGCTCTTTTTCTAAGGCTGCTGGCTTGGCTGAAATATTCAAAAGTCAATGAAGGTTAACTGTCAGCTTTAGAGTAGTGCCCAAAGAATGCTTCATGTGGGTATAAACGGCCATTAAATGAAATGATTAATTTATGAAGAATTTTGAAAACGGAAAATCTTGAAAAGGACCCGGCATCTTGTCTTGCTCAAGAAAAATCCACCTGGCAGCAAGGACAGTCTCCAAGTTCCTATGTGTGCCTCAATCTACTGACAGCTTTTATGGGTGGCAAAGGCAGAAATGTAACCTTTTGGTTGCTTTTTCAAGTTTACCACTAATTCACTCAAAATGGATGTTTACCTCATTGATTTTATATAGGGTTATATTTTCTATTATTTTTTTATAGTACATTTATTACTAATGTGCTCTGATATCTGCATGGGATTTTTAACACTTTAGGAATTAACTATTCTTTCACTTTTGTGCTGACCAGTCCGACAGATATCCCATGAACGTGGGAGTGTGCGGCAGATGTTGTCCCCCTCCCCTCAAAGTTTTTAGGGTAGCCAACGGCTAACCATAGTTTTAGCAGATACCTGTGGCAAAACAGCAGATCCTATAACATTTCACAAGACAATGACTAAGCAATGTACAATGTAGGTCTACTCCAAGAACTGTGGGTCCATTGTCTGCCACACTCAGCGCGGTGGAATACCCTACATGCAGACCTGCCAACCTGGCCGTACTCTTTCCTGAGGTCAGGCATTACAATAGATTAAAAGGTATTTAAATGAGCCTTCAGTTCATTCAAAAATTTAATCTACTGTGTGGTAATACCTGACCTCAGGAAGGAGTACGGCATATTGGCAGGTCTGTACATGCCTATGTGTACGACCGTTGACCGTGGAGGAACTTCCTCCATGGTACCAGGAGACTACAAACCTGGGCAAAATTGATGGGACACTTGGCAATATACCCATACACTCTCCAGTAAGTGACCTGCCCCCAATCCCTAGTCAATGTTGTCAAGTCAAGCCGCAGTGCAGACCACATGCAGAGACCCAACATTGAAAGGGGGTCTGGGGGTTGGAGGCCCAGTGAGATTTGTCCATGGTTGTCTGAATTGGTTCATAATTGTGTATGTATGTGCATACCGTGCCGCCCCAGGAGGTGTTGTGTGGCATCATAAACAGAGGTTGAAACCTATGAAGATATATTACAGCCAGATTGTACAATTAAAGAAGCACCTCTATTTTCGGATTGTGTAACCACAGCAAAGTGTGAAATTGGGAAGTCCTATGGGGAAAAGAATCTAAAGTAATTTAGGGGGTGCAATTTCAAGGCACGATGTGTGCTTTGTAGAGTATACATGTTTGTAGCAGTGCATCGTTTACGATGCACCACAGCATTTTTTTGGGGGGGGGGTTCTGTACAAAATAGATTACTTTGTAAACATGAAGTGTCCCTCTGGGTCTGGACACACCATAAATTCATGTGGGATCTCTGTTTTTAGTTATTCCATCATTTTGTTGAGAAGTGTATTGATGATCAATGAAAACCGTCAAAAAAAAGAGGGGGCAGGGAAGACTCAAATTTAATGTGTTGTGGCTCAGGGTTGGCAATGTGCCTTGTATGCATCGCATGCCCGTGCCCTATTAAATTGGGCGTACCCGCGCTCTGTGGGTTGAGGGTGGAGAAGTACAGTAATGACATTGCTTGTGATGTTTTGAGGGTCAATTCAGTGCATTTGATGTTTGAATTGGCTGATGCTGGAAATGGTTTGCACTCTACATGTAAGTTACAAGACCCTCCCTACACACACATACAGCCTAATGTTACAGGCATTTGTAAACTCAGACAATCCTGGACAAAATTGTTGGGACACCAGTAAAACAGATATACTGTACACCCTGCAGCGACATCCGATCCCCACACCCAGCTTAATGTTGTCATGTCTAACCAGAGTGCAGACCGCGCGCATATACCCAACATTGAATGGAAGGGGGTCTGGGGTTGGATGCCCACGAGATTTTTCCGGGCATGAAACTACTAATACTATTGTACACGGCTAGTACATGTACATGTACGTGGTAGGCCTACGGCTAGCCGACACTGTAACTGTAGTGTACATGTATGTAGGCCTAGTGGAAATTAGCCATGCGAAGACACCATATTTCAAAATTCTGCGGAGGCCATGGAGTAAAAGGACTGCAGACTATACTTTCAGGCCAGTAATTTAAATTGATGAACTTGGTGAGGTTCTTACGCATAATTACGGCCTACACATATGATCTTCCGTCCGGTTTCCACAAATCGTGACACACTGGGAGCGGCCATTTTAGGATAGCGTGGTCTCCTGTCGAGCCGCTATTTAAGTTATGATCCATAATTTGAATTAAAACTTTAATGGCAGGGGCGGATCCAGGATTTTCTGAAGAGGGGGCGGGTAGTCGTGATCCCGGATTTTTAAAAGGAAGCGGGGGGGGGGCGTGAACGAAAGCAGCAATGGTAATATTCACACGAGCAGGAAGCCCTGTCGATCCAGCTACCTGTTTTATTTCTCCATGCCTGACCACCGAAACGTGTACAACGTAAAGACAACGACTTTGGGGTAAAAGTAAGAGGCGTGACCGACTCGAACTGATCTTTTTTCGCCGATAACTCTCTAAAATTTTAGAATATGGTCATGAAACTTGTACTGGTGGATAAAGAAACATATTTCCTTATAGATGACACCACGATTGGCCCATTTAGACAATTTTCAGATATTCTGAGCTGGGAAATATCGAATGCCTGACTACCCCAACCGACAGCGTATCGCACAGACAAGAGGGAAATCACAGTAGGAAGCTTGACCGACACAAACTCGACGCCTCTCCCGTCAATAATTCTCTAAAATATCAAAATATTGTCATGAAACTTGTACCAGTGGATATAGAAACATATATATTCCCTTTCTGATGACACCACATTTAGCTCAAAGTGTAACAATTTTCAGATTCTCTAAGCTCAGATATAGAGGGTCTATCTCACTCAGAAAACACGTAGTCTATCCTATAGACAATTGTAAAAACTCGAAATATACGAGATGTGACCAAATGATACTTCTAGCTGACCAAAATACGGCCATGACGTTTGTAGCAGTACATGGAGGAGCCTGTTCCCTTTTAAATACAATTGGAGCATTTAGAGAATTTGTGGATTTTCTAAGCTGGAAAATAGGTCTTGTCTGTCTAAAAAAAACACAGCCTAATTAACGTACAGACAATCTCGAAATACAAGGTGTAACCAATTCAAACTGTTTCCTTCTCTCCAAAATAATTCTCCAACCCATCAAAACCTGGTCATGAAATTTGTACCACTGGATAGAAAAACATATTGTCTTTCAGATGACACCAAGATTGGCTCATTTGAAAAGTTTTGGGATCTTCTACGATGAGATATACAGAACCTACCCAAGGAAACGACGTGCAGCGTACATTACAGACAATGCGGGAAATGAGAAATAGCAAGCTTGACCTAGCTAAACTCTTATCTTCTTTTCAATATAATTCTCTAACCTGTCAAGATACGGTGCTGAAACTTGTACCTCTGGATAGAGAAGCATTTTCTCTTTCAGATGACACCACGATTGGCTCATGTGGACTGTTTTTGGTTATCCTAAGGTGAGGTATATAGAGCCTACCCAACGACCCAACGCACAGCGTACAGACAGAAAAGGCGGGAAATGAGAAGTAGCAAGCTTGACCAAGCTAAACTCTTATCTTCTTTCCAAGATAATTCTCTAACCTGTGCAGATATGGTCATGAAACTTGTAGTACCAGTGGATTGAACAACATATTCTCTTTCAGATGACACCAGGACTAGCTCATTTGGAAAATTTTGGGATTTTCTAACCTGAGATATAGAACCTACCCGACGTCCCAACGTGCAGTACAGAAAAGGCGTTAAACGAGAAATAGCAAGCTTGACCAAGTCAAACTCTTGCCTTCTTTCCAAGGTAATTCTCTAACCTGTCTAGATGCAGTCATGAAACTTGCACCAGTGGATAGAACAACATACTCTCTTTCAGATGACACAACGATTGGCTCATTTGGAAAATTCTGGGATTTTCCAAGCTGAAATATACAGAGCCTACCCAAGGAAACGACGTGCAGCGTACGGGAAATGAGAAATAGCAAGCTTGACCAAGTCAAACCCTTGCCTTCTTTCCAAGATAATTCTCTAACCTGTCAGGATATGGTCATGAAACGTGTCCCAATGGATAGAGCAACATATTTTCTTTCAGATGACACCTCAGTTGGCTCATTTGGACATTTTTGGGATTTTCTAAGCTGAGATATATAGATCCTACCCAACAACGAAACGTGCAGCGTACAGTACAGACAATGCAGGATATGAGACATAGCAAGTTTGACCAAATCAAACTCTTGCCTTCTTTCCAAATAATTCTCTAACTTGTCCAGATATCGTCATCAAACTTATACGAGTGGATAGAACTACATGTTCTCTTTGAGATGACACCACAGTTGGCTCATTTGGACATTTTTGGGATTTTCTAAGCTGAGATATATAGAGCCTACCCAAGGAAACTACGTGCAGCGTACGGGAAATGATAAATAGCAAGCTTTACCAGGTCAAACTCTTGCCTTCTTTCCAAGACAATTCTCTAACATATCAAGATATGGTTTTGAAACATGTACCAGTGGATAGAACTACATATTCTCTTTCTAATGACACCAGGACTAGTTCATTGGGACAATTTTGGGATTTTCTAAGCTGAGATATATAGAGCCTACCGAAGGAAACGACGTGCAGCGTACGTGAAATAAGAATAAGCAAGCTTTACCAAATCAAACTCTTTCCTTCTTTCAAAGATAATTCTCCAACCTGTCAAGATATGGCCATGAAACTTGTACCAGTGGATAGAACTACATATTCTCTTTCAGATGACACCAGGACTAGCTCATTTGGACAATTTTGGGATTTTCTAAGCTGAGATATATAGAGCCTTCCCAACGTCCCAACGTGCAGTACAGAAAAGGCGGGAAATGAGAAATAGCAAGCTTAACCAAGTCAAACTCTTGCCTGCTTTCCAAGATAATTCTCTAACCTTTCACAATATGGTCATGAAACTTGTCCCAGTGGATAGAGCAACATATTCTCTTTCAGATGACACCACAGTTGGCTCATTTGGACATTTTTCGGATTGTCTGAGCTGAGATATATAGAGCTTACCGAAGGAAACGACGTGCAGCGTACGGGAAATGATAAATAGCAAGCTTGACCAAGTCAAACTCTTGCCTTCTATCCAAGATAATTCTCTAAAATATCAAGATATGGCCATGAAACTTAAACCAGTGGATAGAATTAGATATTTTCTTTCAGATGACACCAGGTCTAGCTCATGTGGAAAATTCTGGGATTTTCCAAGCTGAAATATACAGAGCCTACCCAAGGAAACGACGTGCAGCGTACGGAAAATGAGAAATAGCAAGCTTGACCAAGTCAAACTCTTTTTTTCCCCAAGATAATTCTCTAACCTATCACAATATGGTCATGAAATTTGTCCCAGTGGATAGAGCAACATATTCTCTTTCAGATGACACCACAGTTGGCTCATTTGGACATTTTTGGGATTTTCTAAGCTGAGATATATAAAGCATACCCAGGGAAACGACGTGCAGCGTACAGGAAATGATAAATAGCAAGCTTGACCAAATTGAACTCTTGCTTTCTTTCCAAGATAATTCCCTAACCTGTCAAGATATGGCCATGAAACTTGCACCAGTGGATAGACCAACATGCTCTCTTTCAGATGACACAACGATTGGCAATTTTGGGATTTTCTAAGCTGAGATATATGGAGCCTACCCAAGGAACTGACGTGCAGCGTAGAGGAAATGATAAATAGCAAGCTTTACCAAGTCAAACTCTTGCCTTCTTTTCAAGATAATTCTCTAACCCTCCACGATATGGTCATGAAAATTGTACCAGTGGATAGAGCAACATATTTTCTTTCCGATGACACCACAGTTGGCTCATTTGGACAATTGAGGGATTTTCTAATCTGAGATATATAGAGCCTACCCAAGCAAACGATGTGCAGCGTACAGTACAGACAATGCAGGATATGAGACAGAGCAAGTTTGACCAAATCAAACTCTTGTTTTCGTTCCAAAATAATTCTCTAACCTGTCCAGATATCGTCATCAAACTTGTTCGAGTGGATAGAACTACATATTCCCTTTCAGATGTCACCATGATTGGCTTATTTGGACAATTTTGGGATTTTCTAAGCTGAAATATATAGAGCCTACCCAAGGAAACGACGTGCAGCGTACGGGAAATGAAAAATAGCAAGCTTGACCAAGTCAAACTCTTGCCTTCTTTTCAAGATAATTCTCGAACCCTCCACAATATGGTCATGGAACTTGTACCAGTGGATAGAACAACATATTGTCTTTCAAATGACACCAGGACTAGCTCATTTGGAAAATTGTGGGATTTTCTAGCCTGAGATATATAGAGCTTACCCAACGTCCCAACGTGCACTACAGAAAAGGCGGGAAATGAGAAATAGCAAATTTGACCAAAACAAACTCTTGCCTTCTTTCCAAGATAATTCTCTAACCTATCCAGATATGGTAATGAAACTAACATCAGTGGATAGAACAACATATTCTCTTTCAGATGACACGAGGACTAGCTCATTTGGACACTTTTGGGATTTTCTAACCTGAGATATATAGAGCCTACCCAAGGAAATGACGTGCAGCGTACGGGAAATGATAAATAGCAAGCTTTACCAAGTCAAACTCTCGCCTTGTTTCCAAGATAATTCTCTAACCTTTCACAATATGGTCATGAAACTTGTCCCAGTGGATAGAGCAACATATTTTCTTTCCGATGACACCACAGTTGGCTCATTTGGACATTTTGCGGATTGTCTGAGCTGAGATATGTAGAGCTTACCGAAGGAAACGACGTGCAGCGTACGGGAAATGATAAATAGCAAGCTTGACCAAGTCAAACTCTTGCCTTCTTTCCAAGATAATTCTCTAAAATGTCAAGATATGGCCATGAAACTTAAACCAGTGGATAGAATTAGATATTTTCTTTCAGATGACACCAGGTCTAGCTCATGTGGAAAATTCTGGGATTTTCCAAGCTGAAATATACAGAGCCTACCCAAGGAAACGACGTGCAGCGTACGGGAAATGAGAAATAGCAAGCTTGACCAAGTCAAACTCTTTTTTTACCCAAGATAATTCTCTAACCTATCACAATATGGTCATGAAATTTGTCCCAGTGGATAGAGCAACATATTCTCTTTCAGATGACACCACAGTTGGCTCATTTGGACATTTTTGGGATTTTCTAAGCTGAGATATATAGAGCCTACCCAGGGAAACGACGTGCAGCGTACAGGAAATGATAAATAGCAAGCTTGACCAAATTGAACTCTTGCTTTCTTTCCAAGATAATTCCCTAACCTGTCAAGATATGGCCATGAAACTTGCACCAGTGGATAGACCAACATGCTCTCTTTCAGATGACACAACGATTGGCAATTTTGGGATTTTCTAAGCTGAGATATATGGAGCCTACCCAAGGACCTGACGTGCAGCGTAGAGGAAATGATAAATAGCAAGCTTTACCAAGTCAAACTCTTGCCTTCTTTCCAAGATAATTCTCTAACCTATCCAGATATGGTAATGAAACTAACATCAGTGGATAGAACAACATATTCTCTTTCAGATGACACGAGGACTAGCTCATTTGGACACTTTTGGGATTTTCTAACCTGAGATATATAGAGCCTACCCAAGGAAATGACGTGCAGCGTACGGGAAATGATAAATAGCAAGCTTTACCAAGTCAAACTCTCGCCTTGTTTCCAAGATAATTCTCTAACCTTTCACAATATGGTCATGAAACTTGTCCCAGTGGATAGAGCAACATATTCTCTTTCAGATGACACCACAGTTGGCTCATTTGGACATTTTGCGGATTGTCTGAGCTGAGATATATAGAGCTTACCGAAGGAAACGACGTGCGGCGTACGGGAAATGATAAATAGCAAGCTTGACCAAGTCAAACTCTTGCCTTCTTTCCAAGATAATTCTCTAAAATGTCAAGATAAGGCCATGAAACTTAAACCAGTGGATAGAATTAGATATTTTCTTTCAGATGACACCAGGTCTAGCTCATGTGGAAAATTCTGGGATTTTCCAAGCTGAAATATACAGAGCCTACCCAAGGAAACGACGTGCAGCGTACGGGAAATGAGAAATAGCAAGCTTGACCAAGTCAAACTCTTTTTTTACCCAAGATAATTCTCTAACCTATCACAATATGGTCATGAAATTTGTCCCAGTGGATAGAGCAACATATTCTCTTTCAGATGACACGACAGTTGGCTCATTTGGACATTTTTGGGATTTTCTAAGCTGAGATATATAGAGCCTACCCAGGGAAACGACGTGCAGCGTACAGGAAATGATAAATAGCAAGCCTGACCAAATGGAACTCTTGCTTTCTTTCCAAGATAATTCCCTAACCTGTCAAGATATGGCCATGAAACTTGCACCAGTGGATAGACCAACATGCTCTCTTTCAGATGACACAACGATTGGCAATTTTGGGATTTTCTAAGCTGAGATATATGGAGCCTACCCAAGGAACTGACGTGCAGCGTAGAGGAAATGATAAATAGCAAGCTTTACCAAGTCAAACTCTTGCCTTCTTTTCAAGATAATTCTCTAACCCTCCACGATATGGTCATGAAAATTGTACCAGTGGATAGAGCAACATATTTTCTTTCCGATGACACCACAGTTGGCTCATTTGGACAATTGAGGGATTTTCTAAGCTGAGATATATAGAGCCTACCCAAGCAAACGATGTGCAGCGTACAGTACAGACAATGCAGGATATGAGACAGAGCAAGTTTGACCAAATCAAACTCTTGTTTTCGTTCCAAAATAATTCTCTAACCTGTCCAGATATCGTCATCAAACTTGTTCGAGTGGATAGAACTACATATTCCCTTTCAGATGACACCATGATTGGCTTATTTGGACAATTTTGGGATTTTCTAAGCTGAAATATATAGAGCCTACCCCAGGAAACGACGTGCAGCGTACGGGAAATGAAAAATAGCAAGCTTGACCAAGTCAAACTCTTGCCTTCTTTTCAAGATAATTCTCTAACTTGTCCAGATATGGTCATGAAACTTGCACCAGTGGATAGAACTAGATATTTTCTTTTAGATGACACAGAGACTAGCTTATTTGGACAATTCTGGGATTTTCCAAGCTTAAATATACAGAGCCTACCCAAGGAAACAACGTGCAGCGTGCGGGAAATAATAAATAGTAAGCTTTACCAAGTCAAACTCTTGCCTTCTTTCCAAGATAATTCTTTAAAATGTCAAAGTATGGTCATGAACCTTGCACCAGTGGATAGAACTAGATATTCTCTTTCAGATGACACAGGGACTAGTTTTTTGGGACAATTCTGGGATGTTCCAAGCTTAAACATACAGAGCCTACCCAAGGAAACGATGTGCAGAAAAGGCGGGAAATGATGAATAGCAAGCTTCACCAAGTCAAACTCTTGCCTTCTTTCCAAGATAATTCTTTAACCCTCGACGATATGGTCTTGAAACTTGTACTAGTGGATAGAGCAACATATGTTCTTCCAGATGACACCACAGTTGGCTCATTTGAACAATTGTGGGATTTTCTAAGCTGAGATATATAGAGCCTACCAAACGTCCCAACGTGCAGTACAGAAAAGGCGGGAAATGAGAAATAGCAAGTTTGACCAAGTCAAACTTTTGCCTTCTTTTCAAGGTAATTCTCTAACACTCCACGATATGGTCATGAAACTTGTACCAGTGGATAGAACAACATATTCTCTTTCAGATGACACCACAGTTGGCTCATTTGGAAAATTGTTTGATTTTCTAACCTGAGATATATAGAGCCTACCCAAGGAAATGACGTGCAGCGTACGGGAAATGATAAATAGCAAGCTTTACCAAGTCAAACTCTTGCCTTCTTTCCAAGATAATTCTCGAACCCTCCACAATATGGTCATGGAACTTGTACCAGTGGATAGAGCAACATATTGTCTTTCAGATGACACCAGGACTAGCTCATTTGGACAATTGTGGGATTTTCTAACATGAGATATATAGAGCCTACCCAACGTCCCAACGTGCACTACAGAAAAGGCAGGAAATGAGAAATGGCAAGTTTGACAAAAAAACACTCTTACCTTCTTTCGAAGATAATTCTCTAACCTGTCCAGATATGGTAATGAAACTAACATCAGTGGATAGAACAACATATTCTCTTTCAGATGACACCGGGACTAGCTCATTTGGACACTTTTGGGATTTTCTAACCTGAGAAATATAGAGCCTACCCAAGGAAATGACGTGCAGCGTACGGGAAATGATAAATAGCAAGCTTTACCAAGTCAAACTCTCGCCTTCTTTCCAAGATAATTCTCTAACCTATCCAGATATAGTAATGAAACTAACATCCGTGGATAGAACAACATATTCTCTTTCAGATGACACCAGAACTAGCTCATTTGGACACTTTTGGGATTTTCTAACCTGAGATATATAGAGCCTACCCAAGGAAATGACGTGCAGCGTACGGGAAATGATAAATAGCAAGCTTTACCAAGTCAAACTTTTGCCTTCTTTCCAAGGTAATTCTCTAGACTCTGAAGATATGGCCATAAAACGTATACCAGTGGATAAAGCAACATATTCTCTTTCAGATGACACCACAGTTGGGTCATTTGGACAATTGTGGGATTTTCTAAGCTGAGATATATAGAGCCTACCCAAGGAAATGACGTGCAGCGTACGGGAAATGATAAATAGGAAGCTTTACCAAGCAATTTTTTGCCTTCTTTCAAAGGTAATTCTCTAACCTGTGAAGATATGGCCATAAAACGTATACCAGTGGATAGAGCAACATCTTCTCTTTCAGATGACACCACAGTTGGGTCATTTGGACAATTGTGGGATTTTCTAACATGAAATATATAGAGCCTACCCAACGTCCCAACGTGCAGTACAGAAAAGGCGGGAAATGAGAAATAGCAAGTTTCACCAAGTCAAACTCTTGCCGTCTTTCCAAGATGATTCTCTAACCTGTAACGATATGGTAATGAAACTTACATCCGTGGCTAGAGCAGCATATTCTCTTTCAGATGACACCACAGTTGGCTCATTTGGACTATTTTGGGATTTTCTAACCTGAGATATATAGAGCCTACCCACGGAAATGACGTGCAGCGTACGGGAAATGATAAATAGCAAGCTTTACCAAGTCAAACTCTTGCCTTCTTTCCAAGATAATTCTCGAACCCTCCACAATATGGTTATGGAACTTGTACCAGTGGATAGACCAACACATTGTCTTTCAGATGACACCACAGTTGGCTCATTTGGAAAATTGTGGGATTTTCTAACCTGAGATATATAGAGCCTACCCAACGTCCCAACGTGCAGTACAGAAAAGGCGGGAAATGAGAAATAGCGAGTTTGACCAAACAAACTCTTGCCTTCTTTCCAAGATAATTCTCGAACCTGTCCAGATATGGTAATGAAACTAACATCAGTGGATAGAGCAACATATTCTCTTTCAGATGACACCACAGTTGGCTCATTTGGACAATTGTGGGATTTTCTAAGCTGATATATAGAGCCTACCCAAGGAAATGACGTGCAGCGTACGGGAAATGATAAATAGCAATCTTTACCAAGTAATCTTTTGCCTTCTTTCAAAGGTAATTCTCTAACCTGTGAAGATATGGCCATAAAACGTATACCAGTGGATAGAGCAACATATTCTCTTTCAGATGACACCACAGTTGGGTCATTTGGACAATTGTGGGATTTTCTAACCTGAGATATATAGAGCCTACCCAAGGAAATGACGTGCAGCGTACGGGAAATTATAAATAGCAAGCTTTACCAAGTCAAACTGTTGCCTTCTTTCAAAGGTAATTCTCTAACACTACACAATATGGTCATGAAACTTGTACCAGTGGATAGAGCAACATATTGTCTTTCCGATGGCACCACAGTTGGCTCATTCGGAAAATTGTGGGATTTTCTAAGCTGAGATAGATAGAGCCTACCCATGGAAATGACGTGCAGCGTACGGGAAATGATAACTAGCAAGCTTTCCCAAGTCAAAGTCATGCCTTCTTTCCAAGATAATTCTCTAACCCACCACAATATGGTCATGAAACTTGTACCAGGGGATAGAGCAACATATTCTCTTTCAGATGACACCACAGTTGGCTCATTTGGACTATTTTGGGATTTTCTAACCTGAGATATATAGAGCCTACCCACGGGAATGACGTGCAGCGTACGGGAAATGATAAATAGCAAGCTTGACCAAGTCAAACTCTTGCCTTCTTTCCAAGATAATTCTCGAACCCTCCACAATATGGTTATAGAACTTGTACCAGTGGATAGACCAACACATTGTCTTTCAGATGACACCACTGTTGGCTCATTTGGAAAATTGTGGGATTTTCTAACCTGAAATATATAGAGCCTACCCAACGTCCCAACGTGCAGTACAGAAAAGGCGGGAAATGAGAAATAGCGAGTTTGACCAAACAAACTCTTGCCTTCTTTCCAAGATAATTCTCGAACCTGTCCAGATATGGTAATGAAACTAACATCAGTGGACAGAGCAACATATTTTCTTTCAGATGACACCACAGTTGGCTCATTTGGACAATTGTGGGATTTTCTAAGTTGATATATAGAGCCTACCCAAGGAAATGACGTGCAGCGTACGGGAAATGATAAATAGCAATCTTTACCAAGTAATCTTTTGCCTTCTTTCAAAGGTAATTCTCTAACCTGTGAAGATATGGCCATGAAACGTATACCAGTGGATAGAGCAACATATTCTCTTTCAGATGACACCACAGTTAGGTCATTTGGACAATTGTGGGATTTTCTAACGTGAGATATATAGAGCCTACCCAAGGAAATGACGTGCAGCGTACGGGAAATGATAAATAGCAAGCTTTACCAAGTCAAATTGTTGCTATCTTTCCAAGATAAATCTCTAACCCTCCACAATATGATCATGAAACTTGTATAAGTGGCTAGAGCAACATATTCTCTTTCAGATGACACCACAGTTGGCTCATTTGGACAATTGGGGGATTTTCTAACCTGAGATATATAGAGCCTACCCAAGGAAACGACGTGCAGCGTACGGGAAATGATAAATAGCAAGCTTACCAAGTCAAACTCTTGCCTTCTTTCCAAGATAATTCTCTAACCCACCACAATATGGTCATGGAACTTGTACCAGAGGATAGAGCAACATATTCTCTTTCAGATGACACCACAGTTGTCTCATTTGGAAAATTGTGGAATTTTCTAACCTGAAATAAATAGAGCCTACTCAACGTCCCAACGTGCAGCACAGAAAAGGTGGGAAAAGAAAAATAGCAAGTTTGACCAAGTCAAACTCTTGCCTTCTTTCCAAGATAATTCTCTAACCTGTCCAGATATGGTAATGAAACTTACATCAGTGGATAGAGCAACATATTTTCTTTCAGATGACACCAGGACTAGCTCATTTGGACACTTTTGGGCTTTTCTAACCTGAGATATATAGAGCCTACCCAAGGAAATGACGTGCAGCGTACGGGAAATGATAAATAGCAAGCTTTACCAAGTCAAACTCTTGCCTTCTTTCCAAGATAATTCTCTAACCTGTCCAGATATGGTAATGAAACTTACATCAGTGGATAGAGCAACATATTTGCTTTCAGATGACACCAGGACTAGCTCATTTGGACACTTTTGGGATTTTCTAACCTGAGATATATAGAGCCTATCCAAGGAAATGACGTGCAGCGTACGGGAAATGATAAATAGCAAGCTTTACCAAGTCAAACTCTTGCCTTCTTTCAAAGGTATTTCTCTAACCTGTGAAGATATGGCCATGAAAAGTATACCAGTTGATAGAGCAACATATTCTCTTTCAGATGACACCACAGTTGGCTCATTTGGAAAATTGTGGGATTTTCTAACCTGAGATATATAGAGCCTACCCACGGAAACGACGTGCAGCGTACGGGAAATGATAAATAGCAAGCTTTACCAAGTCAAACTCTTGCCTTCTTTCCAAGATAATTCTCTAACCCTAAACAATATGGTCATGGAACTTGTACCAGAGGATAGAGCAACATATTCTCTTTCAGATGACACCACAGTTGTCTCATTTGAAAAATTGTGGGGTTTTCTAACCTGAAAAAAAATAGAGCCTACTCAACGTCCCAACGTGCAGTATAGAAAAGGCTGGAAAAGAGAAATAGCAAGTTTGACCAAGTCAAACTCTTGCCTTCTTTCCAAGATAGTTCTCTAACCTGTCCAGATATGGTAATGAAACTTACATCAGTGGATAGAACAGCATATTTTCTTTCAGATGAGACCAGGACTAGCTCATTTGGACACTTTTGGGCTTTTCTAAGCTGAGATATATAGAGCCTACCCAAGGAAATGACGTGCAGCGTACGGGAAATGATAAATAGCAAGCTTTACCAAGTCAAACTCTTGCCTTCTTTCCAAGATAATTCTCTAACCTGTCAAGATATGGTAATGAAACCTACATCAGTGGATAGAGCAACATATTTTCTTTCAGATGACACCAGGACTAGCTCATTTGGACACTTTTGGGCTTTTCTAACCTGAGATATATAGAGCCTACCCAAGGAAATGACGTGCAGCGTACGGGAAATGATAAATAGCAAGCTTTACCAAGTCAAACTTTTGCCTTCTTTCAAAGGTAATTCTCTAACCTGTGAAGATATGGCCATGAAACGTATACCAGTGGATAGAGCAACATATTTTCTTTCAGATGACACCACAGTTGGCTCATTGGGACATTTTGGGCGATTTTCTAAGCTGAGATATATAGAGCCTACCCAAGGAAATGACGTGCAGCGTACGGGAAATGACAAATAGCAAGCTTTACCAAGTCAAACTCTTGCTGTCTTTCCAAGATAAATCTCTAACCCTCCACAATATGATCATGAAACTTGTATAAGTGGCTAGAGCAACATATTCTCTTTCAGATGACACCACAGTTGGCTCATTTGGAAAATTGTGGGATTTTCTAACCTGAAATATATAGAGCCTACCCAACGTCCCAACGTGCAGTACAGAAAAGGCGGGAAATGAGAAATAGCGAGTTTGACCAAACAAACTCTTGCCTTCTTTCCAAGATAATTCTCGAACCTGTCCAGATATGGTAATGAAACTAACATCAGTGGACAGAGCAACATATTTTCTTTCAGATGACACCACAGTTGGCTCATTTGGACACTTTTGGGCTTTTCTAACCTGATATATATAGAGCCTACCCAAGGAAATGACGTGCAGCGTACGGGAAATGATAAATAGCAAGCTTTACCAAGTCAAACTCTTGCATTCTTTCCAAGATAATTCTCTAACCTGTCCAGATATGGTAATGAAACTTACATCAGTGGATAGAGCAACATATTTTCTTTCAGATGACACCAGGACTAGCTCATTTGGACACTTTTGGGCTTTTCTAACCTGAGATATATAGAGCCTACCCAAGGAAATGACGTGCAGCGTACGGGAAATTATAAATAGCAATCTTTACCAAGTAATCTTTTGGCTTCTTTAAAGGTAATTCTCTAACCTGTGAAGATATGGCCATAAAACGTATACCAGTGGATAGAGCAACATATTCTCTTTCAGATGACACCACAGTTGGGTCATTTGGACAATTGTGGGATTTTCTAACCTGAGATATATAGAGCCTACCCAAGGAAATGCCGTGCAGCGTACGGGAAATTATAAATAGCAAGCTTTACCAAGTCAAACTCTTGCTATCTTTCCAAGATAAATCTCTAACCCTCCACAATATGATCATGAAACTTGTATAAGAGGATAGAGCAACATATTCTCTTTCAGATGACACCACAGTTGTCTCATTTGGAAAATTGTGGGATTTTCTAACCTGAAATATATGGAGCCTACTCAACGTCCCAACGTGCAGTACAGAAAAGGCTGGAAAAGAGAAATAGCAAGTTTGACCAAGTCAAACTCTTGCCTTCTTTCCAAGATAATTCTATAACCTGTCCAGATATGGTAATGAAACTTACATCAGTGGATAGAGCAGCATATTTTCTTTCAGATGACACCAGGACTAGCTCATTTGGACACTTTTGGGCTTTTCTAACCTGAGATATATAGAGCCTACCCAAGGAAATGACGTGCAGCGTACGGGAAATGATAAATAGCAAGCTTTACCAAGTCAAACTCTTGCCTTCTTTCCAAGATAATTCTCTAACCTGTCCAGATATGGTAATGAAACTTACATCAGTGGATAGAGCAACATATTTTCTTTCAGATGACACCAGGACTAGCTCATTTGGACACTTTTGGGCTTTTCTAACCTGAGATATATAGAGCCTACCCAAGGAAATGACGTGCAGCGTACGGGAAATGATAAATAGCAAGCTTTACCAAGTCAAACTTTTGCCTTCTTTCAAAGGTAATTCTCTAACCTGTGAAGATATGGCCATGAAACGTATACCAGTGGATAGAGCAACATATTTTCTTTCAGATGACACCACAGTTGGCTCATTGGGACATTTTGGGCGATTTTCTAAGCTGAGATATATAGAGCCTACCCAAGGAAATGACGTGCAGCGTACGGGAAATGACAAATAGCAAGCTTTACCAAGTCAAACTCTTGCTGTCTTTCCAAGATAAATCTCTAACCCTCCACAATATGATCATGAAACTTGTATAAGTGGCTAGAGCAACATATTCTCTTTCAGATGACACCACAGTTGGCTCATTTGGACAATTGGGGGATTTTCTAACCTGAAATATATAGGGCCTACCCAACGTCCCAACGTGCAGTACAGAAAAGGCGGGAAATGAGAAATAGCGAGTTTGGCCAAACAAACTCTTGCCTTCTTTCCAAGATAATTCTCGAACCTGTCCAGATATGGTAATGAAACTAACATCAGTGGACAGAGCAACATATTTTCTTTCAGATGACACCAGAGTTGGCTCATTTGGACAATTGTGGGATATTCTAAGTTGATATATAGAGCCTACCCAAGGAAATGACGTGCAGCGTACGGGAAATTATAAATAGCAATCTTTACCAAGTAATCTTTTGCCTTCTTTCAAAGGTAATTCTCTAACCTGTGAAGATATGGCCATAAAACGTATACCAGTGGATAGAGCAACATATTCTCTTTCAGATGACACCACAGTTGGCTCATTTGGACAATTGGGGGATTTTCTAACCTGAGATATATAGAGCCTACCCAAGGAAACGACGTGCAGCGTACGGGAAATGATAAATAGCAAGCTTACCAAGTCAAACTCTTGCCTTCTTTCCAAGATAATTCTCTAACCCACCACAATATGGTCATGGAACTTGTACCAGAGGATAGAGCAACATATTCTCTTTCAGATGACACCACAGTTGTCTAATTTGGAAAATTGTGGAATTTTCTAACCTGAAATATATAGAGCCTACTCAACGTCCCAACGTGCAGCACAGAAAAGGTGGGAAAAGAAAAATAGCAAGTTTGACCAAGTCAAACTCTTGCCTTCTTTCCAAGATAATTCTCTAACCTGTCCAGATATGGTAATGAAACTTACATCAGTGGATAGAGCAACATATTTTCTTTCAGATGACACCAGGACTAGCTCATTTGGACACTTTTGGGCTTTTCTAACCTGAGATATATAGAGCCTACCCAAGGAAATGACGTGCAGCGTACGGGAAATGATAAATAGCAAGCTTTACCAAGTCAAACTCTTGCCTTCTTTCCAAGATAATTCTCTAACCTGTCCAGATATGGTAATGAAACTTACATAAGTGGATAGAGCAACATATTTTCTTTCAGATGACACCAGGACTAGCTCATTTGGACACTTTTGGGCTTTTCTAACCTGAGATATATAGAGCCTACCCAAGGAAATGACGTGCAGCGTACGGGAAATGATAAATAGCAAGCTTTACCAAGTCAAACGTTTGCCTTCTTTCAAAGGTAATTCTCTAACCTGTGAAGATATGGCCATGAAACGTATACCAGTGGATAGAGCAACATATTCTCTTTCAGATGACACCACAGTTGGCTCATTTGGAAAATTGTGGGATTTTCTAACCTGAGATATATAGAGCCTACCCCAGGAAATGACGTGCAGCGTACGGGAAATGATAAATAGCAAGCTTTACCAAGTCAAACTCTTGCTGTCTTTCCAAGATAATTCTCTAACCCTAAATAATATGGTCATGGAACTTGTACCAGAGGATAGAGCAACATATTCTCTTTCAGATGACACCACAGTTGTCTCATTTGAAAAATTGTGGGGTTTTCTAACCTGAAAAAAAATAGAGCCTACTCAACGTCCCAACGTGCAGTATAGAAAAGGCTGGAAAAGAGAAATAGCAAGTTTGACCAAGTCAAACTCTTGCCTTCTTTCCAAGATAGTTCTCTAACCTGTCCAGATATGGTAATGAAACTTACATCAGTGGATAGAACAGCATATTTTCTTTCAGATGAGACCAGGACTAGCTCATTTGGACACTTTTGGGCTTTTCTAAGCTGAGATATATAGAGCCTACCCAAGGAAATGACGTGCAGCGTACGGGAAATGATAAATAGCAAGCTTTACCAAGTCAAACTCTTGCCTTCTTTCCAAGATAATTCTCTAACCTGTCAAGATATGGTAATGAAACCTACATCAGTGGATAGAGCAACATATTTTCTTTCAGATGACACCAGGACTAGCTCATTTGGACACTTTTGGGCTTTTCTAACCTGAGATATATAGAGCCTACCCAAGGAAATGACGTGCAGCGTACGGGAAATGATAAATAGCAAGCTTTACCAAGTCAAACTTTTGCCTTCTTTCAAAGGTAATTCTCTAACCTGTGAAGATATGGCCATGAAACGTATACCAGTGGATAGAGCAACATATTTTCTTTCAGATGACACCACAGTTGGCTCATTGGGACATTTTGGGCGATTTTCTAAGCTGAGATATATAGAGCCTACCCAAGGAAATGACGTGCAGCGTACGGGAAATGACAAATAGCAAGCTTTACCAAGTCAAACTCTTGCTGTCTTTCCAAGATAAATCTCTAACCCTCCACAATATGATCATGAAACTTGTATAAGTGGCTAGAGCAACATATTCTCTTTCAGATGACACCACAGTTGGCTCATTTGGAAAATTGTGGGATTTTCTAACCTGAAATATATAGAGCCTACCCAACGTCCCAACGTGCAGTACAGAAAAGGCGGGAAATGAGAAATAGCGAGTTTGACCAAACAAACTCTTGCCTTCTTTCCAAGATAATTCTCGAACCTGTCCAGATATGGTAATGAAACTAACATCAGTGGACAGAGCAACATATTTTCTTTCAGATGACACCACAGTTGGCTCATTTGGACACTTTTGGGCTTTTCTAACCTGATATATATAGAGCCTACCCAAGGAAATGACGTGCAGCGTACGGGAAATGATAAATAGCAAGCTTTACCAAGTCAAACTCTTGCATTCTTTCCAAGATAATTCTCTAACCTGTCCAGATATGGTAATGAAACTTACATCAGTGGATAGAGCAACATATTTTCTTTCAGATGACACCAGGACTAGCTCATTTGGACACTTTTGGGCTTTTCTAACCTGAGATATATAGAGCCTACCCAAGGAAATGACGTGCAGCGTACGGGAAATTATAAATAGCAATCTTTACCAAGTAATCTTTTGGCTTCTTTAAAGGTAATTCTCTAACCTGTGAAGATATGGCCATAAAACGTATACCAGTGGATAGAGCAACATATTCTCTTTCAGATGACACCACAGTTGGGTCATTTGGACAATTGTGGGATTTTCTAACCTGAGATATATAGAGCCTACCCAAGGAAATGCCGTGCAGCGTACGGGAAATTATAAATAGCAAGCTTTACCAAGTCAAACTCTTGCTATCTTTCCAAGATAAATCTCTAACCCTCCACAATATGATCATGAAACTTGTATAAGAGGATAGAGCAACATATTCTCTTTCAGATGACACCACAGTTGTCTCATTTGGAAAATTGTGGGATTTTCTAACCTGAAATATATGGAGCCTACTCAACGTCCCAACGTGCAGTACAGAAAAGGCTGGAAAAGAGAAATAGCAAGTTTGACCAAGTCAAACTCTTGCCTTCTTTCCAAGATAATTCTATAACCTGTCCAGATATGGTAATGAAACTTACATCAGTGGATAGAGCAGCATATTTTCTTTCAGATGACACCAGGACTAGCTCATTTGGACACTTTTGGGCTTTTCTAACCTGAGATATATAGAGCCTACCCAAGGAAATGACGTGCAGCGTACGGGAAATGATAAATAGCAAGCTTTACCAAGTCAAACTCTTGCCTTCTTTCCAAGATAATTCTCTAACCTGTCCAGATATGGTAATGAAACTTACATCAGTGGATAGAGCAACATATTTTCTTTCAGATGACACCAGGACTAGCTCATTTGGACACTTTTGGGCTTTTCTAACCTGAGATATATAGAGCCTACCCAAGGAAATGACGTGCAGCGTACGGGAAATGATAAATAGCAAGCTTTACCAAGTCAAACTTTTGCCTTCTTTCAAAGGTAATTCTCTAACCTGTGAAGATATGGCCATGAAACGTATACCAGTGGATAGAGCAACATATTTTCTTTCAGATGACACCACAGTTGGCTCATTGGGACATTTTGGGCGATTTTCTAAGCTGAGATATATAGAGCCTACCCAAGGAAATGACGTGCAGCGTACGGGAAATGACAAATAGCAAGCTTTACCAAGTCAAACTCTTGCTGTCTTTCCAAGATAAATCTCTAACCCTCCACAATATGATCATGAAACTTGTATAAGTGGCTAGAGCAACATATTCTCTTTCAGATGACACCACAGTTGGCTCATTTGGACAATTGGGGGATTTTCTAACCTGAAATATATAGGGCCTACCCAACGTCCCAACGTGCAGTACAGAAAAGGCGGGAAATGAGAAATAGCGAGTTTGGCCAAACAAACTCTTGCCTTCTTTCCAAGATAATTCTCGAACCTGTCCAGATATGGTAATGAAACTAACATCAGTGGACAGAGCAACATATTTTCTTTCAGATGACACCACAGTTGGCTCATTTGGACAATTGTGGGATATTCTAAGTTGATATATAGAGCCTACCCAAGGAAATGACGTGCAGCGTACGGGAAATTATAAATAGCAATCTTTACCAAGTAATCTTTTGCCTTCTTTCAAAGGTAATTCTCTAACCTGTGAAGATATGGCCATAAAACGTATACCAGTGGATAGAGCAACATATTCTCTTTCAGATGACACCACAGTTGGCTCATTTGGACAATTGGGGGATTTTCTAACCTGAGATATATAGAGCCTACCCAAGGAAACGACGTGCAGCGTACGGGAAATGATAAATAGCAAGTTTTACCAAGTCAAACTCTTGCCTTCTTTCCAAGATTATTCTCTAACCCTAAACAATATGGTCATGGATATTGTACCAGAGGATAGAGCAACATATTCTCTTTCAGATGACACCACAGTTGTCTCATTTGGAAAATTGTGGGATTTTCTAACCTGAAATATATAGAGCCTACTCAACGTCCCAACGTGCAGTACAGAAAAGGTGGGAAAAGAGAAATCGCAAGTTTGACCAAGTCAAACTCTTGCCTTCTTTCCAAGATAATTCTCTAACCTGTCCAGATATGGTAATGAAACTTACATCAGTGGATAGAGCAACATATTTTCTTTCAGATGACACCAGGACTAGCTCATTTGGACACTTTGGGCTTTTCTAACCTGAGATATATAGAGCCTACCGAAGGAAATGACGTGCAGCGTACGGGAAATGATAAATAGCAAGCTTTACCAAGTCAAACTCTTGCCTTCTTTCCAAGATAATTCTCTAACCTGTCCAGATATGGTAATGAAACTTACATCAGTGGATAGAGCAACATATTTTCTTTCAGATGACACCAGGCCTAGCTCATTTGGACACTTTTGGGCTTTTCTAACCTGAGATATATAGAGCCTACCCAAGAAAATGACGTGCAGCGTACGGGAAATGATAAATAGCAAGCTTTACCAAGTCAAACGTTTGCCTTCTTTCAAAGGTAATTCTCTAACCTGTGAAGATATTGCCATGAAACGTATACCAGTGGATAGAGAAACATATTCTCTTTCAGATGACACCACAGTTGGCTCATTTGGACATTTTGGGGGATTTTCTAACCTGAGATATATAGAGCCTACCCCAGGAAATGACGTGCAGCGTACGGGAAATGATAAATAGCAAGCTTTACCAAGTCAAACTCTTGCTGTCTTTCCAAGATAATTCTCTAACCCTAGACAATATAGTCATGGAACTTGTACCAGAGGATAGAGCAACATATTCTCTTTCAGATGACACCACAGTTGTCTCATTTGGAAAATTGTGGGATTTTCTAACCTGAAATATATAGAGCCTACTCAACGTCCCAACGTGCAGTACAGAAAAGGCTGGAAAAGAGAAATAGCAAGTTTGACCAAGTCAAACTCTTGCCTTCTTTCCAAGATAATTCTCTAAACTGTCCAGATATGGTAATGAAACTTACATCAGTGGATAGAGCAGCATATTTTCTTTCAGATGACACCAGGACTAGCTCATTTGGACACTTTTGGGCTTTTCTAACCTGAGATATATAGAGCCTACCCAAGGAAATGACGTGCAGCGTACGGGAAATGATAAATAGCAAGCTTTACCAAGTCAAACTCTTGCCTTCTTTCAAAGGTAATTCTCTAACCTGTGAAGATATGGCCATGAAACGTATACCAGTGGATAGAGCAACATATTCTCTTTCAGATGACACCACAGTTGGCTCATTGGGACATTTTGGGGGATTTTCTAAGCTGAGATATATAGAGCCTACCCAAGGAAATGACGTGCAGCGTACGGGAAATGATAAATAGCAAGCTTTACCAAGTCAAACTCTTGCTGTCTTTCCAAGATAAATCTCTAACCCTCCACAATATGATCATGAAACTTGTATAAGTGGCTAGAGCAACATATTCTCTTTCAGATGGCACCACAGTTGGCTCATTTGGAAAATTGTGGGATTTTCTAACCTGAAATATATAGAACCTACTCAACGTCCCAACGTGCAGTACAGAAAAGGCTGGAAAAGAGAAATAGCAAGTTTGACCAAGTCAAACTCTTGCCTTCTTTCCAAGATAATTCTCTAACCTGTCCATATATGGTAATGAAACTTACATCAGTGGATAGAGCAGCATATTTTCTTTCAGATGACACCAGGACTAGCTCATTTGGACACTTTTGGGCTTTTGTAACCTGAGATATATAGAGCCTACCCAAGGAAATGACGTGCAGCGTACGGGAAATGATAAATAGCAAGCTTTACCAAGTCAAACTCTTGCCTTCTTTCCAAGATAATTCTCTAACCTGTCCAGATATGGTAATGAAACTTACATCAGTGGATAGAGCAACATATTTTCTTTCAGATGACACCAGGACTAGCTCATTTGGACACTTTTGGGCTTTTCTAACCTGAGATATATAGAGCCTACCCAAGGAAATGACGTGCAGCGTACGGGAAATGATAAATAGCAAGCTTTACCAAGTCAAACTTTTGCCTTCTTTCAAAGGTAATTCTCTAACCTGTGAAGATATGGCCATGAAACGTATACCAGTGGATAGAGCAACATATTCTCTTTCAGATGACACCACAGTTGGCTCATTGGGACATTTTGGGGGATTTTCTAAGCTGAGATATATAGAGCCTACCCAAGGAAATGACGTGCAGCGTACGGGAAATGATAAATAGCAAGCTTTACCAAGTCGAACTCTTGCTGTCTTTCCAAGATAAATCTCTAACCCTCCACAATATGATCATGAAACTTGTATAAGTGGCTAGAGCAACATATTCTCTTTCAGATGACACCACAGTTGGCTCATTTGGAAAATTGTGGGATTTTCTAACCTGAAATATATAGAGCCTACCCAACGTCCCAACGGTGCAGTACAGAAAAGGCGGGAAATGAGAAATAGCGAGTTTGACCAAACAAACTCTTGCCTTCTTTCCAAGATAATTCTCGAACCTGTCCAGATATGGTAATGAAACTAACATCAGTGGACAGAGCAACATATTTTCTTTCAGATGACACCACAGTTGGCTCATTTGGACACTTTTGGGCTTTTCTAACCTGAGATATATAGAGCCTACCCAAGGAAATGACGTGCAGCGTACGGGAAATGATAAATAGCAAGCTTTACCAAGTCAAACTCTTGCCTTCTTTCCAAGATAATTCTCTAACCTGTCCAGATATGGTAATGAAATTTACATCAGTGGATAGAGCAACATATTTTCTCTTAGATGACACCAGGACTAGCTCATTTGGACACTTTTGGGCTTTTCTAACCTGAGATATATAGAGCCTACCCAAGAAAATGACGTGCAGCGTACGGGAAATGATAAATAGCAAGCTTTACCAAGTCAAACTCTTGCTGTCTTTCCAAGATAAATCTCTAACCCTCCACAATATGATCATGAAACTTGTATAAGTGGCTAGAGCAACATATTCTCTTTCAGATGACACCACAGTTGGCTCATTTGGAAAATTGTGGGATTTTCTAACCTGAAATATATAGAGCCTACCCAACGTCCCAACGTGCAGTACAGAAAAGGTGGGAAATGAGAAAAAGCGAGTTTGACCAAACAAACTCTTGCCTTCTTTCCAAGTTAATTCTCGAACCTGTCCAGATATGGTAATGAAACTAACATCAGTGGACAGAGCAACATATTTTCTTTCAGATGACACCACAGTTGGCTTATTTGGAAAATTGTGGGATTTTCTAACCTGAAATATATAGAACCTACCCAACGTCCCAACGTGCAGTACAGAAAAGGCTGGAAAAGAGAAATAGCAAGTTTGACCAAGTCAAACTCTTGCCTTCTTTCCAAGATAATTCTCGAACCTGTCCAGATATGGTAATGAAACTAACATCAGTGGACAGAGCAGCATATTTTCTTTCAGATGACACCAGGACTAGCTCATTTGGACACTTTTGGGCTTTTCTAACCTGAGATATATAGAGCCTACCCAAGGAAATGACGTGCAGCGTACGGGAAATGATAAATAGCAAGCTTTACCAAGTCAAACTCTTGCCTTCTTTCCAAGATAATTCTCTAACCTGTCCAGATATGGTAATGAAACTTACATCAGTGGATAGAGCAACATATTTTCTTTCAGATGACACCAGGACTAGCTCATTTGGACACTTTTGGGCTTTTCTAACCTGAGATATATAGAGCCTACCCAAGGAAATGACGTGCAGCGTACGGGAAATGATAAATAGCAAGCTTTACCAAGTCAAACTTTTGCCTTCTTTCAAAGGTAATTCTCTAACCTGTGAAGATATGGCCATGAAACGTATACCAGTGGATAGAGCAACATATTCTCTTTCAGATGACACCACAGTTGGCTCATTGGGACATTTTGGGGGATTTTCTAAGCTGAGATATATAGAGCCTACCCAAGGAAATGACGTGCAGCGTACGGGAAATGATAAATAGCAAGCTTTACCAAGTCAAACTCTTGCTGTCTTTCCAAGATAAATCTCTAACCCTCCACAATATGATCATGAAACTTGTATAAGTGGCTAGAGCAACATATTCTCTTTCAGATGACACCACAGTTGGCTCATTTGGAAAATTGTGGGATTTTCTAACCTGAAATATATAGAGCCTACCCAACGTCCCAACGTGCAGTACAGAAAAGGCGGGAAATGAGAAATAGCGAGTTTGACCAAACAAACTCTTGCCTTCTTTCCAAGATAATTCTCTAACCTGTCCAGATATGGTAATGAAATTTACATCAGTGGATAGAGCAACATATTTTCTCTTAGATGACACCAGGACTAGCTCATTTGGACACTTTTGGGCTTTTCTAACCTGAGATATATAGAGCCTACCCAAGAAAATGACGTGCAGCGTACGGGAAATGATAAATAGCAAGCTTTACCAAGTCAAACTCTTGCTGTCTTTCCAAGATAAATCTCTAACCCTCCACAATATGATCATGAAACTTGTATAAGTGGCTAGAGCAACATATTCTCTTTCAGATGACACCACAGTTGGCTCATTTGGAAAATTGTGGGATTTTCTAACCTGAAATATATAGAGCCTACCCAACGTCCCAACGTGCAGTACAGAAAAGGTGGAAAATGAGAAAAAGCGAGTTTGACCAAACAAACTCTTGCCTTCTTTCCAAGTTAATTCTCGAACCTGTCCAGATATGGTAATGAAACTAACATCAGTGGACAGAGCAACATATTTTCTTTCAGATGACACCACAGTTGGCTTATTTGGAAAATTGTGGGATTTTCTAACCTGAAATATATAGAACCTACCCAACGTCCCAACGTGCAGTACAGAAAAAGGCTGGAAAAGAGAAATAGCAAGTTTGACCAAGTCAAACTCTTGCCTTCTTTCCAAGATAATTCTCGAACCTGTCCAGATATGGTAATGAAACTAACATCAGTGGACAGAGCAGCATATTTTCTTTCAGATGACACCAGGACTAGCTCATTTGGACACTTTTGGGCTTTTCTAACCTGAGATATATAGAGCCTACCCAAGGAAATGACGTGCAGCGTACGGGAAATGATAAATAGCAAGCTTTACCAAGTCAAACTCTTGCCTTCTTTCCAAGATAATTCTCTAACCTGTCCAGATATGGTAATGAAACTTACATCAGTGGATAGAGCAACATATTTTCTTTCAGATGACACCAGGACTAGCTCATTTGGACACTTTTGGGCTTTTCTAACCTGAGATATATAGAGCCTACCCAAGGAAATGACGTGCAGCGTACGGGAAATGATAAATAGCAAGCTTTACCAAGTCAAACTTTTGCCTTCTTTCAAAGGTAATTCTCTAACCTGTGAAGATATGGCCATGAAACGTATACCAGTGGATAGAGCAACATATTCTCTTTCAGATGACACCACAGTTGGCTCATTGGGACATTTTGGGGGATTTTCTAAGCTGAGATATATAGAGCCTACCCAAGGAAATGACGTGCAGCGTACGGGAAATGATAAATAGCAAGCTTTACCAAGTCGAACTCTTGCTGTCTTTCCAAGATAAATCTCTAACCCTCCACAATATGATCATGAAACTTGTATAAGTGGCTAGAGCAACATATTTTCTTTCAGATGACACCACAGTTGGCTCATTTGGAAAATTGTGGGATTTTCTAACCTGAAATATATAGAGCCTACCCAACGTCCCAACGTGCAGTACAGAAAAGGCGGGAAATAAGAAATAGCGAGTTTGACCAAACAAACTCTTGCCTTCTTTCCAAGATAATTCTCGAACCTGTCCAGATATGGTAATGAAACTAACATCAGTGGACAGAGCAACATATTTTCTTTCAGATGACACCACAGTTGGCTCATTTGGACACTTTTGGGCTTTTCTAACCTGAGATATATAGAGCCTACCCAAGGAAATGACGTGCAGCGTACGGGAAATGATAAATAGCAAGCTTTACCAAGTCAAACTCTTGCCTTCTTTCCAAGATAATTCTCTAACCTGTCCAGATATGGTAATGAAATTTACATCAGTGGATAGAGCAACATATTTTCTCTTAGATGACACCAGGACTAGCTCATTTGGACACTTTTGGGCTTTTCTAACCTGAGATATATAGAGCCTACCCAAGAAAATGACGTGCAGCGTACGGGAAATGATAAATAGCAAGCTTTACCAAGTCAAACTCTTGCTGTCTTTCCAAGATAAATCTCTAACCCTCCACAATATGATCATGAAACTTGTATAAGTGGCTAGAGCAACATATTCTCTTTCAGATGACACCACAGTTGGCTCATTTGGAAAATTGTGGGATTTTCTAACCTGAAATATATAGAGCCTACCCAACGTCCCAACGTGCAGTACAGAAAAGGCGGGAAATGAGAAAAAGCGAGTTTGACCAAACAAACTCTTGCCTTCTTTCCAAGTTAATTCTCGAACCTGTCCAGATATGGTAATGAAACTAACATCAGTGGACAGAGCAACATATTTTCTTTCAGATGACACCACAGTTGGCTTATTTGGAAAATTGTGGATTTTTCTACCCTGAAATATATAGAACCTACCCAACGTCCCAACGTGCAGTACAGAAAAGGCGGGAAAAGAGAAATAGCAAGTTTGACCAAGTCAAACTCTTGCCGTCTTTCCGAGATAATTCTCGAACCTGTCCAGATATGGTAATGAAACTAACATCAGTGGACAGAGCAACATATTTTCTTTCAGATGACACCAGGACTAGCTCATTTGGACACTTTTGGGCTTTTCTAACCTGAGATATATAGAGCCTACCCAAGGAAATGACGTGCAGCGTACGGGAAATGATAAATAGCAAGCTTTACCAAGTCAAACTCTTGCCTTCTTTCCAAGATAATTCTCTAACCTGTCCAGATATGGTAATGAAACTTACTATCAGTGGATAGAGCAACATATTTTCTTTCAGATGACACCAGGACTAGCTCATTTGGACACTTTTGGGCTTTTCTAACCTGAGATATATAGAGCCTACCCAAGGAAATGACGTGCAGCGTACGGGAAATGATAAATAGCAAGCTTTACCAAGTCAAACTTTTGCCTTCTTTCAAAGGTAATTCTCTAACCTGTGAAGATATTGCCATGAAACGTATACCAGTGGATAGAGCAACATATTCTATTTCAGATGACACCACAGTTGGCTCATTGGGACATTTTGGGGGATTTTCTAAGCTGAGATATATAGAGCCTACCCAAGGAAATGACGTGCAGCGTACGGGAAATGATAAATAGCAAGCTTTACCAAGTCAAACTCTTGCTGTCTTTCCAAGATAAATCTCTAACCCTCCACAATATGATCATGAAACTTGTATAAGTGGCTAAATTAACATCTTCTCTTTCAGATGACACCACAGTTGGCTCATTTGGACAATTGGGGATTTTCTAACCTGAGCTATATAGAGCCTACCCAAGGAAACGACGTGCAGCGTACGGGAAATGATAACTAGCAAGCTTTACCAAGTCAAACTCTTGCCTTCTTTCCAAGATAATTCTCTAACAATCCACAATATAGTCATGAAACTTGTACCAGTGGTTAGAGCAACATATTCTCTTTCAGATGACACCACAGTTGGCTCATTTGGAAAATTGTGGGATTTTATAACCTGAAATATATAGAGCCTACCCAACGTCCCAACGTGCAGTACAGAAAAGGCGGGAAAAGAGAAATAGCAAGTTTGACCAAGTCAAACTCTTGCCGTCTTTCCGAGATAATTCTCTAACCTGTCCAGATATGGTAATGAAACTTACATCAGTGGATAGAGCAACATATTTGCTTTCAGATGACACCAGGACTAGCTCATTTGGACAATTTGGGGATTTCCTAACCTGAGATATATAGAGCCTACCCAAGGAAATGACGTGCAGCGTACGGGAAATGATAAATAGCAAGCTTTACCAAGTCAAACTCTTGCTATCTTTCCAAGATAAATCTCTAACCCTCCACAATATGATAATGAAACATGTATAAGTGGCTAGAGCAACATATTCACTTTCAGATGACACCACAGTTGGCTCATTTGGACATTTGGGGGATTTTCTAAGCTGAGATATATAAAGCCTACCCAAGGAAATGACGTGCAGCGTACGGGAAATAATAAATAGCAAGCTTTACCAAGTCAAACTCTTGCCTTCTTTCAAAGGTAATTCTCTAACCTGTGAAGATATGGCCATGAAACGTATACCAGTGGATAGAGCAACATATTCTCTTTCAGATGACACCACAGTTGGCTCATTGGGACATTTTGGGGGATTTTCTAAGCTGAGATATATAGAGCCTACTCAAGGAAATGACGTGCAGCGTACGGGAAATGATAAATAGCAAGCTTTACCAAGTCAAACTCTTGCTGTCTTTCCAAGATAAATCTCTAACCCTCCACAATATGATCATGAAACTTGTATAAGTGGCTAGAGCAACATATTCTCTTTCAAAAGGCACCACAGTTGGCTCATTTGGAAAATTGTGGGATTTTCTAACCTGAAATATATAGAACCTACTCAACGTCCCAACGTGCAGTACAGAAAAGGCTGGAAAAGAGAAATAGCAAGTTTGACCAAGTCAAACTCTTGCCTTCTTTCCAAGATAATTCTCTAACCTGTCCATATATGGTAATGAAACTTACATCAGTGGATAGAGCAGCATATTTTCTTTCAGATGACACCAGGACTAGCTCATTTGGACACTTTTGGGCTTTTCTAACCTGAGATATATAGAGCCTACCCAAGGAAATGACGTGCAGCGTACGGGAAATGATAAATAGCAAGCTTTACCAAGTCAAACTCTTGCCTTCTTTCCAAGATAATTCTCTAACCTGTCCAGATATGGTAATGAAACTTACATCAGTGGATAGAGCAACATATTTTCTTTCAGATGACACCAGGACTAGCTCATTTGGACACTTTTGGGCTTTTCTAACCTGAGATATATAGAGCCTACCCAAGGAAATGACGTGCAGCGTACGGGAAATGATAAATAGCAAGCTTTACCAAGTCAAACTTTTGCCTTCTTTCAAAGGTAATTCTCTAACCTGTGAAGATATGGCCATGAAACGTATACCAGTGGATAGAGCAACATATTCTCTTTCAGATGACACCACAGTTGGCTCATTGGGACATTTTGGGGGATTTTCTAAGCTGAGATATATAGAGCCTACCCAAGGAAATGACGTGCAGCGTACGGGAAATGATAAATAGCAAGCTTTACCAAGTCGAACTCTTGCTGTCTTTCCAAGATAAATCTCTAACCCTCCACAATATGATCATGAAACTTGTATAAGTGGCTAGAGCAACATATTCTCTTTCAGATGACACCACAGTTGGCTCATTTGGAAAATTGTGGGATTTTCTAACCTGAAATATATAGAGCCTACCCAACGTCCCAACGTGCAGTACAGAAAAGGCGGGAAATAAGAAATAGCGAGTTTGACCAAACAAACTCTTGCCTTCTTTCCAAGATAATTCTCGAACCTGTCCAGATATGGTAATGAAACTAACATCAGTGGACAGAGCAACATATTTTCTTTCAGATGACACCCACAGTTGGCTCATTTGGACACTTTTGGGCTTTTCTAACCTGAGATATATAGAGCCTACCCAAGGAAATGACGTTGCAGCGTACGGGAAATGATAAATAGCAAGCTTTACCAAGTCAAACTCTTGCCTTCTTTCCAAGATAATTCTCTAACCTGTCCAGATATGGTAATGAAATTTACATCAGTGGATAGAGCAACATATTTTCTCTTAGATGACACCAAGACTAGCTCATTTGGACACTTTTGGGCTTTTCTAACCTGAGATATATAGAGCCTACCCAAGAAAATGACGTGCAGCGTACGGGAAATGATAAATAGCAAGCTTTACCAAGTCAAACTCTTGCTGTCTTTCCAAGATAAATCTCTAACCCTCCACAATATGATCATGAAACTTGTATAAGTGGCTAGAGCAACATATTCTCTTTCAGATGACACCACAGTTGGCTCATTTGGAAAATTGTGGGATTTTCTAACCTGAAATATATAGAGCCTACCCAACGTCCCAACGTGCAGTACAGAAAAGGCGGGAAATGAGAAAAAGCGAGTTTGACCAAACAAACTCTTGCCTTCTTTCCAAGTTAATTCTCGAACCTGTCCAGATATGGTAATGAAACTAACATCAGTGGACAGAGCAACATATTTTCTTTCAGATGACACCACAGTTGGCTTATTTGGAAAATTGTGGGATTTTCTAACCTGAAATATATAGAACCTACCCAACGTCCCAACGTGCAGTACAGAAAAGGCGGGAAAAGAGAAATAGCAAGTTTGACCAAGTCAAACTCTTGCCTTCTTTCCGAGATAATTCTCTAACCTGTCCAGATATGGTAATGAAACTAACATCAGTGGACAGAGCAACATATTTTCTTTCAGATGACACCAGAGTTGGCTCATTTGGACACTTTTGGGCTTTTCTAACTTGAGATATATAGAGCCTACCCAAGGAAATGACGTGCAGCGTACGGGAAATGATAAATAGCAAGCTTTACCAAGTCAAACTCTTGCCTTCTTTCCAAGATAATTCTCTAACCTGTCCAGATATGGTAATGAAACTTACATCAGTGGATAGAGCAACATATTTTCTTTCAGATGACACCAGGACTAGCTCATTTGGACACTTTTGGGCTTTTCTAACCTGAGATATATAGAGCCTACCCAAGGAAATGACGTGCAGCGTACGGGAAATGATAAATAGCAAGCTTTACCAAGTCAAACTTTTGCCTTCTTTCAAAGGTAATTCTCTAACCTGTGAAGATATTGCCATGAAACGTATACCAGTGGATAGAGCAACATATTCTATTTCAGATGACACCACAGTTGGCTCATTGGGACATTTTGGGGGATTTTCTAAGCTGAGATATATAGAGCCTACCCAAGGAAATGACGTGCAGCGTACGGGAAATGATAAATAGCAAGCTTTACCAAGTCAAACTCTTGCTGTCTTTCCAAGATAAATCTCTAACCCTCCACAATATGATCATGAAACTTGTATAAGTGGCTAAATTAACATCTTCTCTTTCAGATGACACCACAGTTGGCTCATTTGGACAATTGGGGATTTTCTAACCTGAGCTATATAGAGCCTACCCAAGGAAACGACGTGCAGCGTACGGGAAATGATAACTAGCAAGCTTTACCAAGTCAAACTCTTGCCTTCTTTCCAAGATAATTCTCTAACAATCCACAATATAGTCATGAAACTTGTACCAGTGGTTAGAGCAACATATTCTCTTTCAGATGACACCACAGTTGGCTCATTTGGAAAATTGTGGGATTTTATAACCTGAAATATATAGAGCCTACCCAACGTCCCAACGTGCAGTACAGAAAAGGCGGGAAAAGAGAAATAGCAAGTTTGACCAAGTCAAACTCTTGCCGTCTTTCCGAGATAATTCTCTAACCTGTCCAGATATGGTAATGAAACTTACATCAGTGGATAGAGCAACATATTTTCTTTCAGATGACACCAGGACTAGCTCATTTGGACAATTTGGGGATTTCCTAACCTGAGATATATAGAGCCTACCCAAGGAAATGACGTGCAGCGTACGGGAAATGATAAATAGCAAGCTTTACCAAGTCAAACTCTTGCTATCTTTCCAAGATAAATCTCTAACCCTCCACAATATGATCATGAAACATGTATAAGTGGCTAGAGCAACATATTCTCTTTCAGATGACACCACAGTTGGCTCATTTGGACATTTGGGGGATTTTCTAAGCTGAGATATATAAAGCCTACCCAAGGAAATGACGTGCAACGTACGGGAAATAATAAATAGCAAGCTTTACCAAGTCAAACTCTTGCCTTCTTTCAAAGGTAATTCTCTAACCTGTGAAGATATGGCCATGAAACGTATACCAGTGGATAGAGCAACATATTCTCTTTCAGATGACACCACAGTTGGCTCATTGGGACATTTTGGGGGATTTTCTAAGCTGAGATATATAGAGCCTACCCAAGGAAATGACGTGCAGCGTACGGGAAATGATAAATAGCAAGCTTTACCAAGTCAAACTCTTGCTGTCTTTCCAAGATAAATCTCTAACCCTCCACAATATGATCATGAAACTTGTATAAGTGGCTAGAGCAACATATTCTCTTTCAAAAGGCACCACAGTTGGCTCATTTGGAAAATTGTGGGATTTTCTAACCTGAAATATATAGAACCTACTCAACGTCCCAACGTGCAGTACAGAAAAGGCTGGAAAAGAGAAATAGCAAGTTTGACCAAGTCAAACTCTTGCCTTCTTTCCAAGATAATTCTCTAACCTGTCCATATATGGTAATGAAACTTACATCAGTGGATAGAGCAGCATATTTTCTTTCAGATGACACCAGGACTAGCTCATTTGGACACTTTTGGGCTTTTCTAACCTGAGATATATAGAGCCTACCCAAGGAAATGACGTGCAGCGTACGGGAAATGATAATAGCAAGCTTTACCAAGTCAAACTCTTGCCTTCTTTCCAAGATAATTCTCTAACCTGGCCAGATATGTAATGAAACTTACATCAGTGGATAGAGCAACATATTTTCTTTCAGATGACACCAGGACTAGCTCATTTGGACACTTTTGGGCTTTTCTAACCTGAGATATATAGAGCCTACCCAAGGAAATGACGTGCAGCGTACGGGAAATGATAAATAGCAAGCTTTACCAAGTCAAACTTTTGCCTTCTTTCAAAGGTAATTCTCTAACCTGTGAAGATATGGCCATGAAACGTATACCAGTGGATAGAGCAACATATTCTCTTTCAGATGACACCACAGTTGGCTCATTGGGACATTTTGGGGGATTTTCTAAGCTGAGATATATAGAGCCTACCCAAGGAAATGACGTGCAGCGTACGGGAAATGATAAATAGCAAGCTTTACCAAGTCAAACTCTTGCCTTCTTTCCAAGATAATTCTCTAACCTGTCCAGATATGGTAATGAAATTTACATCAGTGGATAGAGCAACATATTTTCTCTTAGATGACACCAAGACTAGCTCATTTGGACACTTTTGGGCTTTTCTAACCTGAGATATATAGAGCCTACCCAAGAAAATGACGTGCAGCGTACGGGAAATGATAAATAGCAAGCTTTACCAAGTCAAACTCTTGCTGTCTTTCCAAGATAAATCTCTAACCCTCCACAATATGATCATGAAACTTGTATAAGTGGCTAGAGCAACATAATCTCTTTCAGATGACACCACAGTTGGTTCATTTGGACAATTGTGGGATTTTCTAACCTGAAATATATAGAGCCTACCCAACGTCCCAACGTGCAGTACAGAAAAGGCGGGAAATGAGAAAAAGCGAGTTTGACCAAACAAACTCTTGCCTTCTTTCCAAGTTAATTCTCGAACCTGTCCAGATATGGTAATGAAACTAACATCAGTGGACAGAGCAACATATTTTCTTTCAGATGACACCACAGTTGGCTTATTTGGAAAATTGTGGGATTTTCTAACCTGAAAATATATAGAACCTACCCAACGTCCCAACGTGCAGTACAGAAAAGGCGGGAAAAGAGAAATAGCAAGTTTGACCAAGTCAAACTCTTGCCGTCTTTCCGAGATAATTCTCGAACCTGTCCAGATATGGTAATGAAACTAACATCAGTGGACAGAGCAACATATTTTCTTTCAGATGACACCAGGACTAGCTCATTTGGACACTTTTGGGCTTTTCTAACCTGAGATATATAGAGCCTACCCAAGGAAATGACGTGCAGCGTACGGGAAATGATAAATAGCAAGCTTTACCAAGTCAAACTCTTGCCTTCTTTCCAAGATAATTCTCTAACCTGTCCAGATATGGTAATGAAACTTACATCAGTGGATAGAGCAACATATTTTCTTTCAGATGACACCAGGACTAGCTCATTTGGACACTTTTGGGCTTTTCTAACCTGAGATATATAGAGCCTACCCAAGGAAATGACGTGCAGCGTACGGGAAATGATAAATAGCAAGCTTTACCAAGTCAAACTCTTGCCTTCTTTCCAAGATAATTCTCTAACCTGTCCAGATATGGTAATGAAACTTACATCAGTGGATAGAGCAACATATTTTCTTTCAGATGACACCAGGACTAGCTCATTTGGACACTTTTGGGCTTTTCTAACCTGAGATATATAGAGCCTACCCAAGGAAATGACGTGCAGCGTACGGGAAATGATAAATAGCAAGCTTTACCAAGTCAAACTTTTGCCTTCTTTCAAAGGTAATTCTCTAACCTGTGAAGATATGGCCATGAAACGTATACCAGTGGATAGAGCAACATATTCTCTTTCAGATGACACCACAGTTGGCTCATTGGGACATTTTGGGGGATTTTCTAAGCTGAGATATATAGAGCCTACCCAAGGAAATGACGTGCAGCGTACGGGAATGATAAATAGCAAGCTTTACCAAGTCGAACTCTTGCTGTCTTTCCAAGATAAATCTCTAACCCTCCACAATATGATCATGAAACTTGTATAAGTGGCTAGAGCAACATATTCTCTTTCAGATGACACCACAGTTGGCTCATTTGGAAAATTGTGGGATTTTCTAACCTGAAATATATAGAGCCTACCCAACGTCCCAACGTGCAGTACAGAAAAGGCGGGAAATAAGAAATAGCGAGTTTGACCAAACAAACTCTTGCCTTCTTTCAAGATAATTCTCGAACCTGTCCAGATATGGTAATGAAACTAACATCAGTGGACAGAGCAACATATTTTCTTTCAGATGACACCACAGTTGGCTCATTTGGACACTTTTGGGCTTTTCTAACCTGAGATATATAGAGCCTACCCAAGGAAATGACGTGCAGCGTACGGGAAATGATAAATAGCAAGCTTTACCAAGTCAAACTCTTGCCTTCTTTCCAAGATAATTCTCTAACCTGTCCAGATATGGTAATGAAATTTACATCAGTGGATAGAGCAACATATTTTCTCTTAGATGACACCAAGACTAGCTCATTTGGACACTTTTGGGCTTTTCTAACCTGAGATATATAGAGCCTACCCAAGAAAATGACGTGCAGCGTACGGGAAATGATAAATAGCAAGCTTTACCAAGTCAAACTCTTGCTGTCTTTCCAAGATAAATCTCTAACCCTCCACAATATGATCATGAAACTTGTATAAGTGGCTAGAGCAACATATTCTCTTTCAGATGACACCACAGTTGGCTCATTTGGAAAATTGTGGGATTTTCTAACCTGAAATATATAGAGCCTACCCAACGTCCCAACGTGCAGTACAGAAAAGGCGGGAAATGAGAAAAAGCGAGTTTGACCAAACAAACTCTTGCCTTCTTTCCAAGTTAATTCTCGAACCTGTCCAGATATGGTAATGAAACTAACATCAGTGGACAGAGCAACATATTTTCTTTCAGATGACACCACAGTTGGCTTATTTGGAAAATTGTGGGATTTTCTAACCTGAAATATATAGAACCTACCCAACGTCCCAACGTGCAGTACAGAAAAGGCGGGAAAAGAGAAATAGCAAGTTTGACCAAGTCAAACTCTTGCCGTCTTTCCGAGATAATTCTCGAACCTGTCCAGATATGGTAATGAAACTAACATCAGTGGACAGAGCAACATATTTTCTTTCAGATGACACCAGGACTAGCTCATTTGGACACTTTTGGGCTTTTCTAACCTGAGATATATAGAGCCTACCCAAGGAAATGACGTGCAGCGTACGGGAAATGATAAATAGCAAGCTTTACCAAGTCAAACTCTTGCCTTCTTTCCAAGATAATTCTCTAACCTGTCCAGATATGGTAATGAAACTTACATCAGTGGATAGAGCAACATATTTTCTTTCAGATGACACCAGGACTAGCTCATTTGGACACTTTTGGGCTTTTCTAACCTGAGATATATAGAGCCTACCCAAGGAAATGACGTGCAGCGTACGGGAAATGATAAATAGCAAGCTTTACCAAGTCAAACTTTTGCCTTCTTTCAAAGGTAATTCTCTAACCTGTGAAGATATTGCCATGAAACGTATACCAGTGGATAGAGCAACATATTCTATTTCAGATGACACCACAGTTGGCTCATTGGGACATTTTGGGGGATTTTCTAAGCTGAGATATATAGAGCCTACCCAAGGAAATGACGTGCAGCGTACGGGAAATGATAAATAGCAAGCTTTACCAAGTCAAACTCTTGCTGTCTTTCCAAGATAAATCTCTAACCCTCCACAATATGATCATGAAACTTGTATAAGTGGCTAAATTAACATCTTCTCTTTCAGATGACACCACAGTTGGCTCATTTGGACAATTGGGGATTTTCTAACCTGAGCTATATAGAGCCTACCCAAGGAAACGACGTGCAGCGTACGGGAAATGATAACTAGCAAGCTTTACCAAGTCAAACTCTTGCCTTCTTTCCAAGATAATTCTCTAACACTCCACGATATGGTCATGAAACTTGTACCAGTGGATAGAGCAACATATTCTCTTTCAGATGACACCACAGTTGGCTCATTTGGAAAATTGTGGGATTTTCTAACCTGAAATATATAGAGCCTACCCAACGTCCCAACGTGCAGTACAGAAAAGGCGGGAAAAGAGAAATAGCAAGTTTGACCAAGTCAAACTCTTGCCGTCTTTCCGAGATAATTCTCTAACCTGTCCAGATATGGTAATGAAACTTACATCAGTGGATAGAGCAACATATTTTCTTTCAGATGACACCAGGACTAGCTCATTTGGACAATTTGGGGATTTCCTAACCTGAGATATATAGAGCCTACCCAAGGAAATGACGTGCAGCGTACGGGAAATGATAAATAGCAAGCTTTACCAAGTCAAACTCATGCTATCTTTCCAAGATAAATCTCTAACCCTCCACAATATGATCATGAAACTTGTATAAGTGGCTAGAGCAACATATCCTCTTTCAGATGACACCACAGTTGGCTCATTTGGACAATTGTGGGATTTTCTAACATGAGATATATAGAGCCTACCCAAGGAAATGACGTGCAGCGTACGGGAAATGATAAATAGCAAGCTTTACCAAGTCAAACTCTTGCCTTCTTTCCACGATAATTCTCTAACCTGTCCAGATATGGCCATGAAACGTATACCAGTGGATAAAGCAACATATTCTCTTTCAGATGACACCACAGTTGGCTCATTGGGACATTTTGGGGGATTTTCTAAGCTGAGATATATAGAGCCTACCCAAGGAAATGACGTGCAGCGTACGGGAAATGATAAATAGCAAGCTTTACCAAGTCAAACTCTTGCTGTCTTTCCAAGATAAATCTCTAACCCTCCACAATATGATCATGAAACTTGTATAAGTGGCTAGAGCAACATATTCTCTTTCAAAAGGCACCACAGTTGGCTCATTTGGAAAATTGTGGGATTTTCTAACCTGAAATATATAGAACCTACTCAACGTCCCAACGTGCAGTACAGAAAAGGCTGGAAAAGAGAAATAGCAAGTTTGACCAAGTCAAACTCTTGCCTTCTTTCCAAGATAATTCTCTAACCTGTCCATATATGGTAATGAAACTTACATCAGTGGATAGAGCAGCATATTTTCTTTCAGATGACACCAGGACTAGCTCATTTGGACACTTTTGGGCTTTTCTAACCTGAGATATATAGAGCCTACCCAAGGAAATGACGTGCAGCGTACGGGAAATGATAAATAGCAAGCTTTACCAAGTCAAACTCTTGCCTTCTTTCCAAGATAATTCTCTAACCTGGCCAGATATGGTAATGAAACTTACATCAGTGGATAGAGCAACATATTTTCTTTCAGATGACACCAGGACTAGCTCATTTGGACACTTTTGGGCTTTTCTAACCTGAGATATATAGAGCCTACCCAAGGAAATGACGTGCAGCGTACGGGAAATGATAAATAGCAAGCTTTACCAAGTCAAACTTTTGCCTTCTTTCAAAGGTAATTCTCTAACCTGTGAAGATATGGCCATGAAACGTATACCAGTGGATAGAGCAACATATTCTCTTTCAGATGACACCACAGTTGGCTCATTGGGACATTTTGGGGGATTTTCTAAGCTGAGATATATAGAGCCTACCCAAGGAAATGACGTGCAGCGTACGGGAAATGATAAATAGCAAGCTTTACCAAGTCAAACTCTTGCCTTCTTTCCAAGATAATTCTCTAACCTGTCCAGATATGGTAATGAAATTTACATCAGTGGATAGAGCAACATATTTTCTCTTAGATGACACCAAGACTAGCTCATTTGGACACTTTTGGGCTTTTCTAACCTGAGATATATAGAGCCTACCCAAGAAAAATGACGTGCAGCGTACGGGAAATGATAAATAGCAAGCTTTACCAAGTCAAACTCTTGCTGTCTTTCCAAGATAAATCTCTAACCCTCCACAATATGATCATGAAACTTGTATAAGTGGCTAGAGCAACATATTCTCTTTCAGATGACACCACAGTTGGCTCATTTGGAAAATTGTGGGATTTTATAACCTGAAATATATAGAGCCTACCCAACATCCCAACGTGCAGTACAGAAATGGCGGGAAAAGAGAAATAGCGAGTTTGACCAAACAAACTCTTGCCTTCTTTCCAAGTTAATTCTCGAACCTGTCCAGATATGGTAATGAAACTAACATCAGTGGACAGAGCAACATATTTTCTTTCAGATGACACCACAGTTGGCTTATTTGGAAAATTGTGGGATTTTCTAACCTGAAATATATAGAACCTACCCAACGTCCCAACGTGCAGTACAGAAAAGGCGGGAAAAAAGAGAAATAGGAAGTTTGACCAAGTCAAACTCTTGCCGTCTTTCCGAGATAATTCTCTAACCTGTCCAGATATGGTAATGAAACTTACATCAGTGGATAGAGCAACATATTTTCTTTCAGATGACACCAGGACTAGCTCATTTGGACACTTTTGGGCTTTTCTAACCTGAGATATATAGAGCCTACCCAAGGAAATGACGTGCAGCGTACGGGAAATGATAAATAGCAAGCTTTACCAAGTCAAACTCTTGCCTTCTTTCCAAGATAATTCTCTAACCTGTCCAGATATGGTAATGAAACTTACATCAGTGGATAGAGCAACATATTTTCTTTCAGATGACACCAGGACTAGCTCATTTGGACACTTTTGGGCTTTTCTAACCTGAGATATATAGAGCCTACCTAAGGAAATGACGTGCAGCGTACGGAAATGATAAATAGCAAGCTTTACCAAGTCAAACTTTTGCCTTCTTTCAAAGGTAATTCTCTAACCTGTGAAGATATTGCCATGAAACGTATACCAGTGGATAGAGCAACATATTCTATTTCAGATGACACCACAGTTGGCTCATTGGGACATTTTGGGGGATTTTCTAAGCTGAGATATATAGAGCCTACCCAAGGAAATGACGTGCAGCGTACGGGAAATGATAAATAGCAAGCTTTACCAAGTCAAACTCTTGCTGTCTTTCCAAGATAAATCTCTAACCCTCCACAATATGATCATGAAACTTGTATAAGTGGCTAAATTAACATCTTCTCTTTCAGATGACACCACAGTTGGCTCATTTGGACAATTGGGGATTTTCTAACCTGAGATATATAGAGCCTACCCAAGGAAACGACGTGCAGCGTACGGGAAATGATAACTAGCAAGCTTTACCAAGTCAAACTCTTGCCTTCTTTCCAAGATAATTCTCTAACAATCCACAATATAGTCATGAAACTTGTACCAGTGGTTAGAGCAACATATTCTCTTTCAGATGACACCACAGTTGGCTCATTTGGAAAATTGTGGGATTTTATAACCTGAAATATATAGAGCCTACCCAACGTCCCAACGTGCAGTACAGAAAAGGCGGGAAAAGAGAAATAGCAAGTTTGACCAAGTCAAACTCTTGCCGTCTTTCCGAGATAATTCTCTAACCTGTCCAGATATGGTAATGAAACTTACATCAGTGGATAGAGCAACATAATTGCTTTCAGATGACACCAGGACTTAGCTCATTTGGGACAATTTGGGGATTTCCTAACCTGAGATATATAGAGCCTACCCAAGGAAATGACGTGCAGCGTACGGGAAATGATAAATAGCAAGCTTTACCAAGTCAAAC